>NC_052149.1:62020401-62330211 GCF_902713615.1 Scyliorhinus canicula
TACATTGAGATGGAAATGTTGCCATTGTGTGTGCCTGGATCTGGGCTGCCTCATCAGAATGTTAAGCGCTTTGCCATTAACACCTTTGGCTTGGAGATCTGCACCTGGCCAGAAAACTGGTTTGCTGCTTGCAAAATGCTAATTAGTTGAGAGCAGGCTGTCTGTTCTCACTAAACAGGCTTTCCCTGCTGTCTTCCATTTTAGTTTGGCTCAGTGTCCATTTTGCGTGGCCAGCATGGCTACATTCCCTCCTTGTGATCCTCACAATCATACTATTGTGAAGGATCACCTATGTACTTTGCCTTCCTTGTGTTCTGACCTCTTGCCAGTTCCTGTTCTACTCTATCTTAAACTATGGGAAGAAGAAAAAAATTTTAACTAACATCTCTACTTGGCCCTATGTCAAAGGGACATGCATTACTACAACTGGGAACCTCTACCTATCACTATTAACCTTAACCTTAACTTAACATTTCATCACTCTAAAATCTTAACCATTCACACCACAACATCACACTTCCCAACTCGGCAGTCGAGTATGGAACAATATAATACATGGCTGAATTTTTATTTACAGAGTGTTGTAATCAGGGAGGGGTTGAGGGGTTTGGTGGAATCCGAAGATGGGGGATTGAACTCTATAGATGGGTGAGGTGCTGGAACGAGAGGCTCTCCTCTTCCATTTCCTCAACCTGAGGGTCTGCACTAGTATGATGAGGATCGCGATCACCAACAGTGATTCGATTATATAGGACATGGAGTACCACGTCATGAATTTAGTACACCAGGTCTGAACCTCGCTGATCAGAGCTGAGCACTGGGGGTTTGCTGTAATTGAAACATTTACGGTGGGGGTTGTGGGGGAAACGTGTCTTGTTTCCACACATATACATATGACATTGAACAGTAATAAGTGGGCTTCCATCATCTTTTGTTGTTCTTCTTCTTTCTCTTCCTTCTTCCTCCGGTATTGACAATCCTGGCTTCGACCTCTGTCTCGTCCTTTGAAACCTTTGGGATCAAGCACAGTATCTGTCAATACACAGTTTAAGACCTTTACTTGTTAGTGCATCTGTCTTTCAAATCCCAATTGACCCTTTAAAATGACTGGCTAAGTCACACCCTGTGACTCCCCTCATTTTTTTTTTTCAAAAAGCGAATTTAAAGACCAGCATACACCTAACAATCCTTCCTTCTGCAAGCCGTCTCGCAGGCTTTGCTGATTTACCATCCGAATGTTCCCGGATGTAAATAGCATGTGGGATGGCGGCCGAAGGGCTACCTAACGTAAAATGAAAACAAACTTTGAAACAAACATCCGAATGAGTTGCGTATGGGCCGCGACGGGTATGAGTTGGATGGAATCCCCGGGTAGGGCGTGCTGTGCCATACCCGAGCTTGGCTGACCAAGGGTTGGTTCTCAGACAGGGCGGGTCCTCAGTGCCGTTTGTCCACTGCCTGAGTAACCTGGAAAGAAACGGGTACGAATGTGTTGACCGTGACTTGCAGCCTCTATTTCGCCGAATAGAGGGGCACCTAAAAAACCAAGGGAGCCAAGATGCTCCAACTGAGGACATCACTGAAGTTCTCAGAGATATCTGCAGATAAACTATTTGGCGTGTGGCCTTACAACTTTGGAAAAGATCTCCAATCAAACCGAAGTTCTCAAAGGTATCTGCGGACAAGCTAACGTGTATGTGAGGTGGTCACAATCTTTTCAGCTGAAAAGAAGATGTCCATCCTCCAGCTGAACAATGTACAATCCTGAGACAAACAAACATAAAACGAAGACAAACATACGTGCAGGTTCCATCAGAAAGGACATCGTTTCCCTCAAACGATTCCTATCTTACATCATCTGGACACCTCACTTTGATTCTGCCTCTGTGAACAGGGTCACAAAGGGGTTGCCGTGTCGGGATTCAGACATTGCGTCGTCCTGCTCTCCCGGATCCCACACCCTTGTGTGGATCAGGCATGAAACTTTGGAATTGTGTGACCGGGGGTCACTTTCATCATTGCGGACAAGTCTGTAGGAATTGTCCCTGTGCCATTGTGTAGTGTCGAGTGTGTTGTCGGGGTAGTCGGGGTCGGGTGGTGGTTCTGGGTTTTTGAGGTAAGTGACTTCCATGGGGTCACTGGAGTTGGGGTCGTAGTTGGTGCAGTGTGGGCTGTATGGCTGTGTGCTGTCGCTGTCTTCAGAGTCAGTGTCTGTCCTGCTGTCTCTGCTGTGGCAGCTTGTGGGCGTGTCGGGGCGTGGTCTGTAGTGGTCTGTGGGCGGAGTCGTGGGCGAGTCCGTGGATGAACTGGTCTGTGAGGGGGATGGTGGAAAAGTGTCTCTGGTGGGCGGGGTGAAGTGTTCTGCTGCATCCAGCAGGACATGGTGAGCATGGTTGGCCTGTGTTCCATATGCCTTTAACTGGTTTATATGGAACCACGCGGTCTTCCCATTAGGATACTTTATCCTGTAAACGGAGGGGCTAATTTTGTCCGAAATTGAGTAGGGACCGGAATATTTTGGAGCCAAAAAACTGCTGGGGTTATAAACAGATAACATTACCTGTTGCCCAACCTGGAATTCTGTGGTGTGTACGGTCTTATTGAAACAGGCAGTACGTTGCTGTCGGCGTTTCCCTAGCTGGACTGCGGCTGCGAGCTGTGCAGACCTCACAGTCTCAACTAGATCTTTAACTGCCTTTTCATGTGTGAGGGCCGTCACTTCGGGGCTTGTCATGTCCAGTCCTAAAAGGAATTCTGTACCTTTCATAGGGCGTCCGGTCATGAGTGTATGTGGTGTGTATCCTGTAGATGTGGAGACAGTGTTCCTTATGAACATAAGTGCAAAGGGGAGCACTGAATCCCATGTGGAATTATTCTGTTGAACCATTTTCCTGAGGGTAGTTTTTAGGGTCCGATTCATGCACTCCACAATCCCGCTGGACTGTGGATGATACGCAATATGGAAGTTCTGTTTGATTCCGAATATTGTCAGGACGTTCCTCATGACCCGTCCTGTAAAGTGAGATCCCTGGTCCGAATCGATACTTCGGGGTAAACCCCATCTCGTGAAGATGTGGTGGGTCAGGATCTTTGCAGCTGTCTTAGCTGTGTTTGTTCGTGAGGGAAATGCCTCTACCCATTTGGTAAAGGTATCTATCACCACCAGAACGTATTTATAGCCATTCCTACAAGGGGGCAATGGACCTATAAAGTCGATCTGGAGGTTTGTCCAAGGGCCGTTAACTGGGCGAGTATGCCGAAGTTGTGCTTTCTTAGAATACCGCTCCGGGTTATTCTGAGCACAAATGAGGCAATTCTCAATGTAGTGTGTGACATCAGTCCTGAGATTAGGCCACCAACAGAGTTGCCTGAGGTGCCTCGTTGTTGCATCAATTCCCTGATGCCCGTGTCCGTCATGGAACAAGGCAATCATCTGATTCCTGTCCTGCTTTGGGACCACATAAAGTTGGTCCTTAATGATCACACCCTCATGTGTGGTCAGTGTGTGTTTAAAGTGCTCGTACGCAGGCACAAAGTTTCCCTTGAAAACCTCCCTGAGGTCTCCGTCCTGTTTCTGTGCTGCTACGAGATCTTTAACCTCTGTTTGTGAGACTTGTACTGCGCTCACAGGGGCGCTAGCTGGTGCGCTAGCTGGGGGGGTCCATAAGTGTCCTCTCCTGGAACCTGCCTTAGCCAATGCGTCGGCTTTTACATTCCCAGGGGGTGATGACCTATGGTGGCTGCGAACTTTTATTATGCCGAAGGTCCTGTCCTTCGCTTTCTCTAGGATATGCTGGAGTAAGGGGGCTGATGGAAGGGGTTTTCCGTCTGCGGAGACAAAACCTCGTGTCCTCCACAGGGGCAGAAAATCTGTTAGGCTATTGCATACATATAAGCTGTCTGAATATATGTCTGCTGGGCTGGGGAAAGAATCGGGGTGGTCCACTATGTACGCTATGGCTGCTAGCTCTGCTGCCTGCGCGCCTAAGTGACCTGGTAACTTAAGAGCTATCTCTTCGAGAGCGCGCCCCTGCGCGTCCTCTACATAGATGCCGCATCCTGTGATACGCTCACCATTTAAAACTGTGGAGGAACCGTCTACATAAATCCTCAAGGGTCCACACGTGTCTGTGGGCTGGGGGCTTTGTTTTGGGTTCCCTATCTTCCTGGGGGGTGTTTTTGCTAAAAAGGGTCCTGTGTTATGCAGGGGAGCTACAATTTCACAGTCATGGGGCGGTCCGGGGTATTGGAGGTTGTCTGCTAAGTATGTGTGTGTGCGTGTCCGTTTTACTGTAATGTCCCGTCCTTGTAAAAGTAGGGTCCACCTAGCTGCCCTAATCTGGCTAACTGAACCGTCCTTCAGTCGACCGTCTAGTAGTAGCTGTGTGGGTGTATGTTCGGTTAGAATGGTGATGGGGTTTAGTCCGGTTATGTATGAAAAGTACTGTACTGCCCAGAAGACAGCAAGGAGGTGCCTCTCACAGGCTGAAAATCCTTGTTCAACCGGGTCTAACAGTCGGGAGGCATAAGCCACTGGTCTTAGCTGCTCGTGCCGTTCCTGAAGCAACACGGCCGAGAGGGTCAGATCGGTGCTCGCCACCTCTATTGCGAAAGGGGAAAGTGGGTCTGGGACTAGCAGCGCGGGTGCTGCACTAAGGGCTCGTTTTAACTCTTCCACAGCGCCTGTATGCTGCGGAAGCCATTCCCAGGGGGCTCCTTTCTTAAGGAGGTCTGAAAGTGGGGCGGCTTTTGTCGCGAATCCGTCTATGTGGTTCCGACAATAGCCAACCAGTCCTAAAAACGACCGGAGGGCTGAAACATTCTGGGGAAGGGGCAATTTGACAATCGAATCAATTCTTTTGAATTCGATCTCGCGTTTGCCGTGCGTGATGACTGATCCCAAATACATCACTTTACTTTCCAATATTTGGGCCTTTTTCGGGTTAACTTTGCAGCCAATTTCAGTCAAGAGTTCCAGGAGTTCGGCCAGAAGCGTAATGTGCTCTGCCTTTGTGTCTGTCTGCAGTAGTAGGTCGTCTACATACTGTACCAGACATTCGGGTCGGGAAAATTTTTCTAATCCACTTGCCAGCTGTCGGTGGAAAATGGAGGGGGAATTGTGGAATCCTTGTGGGAGGCATGTCCACGTGTACTGCTGAGTTTTAAAAGTGAATGCGAATTTGTATTGGCACGCTTTTGCCAATGGTATTGACCAGAATCCGTTACTGATATCCAATACCGTGAAGTACTTGGCGTTGAGACCCTGCTTGAGCATGGTCTCGGGACTAGTAGCTACCGTTGGGGCTACTGCGGGGGTTACTTTGTTGAGTTCCCGATAATCGATGGTCAGACGCCATGATCCATCGGGCTTCCTCACTGGCCAAATAGGGGCATTGTTGGTGGAGGCTACCGTTCTCAGTACACCTTGGTCCAACAAGCTACCTATAACTTTTTCTATTTCCACCTCTGCTTCAAGGGGAAATCTATATTGCTTTTGCGGTCGGGGGTCCTGTCCGGTAACATGAACTTGTCCAGTCATTCTGCCACAGTCATGACGGTGACTTGCAAATGCTGTCCTGTGTTTGTTTAGTAGGGCCTTAATTTGTCGGTCGGTGTGGAGTGTAGTCAGGTCGAATGAGTACTCTCCCACTGCGCTAATCCGATTAGCGTAGTCTCCTACTGTGAGGGTGGCTGGTGCTCTGTCTAATCTCGCCATTCGCCAGACACACTGGTTCACTGGGTCGAACGACAAGCTATGAGCGTTCATAAAATCTATCCCCAGGATGTGCTCTGCTGTCCGGGGAAGATTTACTAGAACTACGGGGTGCCTTGTGCTAATGTTCCCTAGCTGGATCGCTACGGGTGCGGTGATATGTCCCTGCTGCGAGTGTCCGGTGAACCCGCTAAGTGTGATGGTGGAGGTGGTCGGCCACGTGTCTGCGTGTGCCGTGGTTGTGGAGTTAATGGTGGTGCGGGATCCTCCTGTGTCCCACAGTAACTCTATGGGCTTCCCTTTGACTTTCGCCGTGACTACGGGCCTCCCTGATGAGTCCCATAGTGTGTCACAGACCCAAGTGGGGGAGCCCGAACACCGTCAGTTCGTCTCGTCCACATTGGTGGGTCCTGACTGTACTGCTACATTGTGGATGGGTTTTGCCTTACTGCGGTTCAGAGTGCCTGTCTGCTGGCCTCTCTGAGATCGCTGGGGTGCATTACACTCTTTTGCCCAATGCCCTAACTGTCCACAGTTATAGCATTCCTGTCCTTTCTGTTGAGGGCTGCTCTTGCCTTCATTTACCCATGCGGGCTTCTGGTGCTCTCTGACTGCTTGGATATCTGCAGCAGCCTGAGCCTCTTCTGGGGATCTAACTTTTCCTTTTCCCTGAAGCGATTGCTCCCAAGCGCGGGACAATCTTTTCAGGACCCATTTTTCGTTATGGGCCTCTTCTGAGGGGTCATAGCTATTGCAAGCGCTCTGTCCTGCTTCTGTTGCGTGTGAGATAATTGTGCGCGTCCACTTAACCATGTTTTCGCGGGTTAAATGCGCTCTATCTAGCTGTCCGAAAACTGCGCTGAAATGAATCCACAGCCTTCCTGCGAATGCTGTGGGGTGTTCGGATCTTTTCTGCCTGCACTTATTCAATCCTTCTACGGGGTCACCTCTATTGTACCCGATGGCATCTAAAATGGCGGTGTGCATCTCCTCTAGGCTGCCTCCTGCCACGTTCTGTGGGTCGGGGAGGGCTGCTACTACGCTCTGGTCTAAGCTCAGCACGGTGAGCTTAACCTGCTCTCTCTCATCCAGGCCGTACATGGTAGCCTGCTGTTTTACTTTAGCGAAAAACTGGTGGGGGTCTGCGGTGGGGAGGAACGGAGTGATCTTTTCACAAGCGTCCCTTAGCTGGGTTACTGTTAAAGGGGTGGTGTAAGTTATGTCTGGGGCGCCTTCGGATTCGGCTTTTCTCTGTGTGGTTACGGGATTCATGGGTGCGGTTATGGTCTGAGCTGTGGGGGGTTGGGGTGCCTGTCGTTTCTGCTGAGCTGCGGGCGCACATGTTCCCTGAACATAACGCTGCGCTGTCTCGCTTAATTCCTGCCAATCTGGGGCGTTTTCTCCATCTAACTGTGCTCCAAAGGTGCTTTGGAAGCCATTCTGCACCGAAAGCAGAGATTGCAGTTCCGCAATCTGTTTCCTGCATTTCGCGTGGTCAACTGTGCTTTGTCTTTGTTCGGTCGTTGCAGCATGGAGTGCTCTCAAAGCTGCTTTGAGATCAGAACATTGCCTCTGCAATGCCTCCACCTGCTTTTCCGATTCCTGTCTTATCAGAACGGCACGTTGCACGTCCTGATAGGCTTTCTCATACTGGGTCTGGGAACTGCTCAGATGAGCTAGACAAGACTGATGAGCCCTCTTGGCATCATCCACCTCTCTATCCTTCTCTGCCAACTTCCCTTTTAATTCCAGGTTTTCTTTCTCGATGTCCCTGACATCGACCTTACTCATCCTATTCCTCTCTTCTAAATCTGTCCGGAGCGTCCTGATGACCTCCTCTGCGCCTCGCAACTGTGCCAAACAGGACACAATCGCCATCGGCTTGCGTGCTTTACCTAGATTCTTTTTGTGTATTTGAGAGAGGTTCTCCCACCAAGTATGACCTATACTTCCGGGACCTGTCTCCTCATTTGCACAAAACTCTTTCCAAAGGGGCCATCCCTTTCCTTGTAAATATTTGCGGAGTTCCAGCTCCCACGTGGGACACTGGCCTACTCTGCTACTGCTGCTGGTCGCTGCGACCACAAACTTTGCTGGATCCATCAGACGTTCCATTGCCTGCATGGCCATTTCCTCTGACTCTCTTTGTATAATTTGGAACAGGGGGTTGCTGGGGTGGTGTTTCGAAAAAAGGGTACGGCTTACGCTATTTTCCGTTAACCAAACTACCGAAAGTTTGTCGCAACAAAAAGCTTTCAGTTTTACCTTACAGCCCTGTTAGTACGCATGCACTAAACACACTTCCGAATTTCGCTTATTATTTTGAACACCTTGAATACTTGTGATCTCTTTCTTTCTCTGCAATTTGGAGTTCTAATTCAAATTTCAGGGTCCTGGACACTGTGGTGTTTCCACTTACAACAGGGTCCCGGCGGATGTCGCCACTAAATGTTGCACGTTTTACTGTGGGCGTAAAACGCGTTTATTGGAGTGTATTAACACGCCTCCGAGTTCGACGTGTGCTTAACACTACTAGGCTCTGTTCTATGTAACTATTTAGCTCTGGAGTCGCCAGTTGCCGTATAGGCAACGTCACAAGTATTCCAAGGTCAAGTTCAAAGTAATAAAGACGATACACCGATTAGTAAAGTTCAAACGATCAATATTTATTATACAGTTATAATAAATACTCACACACACACTAAGAGACTAAGCTATAACTAAACTTAAGTGAACAGAATACTTATCTAACAGGAACAGGCAAGGTCAGAGAACGAGGCCGAACTCCTGGTTTGGTACTGCAGCCTTCAGCAAGCGTTCTGGTACTTGGGAGTCTAGTGGGCTTGGATCGCGTAGCGAGCGTTGAACTTACGGTTTCGGCGGCTGGTGCTCAACGGCTGGAGTCAGGATGCAAGATGTCAGTCAGAGCCGGAGCACGAGTTTAACAGACTGGGCTCTGTGGGGAATTTGCTTTTATACCCCTCTCTAATGTCCTTGCCCCCTTCTAGGCGGGCTCTACCTTTCGGTACCGATTGGAACGTTTCCAAACGGCTACCTTCGAAATCCTCCAATGCGGGGCTTCCCTCGATGTTGGGGGGTGGTTTCGATATTCGTTACTCTGGTGCCATCCTGTCTGCTCCACCAATTAAGTGCTACATTGAGATGGAAATGTTGCCATTGTGTGTGCCTGGATCTGGGCTGCCTCATCAGAATGTTAAGCGCTTTGCCATTAACACCTTTGGCTTGGAGATCTGCACCTGGCCAGAAAACTGGTTTGCTGCTTGCAAAATGCTAATTAGTTGAGAGCAGGCTGTCTGTTCTCACTAAACAGGCTTTCCCTGCTGTCTTCCATTTTAGTTTGGCTCAGTGTCCATTTTGCGTGGCCAGCATGGCTACACTACCTTTTCCACATTCCTATCTGTTGACAGGATAAAGAGTAGGACACTATGGACCCATGATTTGAACTCTAAGCTGTGCCAATGGTATAATTTCCTTGGAATAATTATTGATGGCTCCATATCACATGGGCCAAAAGTGGAAAAATAGAACTATTGAAAAATTAGATTTATTTTCTGTCTGATGTACATTTTAGAAATGTTTGGAAAACTAATCGAAAATCCAGACTGTCTGTAAGTTGGACAGGCGTCAGTCCACCATTAATAATAAATAGATTTAAGAAAATGCACTTTCTTAGAAAGTTTGTTGAGATTGCTTACCTTACTCCATGTTTTTGCCTTTACCCTTATTGCAGAACGTCTGATGCAGGCAAGATAATTTTCACAGACAGTACAAAGAATATGAAAAAAGATCCATCTGTCCCCATGCTGAAATCATTTACACAGGTACCTTAAATAAGATGCTGGGTAACATCACGAGGGACTACTACATTTTGACTCAGTACGACTCATGAAAAATTACACATAATATTTGACTGTGATTTTCAGTAGGATTGAGCACAAGTATCAAATACAACAGGATTTCAAATAATTCTTCTACCTGTCACAAAAGCCTTTTGTCACCAGAATCTTTAATGTAATAAATAAAAAATAGATAAATAAAATATTACGCAACATGGGGCTTGGGGTAATGAGTCTGGGTTAAGAGTCCCATTAACTATCAAATCGGCTCGCCAGGCTATGAAGGAATTGGTATTTCTGTAACACTGATCCTCCTGCTGGGATGGCACCAGGATCATATGTGCACGTGTCTATGGCCATAGTACAGGCCAAGTGCACATGCGCAACCACTTCTTCACAGGCACTTTGTTCCCAATCAAGTGAAGCGTCATTGGGAAGGATGTCCTTTCATCTGACTGCTCCTCCCACTCCATCATCTGACACCCCCCTCTAACATGCTGTCACTCACTTATGGCCTAGGATCTAGTTTTCATTCAAGGGTTGGGTCTCTACATTACTGAGAGCAGCTCCTCCTCCTGGCATTGGTTCCAGCCTGTGACTTGCCATAGTTCTCAGCAGTGGGATATCCACCCTTGTGGGGATCCTTAATTGCAAGGGAGGCATGCTGCTGGCCAGTTAAGGCACTTAGTTGCGTTATGTCATGCCCTCCCCTCAAAAGTGATGTGGCGCTCCTGCCAGTAAGCCATCAGATGGCAGGTACCCGCATCGCCAGAACAGAATCCAACCCAATATGAAAGAAATAAAGAGCGGGATTTTCTGACCAGCCACTCACACCATGCTTTCTGGCAACAAGGGCGGCACGTCATTGGCCACCAGTGGCATCTTCCAGACCCACCGATGTATTGGTATTTTGTGTGGCTCGCTCCTTCCACTGTCAGGGACATCTTTGGGGAGAGTAAAATATCCTGCCAGTGGGAAGAGCTAACAATTAGCAAAGTATTGGATGTTTTAATTTTAATACATAAGAAGATAAAAATTATATCCTAATACAGAAATTGGTCATTATTAGGTCATATTATTACACAGTTACCATAATTGTTCATTTATCTAAAATAAAAGTATGTAAGGGACAAATGCAATCATCCTGTTAATTTTTCAAATATGAGGGGCGCAATTCTCCGATGCCGTGGGGCATCGGGAAAGCCGTCGTGAACTCGGCCGAGATTCACGACGGCGTCGGAGGCCGCTCCTCGCACCCTATTCACCCTCCCCCCCCCCCCACAGGGGGCTAGGAGAGGTGTTGTGAGAAACTTGCCCGTTGGGCCTTGACGCTTCCGTCAATGCGGCACGCCGAGAATGACAAAACGGCGGCGCCTAAGTGACGTCAGCCACGCATGCGCAGGTTGGCCAGCTCCAACACGCGCATGCGCGGTTGCCGTCTTCCCCTCCGCTGCCCCGCAAGACATGGCGGCTTGATCTTGCGGGGCGGCGGAGGGGAAAGAGTGCGTCTCTTAGAAACGCCGGCCCGACGATCGGTGGGCACCGATCGCGGGTCAATCACCTCTCGAGCATGCCCGTGGTGCTCGTTCTTCTCTCCGCCCCCCACAGGCCCCACACTTACCTGTCGCGTGATGTTCATGCCGGCAGCGACCAGGTGTGGTTGGCGCCGACGTGAACCGGTCGGGTTCGTCAGGCCGCTCGGCCCATCCGGACCGGAGAATCGCCGGTCGCCGTGAAAAATGGCGACTGGCGATTCCGCGACGCGCCATTTTGGGTGGGGTGGGAGAATCGCGGGTGGGTGCCAGGGTGGCGTGTCGGGATTCGCCCGGCTCTCCCGCGATTCTCCCACCCGGTGTGGGGAGCGGAGAATCGCGCCCGAGAAACTGGGGGCGCGATTCTCCGCTGCCCACGACGGGTCGGAGAATAGCGGGAGGGCCTTCCTGACATTTTTCCCGACCTCCCGCTATTCTCCCCCCCCCCCCACGGCCGCCCAGGACACGAATCGCTGCTCGCCGTTTTTTTACGGCGAACAGCGATTCTCCCCTAGCCGATGGGCCGAGTTCCCAGGCCTATACGGCCGTTTTCACGAACGCAAACACACCTGCTCTCACCATTCATGAAAACGGCCGCAAAGTGCCGTTCCCGACAACCATGGCACCGATTGGCACGCCCGTGGTGCGGCTGTGCCAAGGGTGGCATGGGCCCGCGATCGGTGCCCACCGATCGCGGGCAGTGGGTCCGAAACCCGCACACTCTTTGTTCCTCCGCTGCCCCGCAGTATCAGCCCGCGGGGCGGCTGAGGGGCATGACGGCCCGCGCATGCGCGGGTTT
This sequence comes from Scyliorhinus canicula, assembly GCF_902713615.1. NCBI lineage: Eukaryota > Metazoa > Chordata > Chondrichthyes > Carcharhiniformes > Scyliorhinidae > Scyliorhinus > Scyliorhinus canicula. Next base: position 62,032,303 of record NC_052149.1, read on the forward strand.
GACGCATATGCGTGATGACGTCATCTGCGCATGTCGCTAAGCCTGCGATGCCGTGCTTTGCGGGGCCGCGCTGCTAGCCCCGACCGGGGGGGAGAATCGGGTCCCGGGAGGGGGCATGGAGGCAGCCGTAAAACGTGGCCAATTTCATGGCAGCCTTTACGACTCTCCGCATTTGCGGAGAATCGCGCCCTGGAAATTTCAAAGAATGTTAATCTAGTAAATTCAGTTCTGTGGTTGATGTAGAAAGGTTAAAAAGTCATAATTTCTACATATGGTCATGAATTATAACATAGTACAACATTTGTAAACTATTTATTATGTATATGAGGTCAATAAAGTTTAATAAAGAATAGGTTGCATTTTTTTACTATTTCCTTATTTAATTGCTGCAGTAACATTTGTTTGGAAGTTCAGTCCTAAAATAGAGATCCAGAATAAGGCTATTCTGCTGCTTCCTAAAGATGAGAAAGGTCCCTCAACGCTTGAGATAACAATAGCTGAGGCAATCTGTAAATCTCTTGTTCTCTGGATGTGATGTGAAGTTTTCCTTGACATTGAAAACCAGTAAAATTAATTTGCTGCTCAAATATAAATGTAGTCTGAAACAGAGAAGCTTAAATATTTGGGGTTAGATTCTCTGGGAGACAAGGGGCAGGATTCTCCATTAGCCGACTCCGAAATCGGGAAAGGCGATTGTGAAGAGAATTGGTTCCGCCACCAAAATCGCGGCAGACGCCAATTGACGCCAAATTGCAATGCTCCAGCATTGGAGAGGTGGAGAGTGGCAGGTGGAGAGCAATGCAAAATGTTCCTGTCATTTTGGGGATTATTGCCAGTCAGCAGATATGTGGAGGAGTGAAGCTTTGCCAGTACAGGGAGCCAAGGGAGTGGGATTGAGGGTAGTGATCGAGTAAAGATACATGTGGTAGCATTCAGCTGTCAACTCTGTGTATGTGATGATCTTGACCAAAATGGGGCGCAGCATTCTGCTACTGAGTGTGGGACTGTGAATGCTGAGGTTCGGAGGGTGGTGGTAGCAGCATCTGGAGGAAAGCCACGCAGAAACGAGGAGAACGTGCAGACTCCACACAGACAGTGACCCAGTGGGGAATCGACAATATTGTTCCAAGTCAGGATGGGGTATGCTTGGAGGGGAACCTGCAGGTGGTGGTGCTCCCATGCATCTGCTGCCTTTTCTCATCTAGATGGTTGCGATTGACCATGATGTTACCACCTTATTCATCACCCGTTGGGCAGCATGGTAGCACAAGTGGATAGCACTGTGGCTTCACAGCGCCTGGGTCCCAGGTTCGATATCCCGTTGGGTCACTGTCTGTGCGGAGTCTTCATGTTCTCCCCATGTCTGCGTGGGTTTCCTCCGGCTGCTCCAGTTTCCTCCCACAGTTCAAAGATGTGCAGGTTAGGTGGATTGGCCATGATAAATTGCCGTTCGTGACCAAAAAGGTTAGGAGGGGTTATTGGGTAACGGGGTTAGGGTGGAAGCGAGGGCTTAAGTGGGTTGGTGCAGACTCGATGGGCCGAATGGCCTCCTTCTGCACGTATGTTCTATAACAAAAAATTTGATATTCCCATGGGCACTCACATCCCAGCCATTACTAGACAGTAATCAAAGGCAAGCACCTTGTCGAGGTCTCTATCCTTCCTCGTGCAAAGTTACAGGGCTGGATTCTCCGCCGGCGGGATGCTCCGTTTTACCGGCAGCCCGGGGGTTTGCCGATGGCGTGGGGATGGCCTACACTGGGAAACCCCATTGACCAGCCGGCGTAATGGCGCATCCCGCCGGTGGGGTGAAACAGAAATGTGGCGCAGTGGGGCAGAGAATCCAGCCCAAGAGTTTAATTGTGATATCTCTACTGCCATGCCTCCGAAGGCTAGCAAACCTATTTCCAGCATGTGCGACCTTTTGACTTTCTTCCTTAGAACTTAGTTTTTTTCAATGGTATTTGAGCTATTCAGCTAAAGTTAATAATCAGCGTTAGGTACAATGGGCTTGATGATGACAGGGCGATCTGGGCCAATGTGGGAGAAACTGGCAGGAACTTTCACCTCTGGATGGGGTATTATACGGTTGCGAGCAGATTGAGCATTCACAATGCTCCATTGACCTGAAAGGAAAATCAGGCAACTAGTAAAATGGACAGCCATCCATTTTACATCCCCATCAAAATTGCAAGTTTGACTCACTTCAGCAGAAAAGCCTTATTCGATCTTTGGAACTGATGAATCATCTAGATCTGTCACATGCTTTAGTCTCCGAAAAAATAGTTTCTCTCATTCTTGTATCTACTACACTGTGCTGATCTTTATGTATGGCATGCAATATATGGGAAATTCCTGACAAGGGAGTAATTTCCTTTCTCCTTTAAGTTTCCTGTGCATATGACTTAACTTGTTCATTTTATATTCCAGCATGCGGTGAACCACATGAAAGTAGCATACATGCCTCCTCATGGCGATATAGGGCCTCATCCGTTATTGGTGCAGTTCGTGTTTTCTGTCAATGATCAGCAGGGCGGCACTTTGTCTGGACTTGTCTTTAACATCACCATCATGCCTGTGGACAACCAACCACCTGAGGTATAGAAAAGCAATATGACTTTGCTGCTTAACAACGTGAAAAGGATCCTTGAGAAACACATTATTTAAAACACTGTTTTCTATCTATTCATTCTTCAGCATCTGCTCAATCACTTACAATCCAACCTGCATTTTATGCTACAGCATTCCAGATTAAGTACACCAGAAAGATCAGATTTACTTTAACCAAAACCCTGTCATGTGTTGAACAAGCTGTTTTAACACAACGTAATTCAATGATTCAATGTTTAACAGTTACTCAGTGTCAGCAAAAATCATTTTGAAAAGTGGGTGAACCATGAGAGGTAGCTTATTAAGGAAACTATTTGTAGGACCAAGTTATATAATGCTGGGCAGTTAATATTGAAAACAACGGCAGGAAGTCCTAAAAGATGATTGTTTATTCATGCCCTGCAGTTTTTTTTCCTTCCGTGGTCTCATTATCTCACGGTCACCCATGTAAAATTATATTTGCCATTCATCTGACATTAATCTCCACCTATTCAGCTAGAGGGAGAAATAGATAGGAAACCATATTGGCAAAAGATGAATAATGTTTAGTATTTACTGAGGAATGTTGAGGAAAGAATTCTTCGCATAACTGTTGGTTTCAAATTTAGCACTTTTGTGGATGAACACATTTTGATTTCAGAAGCAGCAAAATTGTTAACCGTTTTTGTTAGCTTATTTGTAGACACAGCATTGTATTCCTAAGACAATAGATTGAGCAAAACAAATCGCACCATTGAGGTGCATGGAGTATCTGGACCAAGGTGGAGGGTTCCTCTTTCGAGCGTCATTTGACACGTTTCCATGGAACTATGAGGTTGCAACTGAAGAGATAATACAGCAGGGTTTTCCAAACCTTTTTTCCTGCGACCCATTTTTGACAACCCACCAGCCTTCATGACCCACACCTACCAATTTTCACAACCCACGCTGGCTGACCTTCGCGATCCATGACGGCCGACATTTATGGCACATGCCACGTTTGCTTATCTTTAATGGAAAAAGGGAGCCTGGTCCTCATGATCTCACTACAATCAGGTTCACAGGAGGAGAGTGCAATGTGTATATCAGGTGCAGATTTCAGCTTTGTGAGAATAAAAAATGCAAACTCGCACATATAATTCATTGTGAAGGTCAATAACAACAAAATGTTTGTTTTACTCAACACTGGATACTCCTGAGAGATGCAACCCCAGAATGCTGACAGCCTTATAGACTTTTGGCCTGTTTTTAAAGTGGTACCACAGGTCAGGTACATCAGAGTAGTCTTTTCGTTTGGAGTCAGCTCTAAGTTAATAACTGACTCTCGGGTCTCAACCTCAAAAGTAATTTTTCACCCATTTCCCATTCCAAATTCTCCTCTCATGTGCGAGTACTTCCCTGCATATAACACATATGGGCTTTGCATCCTTATATGTAGTGGCACAAATGACAAAACCATATCTCAAGAAATCATATTTGTATTGCTTTATTCCTGAGTTATGTTTCCTTTTTGTAAGCTATTAGCCAGAGGCCCTGGGGCTCTGTAAAGACCTAACACTGGCACTACTCTGTACTACCCTGGACTCTCCTGGTCAGCTTTCTCCAGCTGATTCAGATCTGAGATCCTAGCCAGTAGGTACTCTGTCTATTTGTGTCTCTGGCCATTTCTTACTTGTAAGAAAATGATTCATCTTCACAGTCCTCTTGCCTTGCTTGCCAGTACCGAGAAAATGGAAGAAGCTCTCCATTGTTATTTGGTGGCAAAAACCCGTGCATAGAGGGCATTTGACGCCACGTGTTTGTGTAGGCTGCGTGACCTGCTCACTGCTGCTGCTTATAGCCAGTAGACTGCAAACAGCTTCATTTCATTCTCATTTAAAAGGCGGTAGCGGCCACCATTCTCAATAAAAATGTCAATTACTCTGACTCTCCAGAACTGTATCACACCCGCACTTTGGAAAACCCTTCAATACATTATAGGTTCACTACACGTGCACACAGTAGCGGCTTCAATTTGTGGGTATCAGCCTCTAGATATTTGATCGAACATTTTTTCTTCTGTTTCGTTCAATAGTTGCACAAAATTGCAAACCATTTCTTGTGTGGTAAATTATAACCTTGAAATTATGATGTAGGCTATTCTCTTACAAATATTGAATACATTTGTATGAAATTCTTTCCTCCACTATATTACCTGAGGTATTTAAATATGGATTCTTGTTCAGCTTTCACCAGAACCCTCATGCTGACAACATTCCCTTTTCAAGCTACTCACTCAGACCAAACCCAATGTTGAGCAATTTTTTGTAATAATCTTTATTAATGTCACAAGTAGGCTTACATTAACACTGCAATGACTTAACTGTGAAAATCCCATATAATCTATTCTGAACTGAGCTTCATACTCTATTTCCAATACCTCAAAAAGACTACATTATTCTTCCTTCATAACAGAAAGCCATATGTCCACTTCTGCGGGAACACTCATCCATTACCTGACAGTTTGATTTCTCAAATTCTCTCTTTACCAGTCACCTGAGGTCCACCTAAAACAATTTGCCAAGAACTCTATTCTTAATTTGCTATCCAATCTACTATGTCAATTCCGAAGCCCATCCTCACCGACTTCCACTGGTTCCCACTCCCACAGGATATTAATTTTATTAATTTTCAAATCCCTCCATAACCATGTTCTACTCCACCCTTACAACCTTTTGCAAGGCCACCATACAGCCTTCACTTTTCCAACTCTGCTCCTTCGTCTTCTCCACAGCCTGCTGAAGTATTTTAGACATTTGTTATGTAAAAGGCAACATAAGAGTGCATGTCATTTCACACAAGGATACAAATGTCTTTTACATACCTATTTCTGTGTTTCCTTCATTTTCTTTCTATTTTAGTCTTCCCATTTTACATATTGTTTCATCTTGGATTCGGTGTGAGAATGAGATTTCTTTAGGATTTGCCTGTTATCCTAAGAATGCTTTCTATGACCGTTATTTGTTTAAACCATTCCTCTATATTTGCAGATCGATATTCGGTAAAGGTACAGTAAAGTTGCCATAGTCCCAGATGACCATAAGCTGCTTTCCCCTTTGAGGGGGAGAGCTGACTGGTGGTAGTTTAACCTGAGGATCACCACACCTCAGGCAAGGGACAATCATTTATCCATCACAGCACTCTACACAAGGTTGTATTTCTGCTTCCCACGAGGTCTAAGTCTCTTATTCATGTTTCAATGAATCACATGAGGTGCTCCTGGTGTTAACCTTTCACTCTACATCTCCTCTGAAGTCTTTATACCAATAAAAACATACTCCTACATCTCCCCAAAAGGCTACAGGCTTCACAGTGTTAGTCTTTGAGGTGATCAATTTCCCTGATCTGGTCCTGGTTTCATTTCAAGATTGAGGATGACATATACTTTCTCTTCATTCAGTAGACGCGCCTTCTACATGGGTGGTTGTAGAGTTTCTATTTGTTTCTGGTTCCTTGTCTCCTTCTGGACCTAAATTGTATGTCCAAAGTTCCATTGATGTCCTTTCTAATAATACCAGGGTTCTTCAGTTCTTTCTGATATTTCCCTGGTCCCTTTTAATTCTGGAAGATCTTGGCTATGGAGGTCTTTCTATTGCAATGCCTTATTAATGTTGATCTTGTATCTGCCCTCCCTCACTGGGCAATAGCACTTTTGAGTCTCATGCTCTGTACCTGAAGTTAAAATGATGAGCTTGACTGTCTCTTTGTTGCTCCTCATGCTTCTTAATTTCTCACAACCATCTCAAATCGTATCTCATGAGTCTCAGTATAAAATGTTAAATTCAAGGCACCGTTCTTTTTCTCTGTGCCCATGAGATATCCTGAGATGTAATAAACTGGTCTCACTTGTCCATCTTTTTCAACTTGAAACAGCACTGTGCCCAAGCCTGTAGATGATGCGGCCACTGCTACACCTGTTGGCAGGTTACTTATTGATTTGTCAGAAGCATTTTGCTGGTTCACATTCCAGCACTAAAGTTGACCGTGTCTCAACAGCTGTCATTTTGTTGAAATTTGCTTCCTTGCTTTCAGCTTTGCTAAACCTGGAAATAGGGATGGAAATTAATTCCTGAATACCTCACTAAACTACTCATGAGCAACTTAATCAACCTTGTGAATCAATCCCAGCTGCAAGCATGTTCTTCTGCTCAATAATGATGCCTCCTGGTTCTTTAGCAATTTCTTTATCCTTGCATCTTAATCTTGTCAAGTATTGGCCTATTACTTTTAGTGTAGTTCTAACTGGGCCTTGCAGCTGGATTGAGTATGGTTGTAATACAATGGGCTTGATTCTCCACTGGCGGGATTCTCAGTTGCACCAGTAGTGCACCCATGCCTGGGGACTTCCCGACAGAATGGAGCTTCCCACAATGGGAAACCCCATTGTACGGCTGGTGGGACGGAGAATCCCGCTGCCGGCTGGGACTGGCCAGAGAATCTGCCCACTATTTTTTAACAATTTAACTTCATTAGATAACATTGAAACACCTGCCTCTGTACCTAGCTTCAATTCTTTGAGGGCTGCACGGTAGCACAGTGGTTAGCATTGTTGCTTCACAGCTCCAGGGTCCCAGGTTCGATTCCCAAGTTGGGTCACTGTCTATGCGGAATCTTGCACGTTCTCCACGTGTCTGCGTGGGTTTCCTCCGGGTGCTCTGGTCTCCTCCCACAGTCTAAAGATGTGCAGGTTAGATTGGCCATGCTAAATTGCCCTTAGTTTCCAAAAATGTTGGGTGAGGCTACAGGTTGCGGGGATAGGGTGGAGATGTGGGCTTAAGTGTGGTGTTCTTTCCAGGGTCCGGTGCAGACTCAATGGGCTGAATAGCCTCCTTCTGCACTGTAGATTCTATGATTCTAACAACTTTCAATTTAATACTCGAATAATTATTTTCTGTTTTGCTAACTTCTCCTAGGAAGTTCTGTAGGTCTAGTTCTTTTTAATTTTTAACTGGATTAATTGTAATTTTTTTCTTCCAATGGATGATGGAAACTTTGGATCTGCAGACTATTTTTAAATGTCTTTGACCGCATCGCCAAGAGCATTTCAAGATGATGGTTGGCAAACTTCTTTCCGATTTCACGCGGCTTTTGAGTCACTGTGCTCTTTTCTGTCTGGCAATTGAATGGTTTTGCTTATTTTTTCCAAGGGACCTCACTTTCTCCAAGACCAACCATTCTGTTTTGCTTCCTAAACTCAGTCTGTCATGTTATTTGTACTGCCTTTGTGAGAGTTAAATCTTCCCTCATTTGCCAATGATCTGATAAGGTTTCATCCAAGACGCCAGCTACTCTACAATTGCGTATTCATGCGTCTTATGGATCCCATATGTGCAGGTCTGCACAAATTTGTAGAAGTCATTTATAAATGAACCCATGGATTCACTCGGATTTAGCTCCTCTTATTAAGGGTGTGATTTACCGGCCACGTCCCACCGGAATCAGGACGAAATAGGACGAGGGCAGTCGAACCTGCGAAATGCCTCTCAGGATTCCGAAAGGTCTTAATGCCTTGCGAGATGTAACAAAATCTCAAGAGATATATCTCATCTACAATGGATGAGACCCAGACTCGCAGAGTTAAGTGAGTTTAAAAACTCACTTAAATATCCCTTTACCCGATTTAACCGGCTTCGTTGAGGAGACTACAGCGGAGCACCAATTAGTTCCCCATTGAGGCCCGACAAAAAGCCAGAGTGCCGTGAGATACCGGGGTCATTCCCAGCACTTATCCTGTCCAGAACAGACTTGATTTTTGTTTTGTTAGATCACGCCCACAATTTCTCTCCCTCAATGGTTACATTCTTCAAACTGTGAAGTATGAATTGAATGCGTGAAAAACGTTGTTATCTGATCTCAGACTTATCAATGTCTTGTCTTGCAATAACATCGTCTGCTATGGGCCCGACATTGCAAAGTACTGACCTGATTCTCCTGTTCCTTCTGCAAGCCTGAACCTGGTCCATATCTGGAGAATCTCTTCCTCCAATTGTCCCAGTGTTGGGCCTGTTGTGAGCCTTCATCATTTCAGAACCATTCTGGGAGTGTCAAGGTAGACTCCATGCTTACCCTAAAGTCTGTATCTGTTGCTGCCTCAGTAGTCTGGATGGTAAACTATGATCTGTATTCACTGTTTTCTGCACTCGAGTCTGTGTCAGCTTGCATCTGCAGCACCAATGATGTTCCATTCTCAGGTGAGTCTTCAATCTTTTTCCCCATCTTCTTCCAAGGAATCTGAGCTCTTTCAGGTTTGCAGTCCTTTCTTGGAGTTATTCTGGGTCTTTTCACTCTGTCTGCTACCACCATGTTTCAGGTGGTTCATGCAAACAGGCAGGAGAAACCACAGCTGCCATCATGCTTTGCCTGAGATTCAGGGTCTAGATGGGGTATTTATTTAAAAAATTCTTGTTTATTTTCAGATCTATTCACCTTTTACTCCACACATTTCTTTCATGAACTGCATTCTTCTTTTCTGAATTTGAAATTGCCTTTGAAATGTGCAAAGTTGACTGTTGATTATTTTGGTAGATTTTCACCAATGATATAAAAGCTGAGGAAGGTTCAGGCTGCATGATCACTGCAGATAATGTGATGGTGACAGATAAGGATACACTTGATGAAGATCTCCGAATTCAGATGAAACAAAAACCGCAGCATGGAGATATTGAACTTCAAGGAAACGTCATGCAGGAGGGTGATATGTTTACACTCGATGAACTCAAATTCTTTCAAGTCAGGTGACTAATGCAAAGTCAATGTGCTGTAGTTGTTCTTAAAAGGTTAGATGTTGCCCTTTCATTTAGTTTCCGAGTGTGCGTTAAGTTTGAAACCAGGTAACTACATGTCAGTTTGCCAAACTAAAACTTTTCAAACCCAACCAAAACATAATGAGAGGTGAGCTGTCAATCGAAAAGTGGAAGGAGGATGGGTTGAGCTGAACTGCCTTCACATACTTCTTAAAAGCTAGCAGCTCACCTTTTGCATCCGAGAATATAACAGGAGAACCTGGAAGGATGGTGGGGTGGGGGGGTGCTTTTTAAATTAGGTTGGGATATGTCAGTGTAAGTCACCTAATGGGCGGGATTCTCCATCCTGGGACACCTGGAATGCATTCCCCAAAGGGACGGACAATCGGGCATCGGGAGAAAATGGGATCGGAGGCAGGCTCCGATTCCTGTCTGGTCATGTGAAAAAGGCCCACGATGCGGGCCAGATGGGGGATATAAATAAATGAAAATTGGTCTCAATGACATTTTCAGGCAGGCATTGTGCCCTATGCTCTGGCCCCTGGAAATCACGTGGGCCACTTGTGGTCTCTACCAGCGTAGTGTCACCCTATCACAGGGGTCCCTGTGAGGGGGGTCTCCCTATCACAGGAGTCCCTGTGAGGGGGGTCTCCCTATCACAGGAGTCCCTGTGAGGGATCTACCTATTACAGGAGTCCCTGTGAGGGGGGTCTCCCTATCACAGGAGTCCTTGTGGGGCGTCTCCATATTACATGGGCCCCTCTGTGGGGGGTCTCCTTATTACAGTGGTCCCTGTGGGGTGTCTCTCTATTACAAGAGTCCCTATGGGGCGTCTCCCTATCATAGGAGTCCCTGTGGGGTGTCTCCCTATTACAGGAGTCCCTAAAGGCCGTCTCCCTATCACAGGAGTCCCTGTAGGGCGTCTCCCTATTACAGGAGTGCCTGTGGGCCGTCTCCATATTACAGGAGTCCCTGTGAGGCATCTCCCTATCACAGAAGTCCCTGTGGGACATCTCCATATTACAGGGGTCCCTGTGTGGGGGGGTCTCCCTATCACAGGGATCCCTGTAGGACGTCTCCCTATCACAGAAGTTTCTGTTGGGGTCTCCCTATCACAGCAGTCCCTGTGGGGCGTCTCCATATTACAGGAGTCCCTGTGAGGCGTCTCCCTATTACAGGGGTCCCTGTGTGGGGCGTCTCCATATTACAGGAGTCCCTGTGGGGCATCTCCCTATCACAGGGGTTCCTGTGAGGCGTCTCCCTATTACAGACGTCCCTGTGGGGCATCTCCATATTACAGGAGTCCCTGTGGGGCGTCTCCCTATCACAGGGGTCCCTGTGGGGCATCTCCATATTACAGGGGTCCCTGTGTGGGGCATCTCCATATTACAGGGATCCCTGTGTGGGGGGGTCTCCATATTACAGACGTCCCTGTGGGGCATCTCCATATTACAGGGGTCCCTGTGTGGGGGGGTCTCCATATTACAGACGTCCCTGTGGGGCATCTCCATATTACAGGGGTCCTGTGTGGGAGTCTCCCTATCACAGGGGTCTCTGTTGGGGTCTCCCTATCACAGAAGTTTCTGTTGGGGTCTCCCTATTACAAGGGTCCCTGTGGGTCAGACTCTTTGGTCAGGGGTCCCTGTGGGGAATCTCCCTAATACAGGGGTCCCTGTGGGGACAGGGGGGTAGGTTGGGACACCACCGTACTTGGGGGTTTGGGGGGAACCCAAGACATCTGAGGTTTGGGAGGCTGCTGTGCAATGTAGGGGATGTTAAAGGTCAAGTTGCTGTGGGGGTAGGAAAGGGGGGGGGGAGGGGCTGGCCACAGTACCTTCCTATCAGGTCGCCCACTCAAGGTGATGGCCCGATAGCAGGATTCCCTGAGAATCCATCATATTCTACGCCATGCATGTACTAGCATGGCAAGAAATACAAAATTGCATTCCACTTTAGGATCAAAAGAGGATCGTAAAACTGGCGCAATTCAGCTCCAGTGGGAGAACATAGGTGACAATCCAGTGGACACCCTGCGCCGAAAAAGCAGCTTGCCACGATACAGTGTGGCCGATAAAAGCCAGAAGACCCCACTCCTGGGGTCCACTCAGCTCGCAATGCCTCACGAAACCCAATGCGATCTCGCAAAATGTTGCAATGTAAATCCCGCCCATTGTGGGTGTGGTGAATGTACATCATGTAATTCATACTGTATAGTATTGCGTTCACACTATGTAGCATTGTGTCCTTGTGGGCTCTGTCTGTGAGCCGTTGCGCGGCTCTGCCCACAGGGGGAGATGAGGAGCTTGTACAGGGCTGCACCCTCGGCTCCGCCCATGGCTCTGCCCATGGCCCCTCCTACTACTGGAAGTATAAAGTACTGCAGCCTTGTGAGTCTGCCCTCAGTTCTTTTGGTCGCAGGCAGGCTCAGTTGTAAGTCTATTAAAACCACAGTTTACTTCCTATCGTGTCTCAAGTAAACTGATGGTCACATCAATTTAATAGACTTAAGAAAACTACTATGGAATCATCCCTCAAACCTGATCGACTGGAACTCGACCCACAGGCTGCAGAGGCGAAGGAAATCTTTCTACACTGGCTTCGGTGTTTCAAGGCTTACCTGGCTGCATCGACTACCTCCGAGACTACAGATGAGCAGAAACTCAGCCCACTGCATGCACGAGTCAGCCATCGCATCTCTACGCAACTCAACAGTACCGACTCGTACACCGAGGCCCTTGCTATGCTCGACCGATTGTACGTGCGGCCTGTAAACGAGGTCTACACGCAGCACATTTTTGCTACCCGCCGCCAGAACCCCACAGAGTCGCTAGAGGACTACCTGCGCGATTTAAAAGCCCTTGCACGGCAATGTAACTTTCAGGCTGTAACTGCATCCCAGCATATGGAACTCGCTGTCCGTGATGTGTACATTGCGGGGGTCCGGTCTAATTATGTGCACCAGCGACTACTCGAAAAAGGGACCCAGAACTTGGAGGACACGGTAGCGCTAGCAACCTCAATGGAGGTCCCAACCAGCGACTCCCCCAGGCCTGCGCCGCGTGGCCACCCACCCACTATGGAGCGCCAGCGTGACATTTTTGTGGCCAGCCCCAACACCCAAGGCAGCACTGCCCGGCCCGCAACGTGACCTGCAGCAGCTGCAGTCTAAAAGGACATTATGTCAAAGTATGCCTGTCGAAATCAAAACCCTCTAACTCCCCCGCAGTCCAGAGCAATCGCTCCCCCAACTCGCAGGCCCGCAGACCCCGCAATGTTGCAGCGTGTCTGCTGACTCCGCCTCCACCCGACATGTGCGACTCATGGGGACCGCCATCTTGGCAATCCTCCCCCTCGCGGCCGGCCATGTGCGAGTCATGGGGGCCGCCATCTTGGGCACCATCTTCCTCGCCGCCCGCCACGTGCGATCCACAGGGCAGCCATCTTGGACGCCATCTTCTTCATCGCCCGCCACGTGCGATCAACGGGGGCCGCCATTGTGGTCATCACCCGAAGTTCACCTCGACGACTACGACCTCCGCGGACAGTCATCACGGGGCCACTCCAGCACTGCTGATCGAGCCACCGACTACCCGCAACTCAACGCAGTCACTTTGGACCAGTCGCGTCCGAAGCACCTCAGGAGCTCGATGATGTCCGTTCAAGTCAACGGATACAAGACACCGTGCCTCTTCGACTCTGGGAGCACCGATAGCTTCGTACATCCTGACCTGGTAAGACGCTGTTCACTCCCAATCTTCCCCGCACGGCAAACTATCTCCCTCGCCTCGGGTTCGCACTCGGTCCAAATACAAGGGCGCACCGTTGCGACCCTAACAATACAGGGCGCCAGCTACTCTAATTTCCAGTTGTATGTACTCCCCGACCTCTGCGCCCCACTCTTACTTGGGCTCGACTTTCAGTGTAACCTCAGGAGCCTCACACTCAGCTTCGGCGGACCCCTACCTCCTCTCACTATATGCAGCTTAGCGACTCTAAAAATGGACCCCACTCCACTCTTCGTTAACCTAACGGCTGTAAACCAGTAGCCACTCGCAGCAGGCGGTACAGCCTGCTGGACAGAGTATTTCATTAGAGCGGAAGTCCAGCGGCTCCTATGTGAGGGAGTCATAGAGGCCAGTAACAGCCCCTGGAGAGCTCAGGTGGTGGTCATCAAGACCGGGGAAAAGTTCCGAATGGTGGTTGATTATAGCCAAACCATTAACCGATTCACGCACCTCGATGCGTACCCCCTCCCCAGAATTGCAGACATGGTCAACCAGATCGCCCAGTACCGCATCTTCTCCACGGTGGATCTGAAGTCTGCATACCATCAGCTCCCAATCCGCCCGGAGGACCGCCACTACACGGCGTTCGAGGCAGATGGCCACCTCTTCCATTTCCTCCGGGTCCCTTTTGGCGTCACGAACGGGGTCTCGGTGTTCCAAAGAACAATGGACCGAATGGTGGACCAGTACAGGCTGCGGGCCACATTTCCGTACCTGGATAACGTCACCATCTGCGGCCATGACCAGCAGGACCACGATGCCAACCTCCACTGATTTCTCCAAACCGCCCAGAAACTTAATCTCACCTACCATAAGGAGAAATGCGTTTTCCGCGCTACCAGACTAGCCATCCTCTGCTATGTCAAGGAAAACGGAGTCCTGGGCCCCGACCCAGACCGGTTTAATTATGTGCTCCCTCATTGTCCCAGGGCCCTCAAGAGGTGCCTGGGATTCTTCTCTTATTACACCCAGTGGGTCCCCCAGTATGTGGACAAAGCCCGCCTACTATTTAAGACCACACTCTTCCCACTGTCAGCAGAGGCCCGCCAGGCCTTCAACTGCATCAAGGAGGACATCGCCAAAGCCGCCATGCAGGCGGTGGATGAATCTGTCCCCTTTCAGCAGGAGAGCGACACCTCAGAGGTCGCTCTCGCCGCCACTCTGAATCAGGAACGGAGACCAGTAGCTTTCTTCTCCCGAACCCTCTCCGCTTCGGAACTTCGACACTCCTCAGTCGAAAAAGAAGCTCAAGCCATTGTGGAAGCCGTACGGCACTGAAGGCACTACCTCGCAGGTAGGAGGTTCACCCTCATCACCGACCAGAGGTCGGTTGCCTTCATGTTCGACATCTCGCAAAGGGGCAATATATAAACGATAAAATCTTGCGGTGGAGGATCGAACTCTCCACCTATAATTATGACATCATATATCGACCGGGGAAGCTCAACGAGCCCCCAGATGCCCTGTCCCACGGCACATACGCCAGCACGCAAGACGGCCACTTAAAGGCTATCCACAATGACCTCTGCCACCCGGGGGTCACCCGGCTCGCCCACTACGTCAAAGCCCAAAATCTGCCTTTCTCCACCGAGGAGGTAAAAGCCATCACCAGGGATTGCCCGATCTGCGTGGAGTGCAAACCGCACTTCTATAGACCAGACAAGGCCCACCTGGTAAAGGCTTCCCGGCCCTTTGAACGCCTGAGCATCGATTTCAAAGGGCCACTCCCCTCGACCAATCAAAATGTGTACTTCCTCAACTTCATAGACGAATTCTCCCGCTTCCCCTTTGCTATCCCGTGCCCCGATATGACCTCCCACACAGTCATCAGAGCCCTGCACAGTGTCTTCACCCTGTTCGGCTTCCCCAGCTAAGTACACAGCGACAGGGGTTCGTCCTTCATGAGCGACGAGCTCCGTCAGTACCTGCTCGGCAAAGGCATCGCCTCGAGCAGGAGTACCAGCTATAACCCCAGGGGGAACAGGCAGGTGGAGAGGGAGAACGCGACGGTCTGGAAGACCGTCCTACTGACCCTCTGGTCCAGGAATCTCCCGACCTCCCACTGCAGGAGGTCCTCCCCGACGGGCTCCATGCAATTAGGTCCCTCCTGTGCACTGCCACTAACCAGACCCCTCATGAGCGATTATTTGTTTTCTCTAGGGGCACTACCACGGGGGCTTCGCTCCCATCTTGGTTGAGGACACCGGGCCCGGTTCTCCTCTGGAAGCACGTCCGGACACATAAAACGGACCCACTGGTAGAGAGGATACTACTGCTACACTCAAACCCACACTACGCCTTTATTGAACACCCCAACGGCCGTCAGGACACCGTTTCCCTCCGGGACCTGGCGCCTGCAGGATCCACCACTACCACCACCCCTGCCGAGGTACCCCTCACACTACACCCCACCCGACCACCCACGCCCTGCGCCCCCGCGCCTATAGGTTTCCTGCACCCTCCTTCGCCCGTCGCACTGGTCAGGAACGAAGCTTGGACCGAACCACCCCCGGAGTCCACCCTCAGATCCACACCGCCAGTCACCACCCAGCTACCCGAAGAGGCTGCAACCCTGGTGCTCCGCCGATCCCAAAGGACGACTGAGCCACCGGACCGGCTCGACCTGTAGACCCGTCACCCCCACCGGACTTGATTTTTTTACAGGGGGTGAATGTGGTGAATGTACCTCATGTAATTCACACTGTATAGTATTGCGTTCACACTATATAGCATTGTGTCCTTGCGGGCTCTGCCTGTGAGCCGTTGCGTGGCTCTGCCCACAGGGGGAGATGAGGAGCTTGTACAGGGCTCCACCCTTGGCTCCGCCCATGGCTCCGCCCATGCCCCCTCCCACTACCGGAAGTATAAAGTACTGCAGCCTTGTGAGTCTGCCCTCAGTTCTTCTGGTCGCAGGCAGGCTCAGTTGTAAGTCTATTAAAACCACAGTTTACTTCCTATCATGTCTCGAGTAAATTGATGGTCACATCAGTGGGCAGGATCACTTTTTGGTAAATCTGCATATTATATTGAGAGAGTAAGTGTCACTCTAATGTGAAGATTCCTGAGTACCTGAGGCTTTGGGATTCATCCTCTTCATCCTAGAGAACTTGGCCAAGTGCCGTTCAACACTGGTCCCCACAAACAGGGACCAGCAGAACGGCACTCGTGGGGGTCTCCCAGGGATTTGGTGGCCCCAGCTGCATGCCCTTCAGGCAGGCTGGTGCCCCGGCACTGCTGGTTCCACCTGAGCACCCTAGCAGTGCCCATGCCAGCTGGCAATGCCATTTGTTCACCCTGGCAGTGCCAGGCTGGCACCCTGACAGTGCTCATACAAGCTGGAAATGCCAACTGGGTACCTGGGTGGCACAGCCAAGGTGCCAAGATGCCATTTTGTGTGCATGCGTGATTGGACTGGGGGTGCCCTGTGTGGTTGTTGGTTGGGGGGGGGGCGTGCTGAGGGGCCAGGCATCCTCTCATGGTGCGTTCGGGTTGAGGGGAGGTTGAGGATCGTTTCGGAGACCTCGGAGATTGGGACACCATTTAAAAATGTCGTCCTCATCACTCGCTACACTGGGGAGTTCTAGCGAGCGGAGCTCCCCAGTGTGCAAAATGGGGCTATGTGTGGCCTCAGCTGCGCGGTCCCCAATGATGCCCCTTATACATTGCGAGTCGTGTTGAATAGCCATGTGTTTCTCGGCACTGTGAGCACTGGGAAACATATGGCTAAATGCGCACGCTGTTCCCATTTGGTTGAATTAAGCCCATAATCTAGTTTCCCAAACGGAGAATCCAGGACAATATCTGTAAATAGTGCCCTTGGCAGAGCCTTTAGGTGCTTGGATGGAAATAACTGGGTGATTATACAGTAAGCATTATGTTGGATATTTATATCCGGTCAGTTAATTTCCTGGGGCAGCCAGGAATAACTTGCTGCCAAACCTTGACATGGCCTCTACTGTGATTTAAAATTTATCCTGGAAGAATTGACCCATAATGCAAAAGATGATATTAAATCACTGACCAAATCAACAGCTTGTTAGGGAATCTTTTTTTTAATATAAATTTAGAGTACCCAAATCATTTTTTCAAATGAAGGGACAGTTTAGCATGGCCAATCCACCTACCCGGCACATATTTTGGATTGTGGGGCGAAACCCATGCAAACGCGGGGAGAATGTGCAAAAAGACAGTGACCCAGAGCCGGGATGGAACCTGGGGCCTTGGCGCCGTGAGGCAGCTGTGCCTCACTGGTATTAGGAAGCCTTAATGAAGTGCCCCCTTAATTACATTAGAAGTTGAGATTCTCCTAACATGTTTTAATTACACGGAGAACCAATGCAGCAGCAAGAGTTGTTTCACGGTATCTTGTGCCGGATGAAAATATCTTTTTTTTTAAGGCAAAACGTCCTTATTTTTACCTGATGCCTTGCTCCAGTTGCAAAACTCAGTTCAGTGTAGTTTCTGCAACGTTTTGAGATAATGTAATCCGTGAGCTACAGCTATATTCTCTTCCTGCGTTACTGTCAGAATGGAGATACCAAAACTATGCTTTGCTCATCAGTCTCCAACTTCCAGTGAAATGTCCAAAGTATATTTAATGAACTGGGTCACCAACACTGGTCATGTCAGTCGCACTTTCTTCAGGGATGGAGAGATCTTACTACCAGTCCTTCAATGACCACTGGAGACCTTGCCTTGAAACTAAGTCTTTTGTTGTCTTTTTTCGTTTTTTGTGAGGACAGGAGGAACAGAAGTGTTCCTCCAGACCCCACAAAAATCTTCTGATTCACTCGCAGCCGCACTCTCCTGCAGCTCAATAGAAAACGGCTGAACCTGAAATTGGTTCAGGTCTCCAGACTGTTGCTAATTGGGAGCTCTCTGTTTGGTTTCTCTGCCGGTAATGTCAGATCTCAGAAGAGAAAGGTCAGTTTCTAATCTAACCCATTGCACCAGCCAGACTCTTGTAGTTAAAGTTAAAAAATACTAACTGCAACATTTCTGATACAAAGTCATGTTTTCAAGATGCTGATTATGCAGCTTGTTTCGATAAAGATACTGGCACACCGAGAGCAAATATGCATGTTAGCTGACACACTGATTCACTCAAACTTTCAGATCAGATTTATTCAGCGACAGAGTGTTCTTCCTCATAACTACTATAGCTGTTGACATTGATACAATCTGTTTCCGACTTTTCAATCGGATCAGTGTTTCGCTGTGGACAGACCTCTGAGGTTTGTTCACAGTTGTCCTGTTGTGTGATTTGGCCATAGCATTATACACATCTTTTGAATAAGGTGCAGACCATGGAGTTGTTGGTCAATTTTGCAATGTCTTTTTTCAACAAGTTTCATGCAAAATAATAAAGTCTTACTCTGTCTATTCTAGTAATTGTAGAATACAAGTGTAATTTGAGCTTGTGTCCATAGGTGTGAAGGTAGCACTTGAACTGTCGTGTTGTTTTTTCGCTTATGATTGTGTTGTTTTAATTTGTGGCGTCATTTCCACTCTGTTCACAGGTACAAACATGATGATTCAGAAACACTGCATGATTTAGTTGTGTTTACAGCCACAGATGGATTTAACACTGCAGATGAGGTGTTGAAAGTAAAGGTAAGGACAAAGGGAATGTGTCAATATATGTTGCAACATATGATAAAAGTCTGTTTCAAAGCTTTAGATAACATTGCACAACAGTGAGTTGTAATTTGATTCCTACACGAGTGTTGGTCTGATACATTGTTTAATATTTTTGCTCCGGACAAACAATACAATGCCAAAAAACGGAACTTGCAGTATGTGTTACCAAGTTTTACAAAGCATTACCAGCACAGATTGTTTATGTTCCATATGAACGTCCTTCTACACTACTTCATTTCACCCCATCAAAATATCCATCTATTTATTTTTCCTCTTGTACTCAGCTAGCTTCCATAGAAACATAGAAAATAAGAACAGGAGTATGTCATTTGTCCCCTTAAGACTGCTCCACCATTCAATATGATCATGGCTGGTCCTCCACCTCAATGCCATACTCCTTTGCTCTACCCATACTCCTTGACACCTTTAGATTCTATGGACGGGATTCTCCGACCCCCCGCCAGGTTGGAGAATCCCCGGGGGGGCGGCATGAATCCCGCCCCGCCGCTCCGACGCCGGCTGTCGTATTCTTCGGCGCCGGTTTACGGGCAGGGACGGGGTTTACGCCGGTCGGGGGCCGTTGGCAGCGGCCCCCCAGCAATTCTCCGGCCTCGATGGGCCGAGCAGCCGTCGCTTCCTGGCCAGTCCCGCCGGCGTGAAATGGACATGGTCCATCGCGGCAGGATCTGGCTTGTAGGCCAGCTAGGTGAGTCCTCGGGGGGCTGCGGAGTGATCCGGCCCCGGGGGGGGGGGGGGGGGGGGGGGGCACGGTGGCCTGGCCCGTGATTTGGGACAACCAATTTGCGGGTGGGCCTGTGCCGTGGGGCATTCTATCCTTCAGTGCTGGCCTCTGTAGGGCTCCGCCATGGCAGGTGCGGAGAAGGTGCGCATGCACCAACTCGGCCGGCCCTTCGCTGCTGGTTGGCGCGGTGCCAAACCCTCCGGCGCCGGCCTAGCCCCCGGAAGTGCGAAGGATTCCGCACCTTCCGGTCAGTCCGATGCCAGAGTGGTTCTCACTGCTCTTGGCGCCAGCGTCGGGCCATCCGGCCAGTTGTGGGAGAGTCCACCCCACAAATCTATCTATTTCTTTCTCAAAAATAGTCAGCAATTTGGACTCTCCAGCCTTCTGTGAAAGAAAATTTCACAGGCTCACCACCCTCTGAATGAAGAAGTTTATCCTCATAATAATCTATAAGCAAATTGTTGCAGATACTGGAATTTGAAATAAAAACAGAAAATACTGGACAATCTCAACGGGTCTGACAACATCTGCGGAGATAGAAGAGAGCTAACATTATGAATCTGGATGACTCTTTGTCAACAAGGTTTATCCTCTTCTCAGTTAATCCTCATCTCAGTCCTAAACAGCCTACCCAGTATCCTAAAACAATGACCCCTTGTTCTCGACTCCCCCAGCCAAAGAAAGCAACATTCCTGTATCCATCTGTCCAGGCCTGTCAGAAATTTATATGTTTCAATGAGATCCCCCCTCATTCTTATAAACTCCAGTAATATCGGGCCTAGTCGACACAATGTCTCCTCAAATTACAATCTTGCCATCCCAAGAATCAGTTCCCTTAACCAATTCCCTCTCTATGGGTGGCACGGTAGCACAGTGGTCAGCACTGTTGCTTCACAGCTCCATGGTCTTAGGTTCGATTCCTGGCTTGGGTCACTGTCCATGCGGAGTCTACACGTTCTCCTCAAGTCTGGGTAGATATCCTCCGGGTGCTCCGGTGTCCTCCCACAGTACAAAGATATGCAGGTTAGGTGGATTAACCTTGCTAAATTGCCCGTTAATGTCCAATAAATTAGGTGGGGTTACAGGGTTGCTGGGATTGGGTGGAGGTGTGGACTTAAGTAAGGTGCTCTTCCCAAGGGTTGTTGTTGACTTGATGGGCCGAATAGACTCCTTAAGCACTGCATATTCTATGATCTATGTCTATGCTGTTTATCCCAACTGGTCTTTCCACACTTGAACATTTCTGGGTAACAGGTCTATCTTGAATTCCTTATTGAATTTATTGTGACCATAGTATATTGATGGCCCAAAGATTTACTTTCTCCCACAAATGAAAACATCTTCTTTATTTTGAACCTATCAAAACCTTTCAAAATAGGAACATAAAAATATAAGGGGCGGAATTCTCTGGCCGTTCGCTGGTGGTGGGATGCTCTGGTCTCACTGGCAGCACACGCCCGCCTGTGGGTTTTCTGGTTGCATAGGCTGGTTTCAATGGGAAATCCCACTGATGGCACGCTAAATTCTCCATCCTTGCTAGTAGTGGTAGCGGGGCACTCTAGCAGTGGAGAATCCACCCAAGAAATTGGAGCAGGAGTTGCTCATTGGCCCGTCGAGCCTGCTCTATCATTTAATATGATCATGTTTGATCTCTCACTTCCACTCCACCTTCCCGCACTATTCCTTATGCAAATTTCAAATTCCCTCAGTCCCAAAAATCTATCCACCTATGTCTTGAACATACTCAACAATTGGGCATTTACATCACTTGTTGGGTTGGATTCTCCGGTCGCCGACGTCGAAATTGTGTTTGGCGATCGGCCGGAGAATCCAAGTTTATGACAGAATCGGGGGTGGTGGCACTTTTGTGATGCTCTAGGAGTACGCCGCGCCACGTATCGACGGCCGCAGGACATTGCCTGAGTCCCGCCCTCTGATGCTCCGCCCCCAACCGGACGTGTTCCCGATGGCGTGGGTCTCTCATGGTCTCATCCGTTGGGAACGCGGCGTGGCAGGCTGCGGACTCAGTCCAGTGCCGCCACAGATGGGGCATGGCCGATCCACGGGCAGGATGGAAATTATTCGGGGCTGGGTCACTGTGGGGGGGGGGGGGGGGGGGGGGGTGTGGTCTGGGGGGCGTGAGCCGGCTAAAGTGGGAGCACTATTTTGCGGGCTGCGTCCACCATGTAGCATGGTGCGGCCGCTGCGGGCCATCGCCGTGCACATGCGCGGCCACGGACCCTGAAATTCTCCGGGGTGGATCGGCAGCTAGAGCTGGGTGCTCTACCCTGCCAGCATGCTAGCCCCCAGCAAAACGGGGAAATGGTGGTCGTTTTGCATCATTTTGTTCTGGCGTAAAACATCACCGTTCCCACACCGGTGTGGGGACATAGCCCCAGAATCGGAGAATCTATCCCGTTAATTTAAAGGACTGTGCTCAGAATTAAATCCACAAGCTTTATCGATACTTTTTAAAATACTTCATGCCAAAGTGCACAAAACACTTACCTGTCATTGAGCTGAAGACTGACTTCTGGGGTGAGTCTTCAGCTTGTCATGTCAGAGAGAATGTGCTGTGGGGTCAGGCATCGGCAGTCATTTCACCAGTGGATCCATGGAGCAGCTGGGAAAGCAGGATCCTGCTGCAGCCGCTGAGAAAGATAAGGATGTCATTTAACATGCTGTCGGGACTGTACGCCACCGCTTCACCACTGACCGTAAGATCTGGGATATCATCTGATTGGTGTTTGCAGGCCCATGCTCTGTGCAAATTGGTTCCCATTTCCTATATCATAACACTGACTGCATTTCAAAAGGAATTTATTCGTTTGGGTATCCAGAAGACGCACAAGAACAAAATATCAGTTTTATTTTATATGTTCATTTTGTTCCTCTGATTTTCCATCTTACACACTTGAACTGTGAGAGTAGATGGTGATAACACCATGCAATTTCAAAATTCTGGTCTAGGCTGAGAGCTTGGTGGTGGCCAAAATGTAGCCTGGTTTCGTGCCATTTTCTACTGGTTGGGCGAGAGAATCCTCCACCTTCCAATAGGTCAGTTGAGCATATCTTAGGAAATTACAAATGAACCTTCTGCAAGTATTCCTTTATCAACTAACAGGACTGAGAGCTGGCACAATATTGGTGGAGGCTCCTGAATAAGTCCCAGAAAGGATGGGTTGCCATTGTTATGCCTGTAAATGGTTCCTTTTGGAACTGGCAATTTTCTAAATTGTGGATTCCTTGACCTAGGAAGAGATTTGGAGTGACCTGTGATGGAGTGACTTTGGGCTGCTTTGGATTAGAGGCGTGCAGATGGGGGATCACTTGGTGCCAGTAGCTCAACAGATTGGGTGGAATTCTCTGGTCCCTGCCGCTAAGATCAGGAATCCTGATCAGGCAGAGAATCCCACATTGGTCCAAAACAGGATCGGTGCTGAAGGCAGACCCATCCCCTTTCCCCACTCCCACCCCGCTGGACATAGCAGGCTTCCCACCCCATGCCAGCAGGAACATGCAAAAAGGTCCTTTGCATTCATTTGAATAAGATTAATGTGTTGTAAGCCTTAATCTCCCCCCCCCCCCCAAAAAAAAACTCCACCGGACAGGCTTTGGTGCAAGTATTGACAAGAGCAGTCCTGGCATGATGGTGCTGATACGACCATAAGACATACGACATAGGAGCAGAATTAAGCCACTCAGCCCATGAATCTGCTCAGCCATTTAATCATGGCTAATATTTTTCTCATCCCCATTCTCCTGCCTTCTCCCCATAACCCCTGATCCCCTTATTAATCAGGAACCTATCTATCTCGGTCTTAAAGACTCTCAGTGATTTGGCCTCCACAGCCTTCTGCGGCAAAGAGTTCCACAGATTCACCATCCTCTGGCCCCAGGGGGAGTCAAGGAGGTTAGCCCATTGCTCATGTGCCCCTCGGCCGCTGCCAGGCAGCTAAGTGCTAACTGCTTTTCTGCAGTTAGAAAAGAGGAAGTGAAAGCACTTAACATTTTTGAGGTAGCTAGTAGCTATCAATCAGAACAAGGATGTTTATAAACATTGCAGTTGGGATCAATGGAGGGTACTTCAGATGCATTCAAGCCTGAAGGGAAAGATACATAAACAAACCTCCAACCTACTGTGTTTAAAACATTAAGCTGCCAATCAAAAGCTAGTTAAAAGTATTACACTGTGTTGTACATTTTCTAAGGTGGTCAAGACATTAAAAAGCATCTGTTTGAAATACATACAGCTGACTGAAAAGATGTGAGGAAAGCAAAAATGATCTGGCTTGATTTTTCAGTTAACTGTCTGATTTGCTCATCTGGTGTCAGGTAGAGCAGTTCAGGGAGAGAAGGTCACTTCAATGTTTAAACAGGTCAGACATGGATGATGATGTTGAACAGAGGGCTACCTGAGATCAACATACCAAGAATGATCTTAAGGTCGCCCAGGACTGGAAAGGGCAGCCCAGACACAGGAATCCTATACTTGCAGAGCATCCTGGGGTCAACCCCTTGCCCACAGCCTAAACCTACCTAAACCTACCTAACCCCCAGGACCCTTTGGGGACCCTCCCTCTTTTGCCTGGCAACAGCAGAGTGGCACATGAGCAAGGGCTAATGTCCTTGACCCTCCTCGGGCTCCAGCATGCCAGGCTAGGGTGTCACTGCCAAGGTTTCAGTGCATTGGTCCCAGGGCAGTGCACAATTGACAATGCCAGAGAGTGGGGCCGGATGGTGGGCTCTGGGCTGGGGTCTATCTCTGGCCGCTGGGTTTGATGTGCTCACTCAAAATGGTGGCCCAAGACCAATAAGTGCCAGGAAACTAGTGTGTTCATTGCTATGCAGAGTAAAGGTATGAGAATACCATCTTGGCCACACACCTAGTGCTAATGGGTCACAGTTCTAATTCTCTGCTGACGGGAGAACTTAGTCTCTGGAACAGGGTATCCTGCCCAATCCCCACAATTTGAGGTTAGGTTCATATTCTTGTGCTTGGGCAGGTGAAGGTTCCACTTGGCCACGATTATTATCATGAAGCAGGTAGTGTTGGGAATGCTAATGGGGCTAAAGTTAGTCAAATCTCCTGGCCATGGTGAAATGCATCCCAGGGTACTAAAAGAGATGGTGGTGAAAATAGCAAATTCGCTCGTGGTAACTTACTAAAATTCGCTGGACTCTAGGCTTCATGCTATGCCAGTCGGGGGCTGTTGGCAGCGCCCCCCCCCCGGCAATTCTCTGGGTCTCGATGGGCCGAGCGGCCGCCCACTTTTGGCCAGTACCGCCAGCGTGGATTAGACATAGTCCCACACGGCGGGACCTGGCAGGTAAGTCAGCTTGGGCGGTCCTCGGGGGGGGCGCAGGGTGATCCGACCCCAGAGTGGGGGGAGGGGGTGCCCACGGTGGCCTGGCCCACAATCGGGAACCACCGCGGGCGGACCTGTGCCATGGGGGCACTTCTTCCTTCCGCGCCGACCCCTGTAGGGCTCCACCATGGCCAGCACAGAGAAGACACCCCCCCTGTGCATGCACCAGAATACGCTGGCAGTTCCGCGCATGCTCACGCCGGCCCTTTGGCGCATGCGCAGACCTGCGCATTCCCTTCGGCGCCGGCTGGCGTGGCGCCAACCCCTCCAGCGTCCACCTAGCCCCCGGAAGTGTGGAGGATTCCCTTACTTCCGGTCGGCTCGACGCCGGAGTGGTTTGTGCCATTTTTGACGCCGGCGTTGGGCCATCGCGCCGATTCTGGAGAACCCCACCGGTCCCCCAGCCGCGTGTTTCTCAGTGATGTGCCATTCACGGTGGTGGGATTCTATCTTCCTGATACTTTTCAATGGGATTTCCTATTGAAACCACCCAATGCCACCGGGAAACCCACGGGTGGGAGTGCACTGCCAGCGGGAAAAGGGAACCCCGATGGCTGGAGAATTCTGGCCATGGATTGCTGGGAAGACAGTCTTTTACACTTCAGTGTGTAATATTTCAACTACATAGAGAACGTAGAACATACAGTGCAGAAGGAGGTCATTCGGCCCATTGTGTCTGCACCTACCCACTTCAGCCCTCATTTCTATCCTATCCCTGTAATCCAATAACCCCGCCTAACCTTTTTTTTGGTCACTAAGAGCAATTTATCATGGCCAAACCACCTGACCTGCACGTCTTTGGACTTTGGGAGGAAACCAGAGCACCCGGAGGAAATCCACGCAGACACGTGGAGAACGTGCAGACTCCGCACAGACAGTGACCCAGCGGGGAATCAAACCTGGGACCCTGGTGCTATGAAGCCACAGTGCTATCCACTTGTGTTACCGTGCTGCCAATAACTAGTATAGATAAAGCCATGAAGGCATCTCCAGCTCGATTATGTACACTGGAGCTGATCTGTTTTTACCTCCCAGAGTAGGCACAGTCCCTCAGGCTAGCTTAGAGACAGAATGGCTAGAGTTCCTCAGCTGTTGGGATTCTCTTTTTCCGCTGGCACCTCCACCCGAGGGTTTTCCAGCAGCATGGGGTGGCTTCAATGGAAAATCCCATTGACAAGCAGCGGGAAGATAGAATCCCACAGTCAGTGAATGACATTCCACTGGGGACTCGGGACTCCAGCCCATTGTGTACCAATCAGGTTGGCACATGGGCACCTTGGTCATCTTCATAGCTCAGAGTACAACTGAGTACATGCATGCACATGCTTGATATACAAAGGAATCTGAAGAAGCCAGGTGTACATACAAGTATTAACTTAGGAAACTTATTATTTCCAAATAGCTGATTTTGTTTTATTAAAATATTTGTCCCACTAGCCATTGCCTAAGATCAGTGCCGTGTGTCTCACTCACTGTCCAATCTTTTTGTTTCAAACCATACATTATGTGCAGGTTCTTAGGCCCCTATGTTTACCGAGATATGAGGAAGTTAAGGGGAAAGCACCATCATGGCGCAAATCTGACAAGGCCAGGGACACAGTGTTCTCGCTGAATTTAACAACAGGAATGTATGATCAATTTTTTCTTTGTTTCTGGGCCTTCAGCCAGTCAGCTGGAGACCTTTGAGGATATGGTCCCTCATCATTAGGGAGGAAGGAGGCTGGAGATAGAGGTTTGGCAGCGGTTTTTACAGGAGGGGGCAAAGCCAGGGATCAGTACTTAGGTGGGGAAGGTTAGCTTTTGCAGCAGGCCGGAGAAAAAGGTCACATCAGAAGTGGTGAAGCCATTTCCTCCTTCTCTTGATTTATAAGGAGCACTGTAAAAGGGGATGGCAACTTCTACCTCCCCATGCCGGGTTTCCCAAGCCCTTGAGGGAGGGGGAAATTCTGTCCTCGTGCTTGCTATGCTTTAACTCTTTGATCTTTTCTTGAAGATTATACCAATCAATGATGAACCTCCAGAGCTACAGCCACATTTAAAATCTGGCCTGCAATGTCCTGAGGGAGAAATGATCACCATTACCGCAGAGTACCTTTATGCTACAGATACTGACAGTAATGACATGAAGCTGACATATATAATCGCTCGTTCACCAACATATGGAGTGATACAAAGAAATGAAGTTACAGTCGACAAATTTTCACAACTGGATATCATCCAAGGGTTAATCTCCTATTCGCACACTGGTAGGGACATTAGAAGGAGGTAGTGTTAACTTTAACCAGAAAATAAACGTACAAAATAAATATTCCACTTGTTTCACAATTTAATTGTTCAATAGTCTGTGACCATTTCTTAGAGATTTTCCTTTTAATTTTTATATATTAGGCCATAACTTCCTCAGTCTGGCAATCAACACCAGATTGTTGCTCCATAGACACTTAACTGCACTAAAATTCATAAGTGACTGTCTTGCCCGACCTTCCTGACTCAGGTCAGGTGAGATACAGGCAGCACAGCATGTCCCCGGCTCCAGCACTGAAGTCCAAAATAAGCAGAGCGAAGGAGGATAGACCCCTTTTTTACTGCACTATTTGACTATTTGTTTGCATTGTATTCAGATTTTAATTGTATGGCTTTTCACATCTTGGCATTTCCAAAAATTAAAAAAAATCTTTTTAAGGACCTAATTCTGCTAAAATGGGCATTTACTTGAGAGTTCCTCTTTGCTTCAGAGAACGGCAGGACAAGGAGAGGTTTCAGGGAAACACTTTGTCAGACTTCCTCAATATTGAAGCTGCGTTCACCTGCTCTGCCATTCCTTCCCAGACAGACAGCAGAGTTTGGAAGAGGGTACACCTCTATCACAAAGAAGGCAACACTATGTTTCAACACCCCTCAACCTGACTCTTTTAACAAAGACATGTCTCTTCCTTTAGACCTTTAATTTTTCCTTCCAATCTAGTGAATGGAGCAACAGTCAAATCACCAAGATTTGTGAGTTCTCCTTATGCACAGCAGCAGCTTGTGAACTGCTGTATCAAATAATCTGACCCTGCAGCCTCCCTGTGCAGGGCTAGTTTCTGCAGGCAGCATATGTTAATAAAAGGGATTTACAAATCCACTCAAAACCTGAATGTGCTTCCGATGTTAGTACTGGTTGAGACTATCAACCCGATAAGGACTTGTTGACACGTTAATCATTATTTTTGCATTCCAGGCGGTGAAATAGGACACAGTTCTTGCATGGACACTGTAACAGTAATTGTCTCTGATGCAGAAGCAGGTACAGTGGATAGCTGCTGTTATGATGGACCTCTTCCACCACCAGTGCCACTCCATGGCTCTCTGCCTTTCTATGACCTTAACATCACTGTAATGCCAGTCAACAATCAACCTCCTACAATTCAAATTGGTTAGTTCACAATCTTGTATATTTGTATACACTGTTACGACACCTCAAGATTGGTTGGTGTATTTAGAATACTGGGGTCATGAATTCAACATTGTTGCATTTACTTTTTGTTTAAATGGTTTTGTGTCTTTTCCTTCAATTCTATCTGGAAGTGTATTCCATGTGTTGATGGCTTTCTGATGTTATGTTTAATGTACATTCTACCAGCTTAACCCTACATCTTTGGCCCTACTTTGGTTTATGGTTTAAAGTAATATTCTGAGATTTTCACTGCCTTAGACAATTCATAGGGCTATTTCTGCCCCTCAGTTTGGTTTGGGAACATATAGTTTACAGACCAAAATTCTCAGTACAGGACATCCTAGTCTACTGGTGCCAAGCAGTCAAAACAATGGCCAATAAGGCATCCTTCAAGCCATTTGTAATCTTACTTTCTTTTCTCCTTATGTTGAGCTGGATTGTTCTCCAGTTTTTATCCTCCAAGAGTGGGATGACATTGATTCCTTGTCTATTACATAAGCTTATCAAGTTAAGCAATGCATTACTTCTCATGACCCTGATATATTGTACGATGAAGCAACCACAAATTATGTTTATTAACATGGATTCAGAAATATTTGGCTATTCCTGATTTCTATTTGCACCGTTGAAGGAATTCATTTAATAACTTTGCTGTTTACATATGCCGATTGTTAAGATCTCAGACCAACATTTGTTAGGATACCAGGCAAGAACACCAAACAATTTTTTTTTTTAATTTTTAAACTGTGAGGAAAGGATTCTTCACCCAAGGAGTAATGACTCTGATCAATAGGTATATTTTATGGAAAAAGAAAACGTTAAATTTGAACACAGAATTAACCACATTAACTTCAACTAAATAGCTTTACACTCATCAATTTAACAGTTCTTAAATAAAAGGGAAAAACCTTGGGCGAAATTCTCCGCCCCCCACGACGGGTGGGAGAATAGCGGGAGGGCCTTCCCGACATTTTTGCCGCCCTCCCGCTATTCTCCCCCCCCCCCACCGAAGTCCCGACCCGAATCGCTGCCGCCGTTTTTTTTACGGCCGGCAGCGATTCTCAGCTGTTAGATGGGCCGAAGTCCCAGCCCTTTACGCCGTTTTTACGAACGGCAAACACACCTGGTCTTGCCGTTCGTAAAAACGGCGTGACTAACTCGCTATTAATAACCATGGCACCGATTAGCACGGCAGTACCACGGCCGTGCCAAGGGTGCCATGGGCCCGCGATCGGTGGGCACCGATCGCGGGCAGCGGGCCCGATGCCCGCGCACTACTTGTCCTTCCGCCGCCCCGCAGTATCCATTCGCGGGGCGGCTGAGGGGCAACCCGGCCCGCGCATGCGCGGGTTTCGCGCAAAAAACGCGATGACGTCACCCGCGCATGCGCGGGTTGGAGTCTTCCAAACTGCGCATGCGCGGCTGACGTCATATGACGCGTCAGCCGGCGCTAACTCCGGCAAGCGGGCTTAACGATTTTCGTTAAGCCCGTCTTGCCGGAGCCTACGGCGTCGGGCTGCTAGCCCCGACCGGGGACCAGAATCGATCCCCGGTCGGGAAGGGGCGCGCTGCCGTAAAACCCGCCCGGGTTTTACGCCAGCTTTACGATTTCTCCCGTTTTGGGAGAATCGCGCCCCTTAACTTTATACCTTACACCTCCACTATAGACATTCCAATCACGCAACCCAATACAGTTCAAATGCCACTTATAAATAATGTTGACAGAACAGGTTTACTTGCTTATCTGTCCAGACCTTTGGAGAGAAAGACCCTTTCAGTAACAATCTGAAAATCCTTCCATCTGGTCAGACTCTTCTGCTCAACCTGCCAGCATTTTGCAAGACTGCTGTTCAACTTAAAAACTTCCAGCATGCAGCCAAACTACAGACAGATCTGGCTGCTCCCATTAATTACATCATGTGTATCCCACTAAGTTCCATGGCCTGCTTAGCTAGAATTAAACACCATTCCCCCATATATTATCTACATTTCAGGGAATCTCCAGCAATCAAAACATGATTCCATTAACCCCTTTATCTGTAACCAAATAAATGTTTGAAATCAATCCTGACCTCACCTTTTATGACTCCTAATTACAGCTTTAGCAAACATACAGTCTAGATACCTTAATCTAGATTCTTTAATAATATTACTGCAACAAATATATAAATACCTTAATCAAGGCTTTTAATAACATTACTGCCACAAATATAAAATATAATATCTGACAATATCTACATTCATCACAACATTTGTATCTCTTCATCCATCTTCTTCTGACCACCGTTTTCATCCAGGTTAAATTAGCTATCCAAAGAACAAAGAAGAACAAAGAAAATTACAGCACAGGAACAGGCCCTTCGGCCCTCCCAGCCTGCGCCGATCCAGATCCTTTATCTAAACCTGTTGCCTATTTGCCAAGGATCTACTTCTCTCTGTTCCCCGCCCGTTCATTATATCTGTCTAGATGCATCTTAAATGATGCTATCGTGCCAGCCTCTATCACCTCCACTGGCAAAGCGTTCCAGGCACCCACCACCCTCTGTGTAAAAAACTTTCCACGCACATCTCCCTTAAACTTTCCCCCTCTCACCTTAAAATCGTGACCCCTTGTAATTGAACCTCCACTCTTGGAAAAAGCTTGTTGCTATCCACCCTGTCCATACCTCTCATAATTTTGCAGACCTCAATCAGGTTCCCCCTCAACCTCCGTCTTTCCAATGAAAACAATCCTAAACTACTCAACCTTTCGTCATAGCTAGCACCCTCCATGCCAGGTAACATCCTGGTGAACTTCCTCTGCACCCTCTCTAAAGCATCCACATCCTTCTGGTAATGTGGCGATCAGAACTGCACGCAGTATTCCAAATGTGGCATAACCAAAGTCCTGTACAACTGTAACATGACCTGCCGACTCTTGTACTCAATACCCCGTCCGATGAAGGCAAGCATGCTGTAGGCCTTCTTGACCACTCTATCGACCTGCGTTGCCACCTTCAGGGTACAATGGACCTGAACTCCCAGATCTCTCTGTACATCAATTTCCCCCAGAACTCTTCCATTGACCGTATAGTCCGCTCTTGAATTAGATCTTCCAAAATGCATCACCTCGCAATTGCCTGGATCGAACTCCATCTGCCATTTCTCTGCCCAACTCTCCAATCGATCTATATTTTGCTGTATTCTCTGACAGTCCTCCTCGCTATCTGCAACTCCACCAATCTTAGTATCATCTGCAAACGTGCTAATCAGACCACCTATACCTTCGTCCAGATCATTTATGTATATCACAAACAACAGTGGTCCGAGCACTAGTCACCTTTCTCCATTTTGAGATACTCTCTTCCACCACTACTCTCTGTCTCCTGTTGCCCAGCCAGTTCTTTATCCATCTAGCTAGTACACCCTGAACCCCATACGACTTCACTTTTTCCATCAACCTGCCATGGGAAACTTTATCAAACTCCTTACTGAAGTCCATGTATATGACATCTACAGCCCTTCCCTCATCAACTAACTTTGTCATTTCCTCAAAGAATTCTATTAGATCCAGTGTAATTAATCATGTAACTCTTTATATCCCACCAGATCAACTTTGTTTTCTTAACAAACTCCATTCACTGCAAGTTCAGATATGTGTGCAATTCAGTGGCCTTATCACGCCTGACTTGGTGTTGGGACAAAGCCGTTGAATCTTGTGAGAGGTCCGATCAAGATTTGCGATGCTCGAAGTGTCTCGCAAGATTCAACGGAATCTCGCAGCGCATCGTGATCTGCCTCTCATTCTCAGTGGCTGAGGTGCCTCGCACTCTCAAAGACTGAGGCGTGCATATTTAAATGGCCAGCTGTGATGGCACATCGGTTCTCCTGGGGAGTTGAGGCCCCAGGGTGGTTAGGATCAGGGCAGTGTGTATCCTGGTACTCCCCTGGCACCTGGGCACCTTGGTAGTTCCAGGCTGACACCTTGGCACTACCAGGTTAGAAGGGGCACTTCCACCATGTTAGTCTGGCAGTGCTAAGGTGTCCAGGTGCCAAGTTGCCCATGCAAGGGACAGGGAGGCCTTGCCCATAAGAGGTGGGGTGAGGTGGGGGGGAGGGGGGGGGGGGGGCTTGAGGACCCTGGAAGAGGTAAATAGGATGAATTGGGGGGTTCTGGAGGGGTGAGGGGTGATCAAAATATCGGAGCTGCCTTTAAAAATGGCACCCCGATCCCCGAGTCTTCTTCCTGCACAGGCGAGCTCCAGGAAATGACTTAAAGAATGGCCTCGATGGGGAATCGCTTGTCAAGGCCAAAAAAAATGGAAAAATGCCATTGAATAGCAGGGTCTTTCACCCCGTTAAATGCACTGTTTAATGGACTTGAACTTGGGTCTGCTGAATCGCGTCTATGGTAATTGTGAGCTGTATTATTTGATGCTTGAGATGTATTTTCACTGTCTGGGCAAGATGGAGGATCTTTTACTACGATTCTAAACAAGATAATATGTGACAAGTGAGTACTTTATGCAGGTGCTTGGTCCAAAGAGCTGGAAAATGTTTCCTTCCTGATCACTGGCCCTGATCAATACAAAAACCTACCTCACTCCCTGCAAATATTCTAAAGTCTAGACTGCATAACATAAGAACATAAGAACTAGGAGTAGAAGTAAACCATCCAGCCCTTTGAGCCTGCTCCGCCATTCTATAAGATCATGGCTAATCGTTTCGTGGTCTCAGAACCACTTACTCGCATTCTCGCCATATCCCGTAATTCCTTTATTTTTCAAAAAAACATCTACCCTATCTTTAAATATATTCAATGAAGTAGCGTCTACTACTCCTTTCGGTAGGGAATTCCATACTTTAACCACCCTCTGAGTGAAGAAGTTCCTCCTTGATTCAGTCCTAAATCTGCTCCCCCTAATCTTGAGGCTATGCCCTCTTGTCCTACTTTCACCTACCAGTGGAAACATCCTTTCTACTTCTATCTTATTCATTCCCTTCAAAATTTTATATGTTTCTATTAGATCCCCCCTCAACCTTCTGAATTCCAGTGAATATAATCCCAATCTACTCAGCCTCTCCTCATACGATAACCCCCTCAACTCCGGAATCAGCCTAGTGAACCTCCTCTGTACCCCCTCTAGTGCTAGCACATCCTTTCTCAAGTGTGGAGACCAAAACTGCTCACAGTACTCCAGGTGTGGTCTCACCAGCACCTTGTACAACTGAAACATTACCTCTCTACTTTTAAACTCAATCCCCTTCGCAACGAAGGACAAAATTCCATTTGCCTTCCTAATTACTTGTTGCACCTGCAGACCAACCTTCTGTGACTCATGCACAAGTACACCCAGGTCCCTCTGCATAGCAGCATGCTGCAGCTTTTTACCATTTAAGTACTAACCCGTTCTATTGTTACTCCTACCAAAATGCACAACTTCACACTTAATGACATTATACTCCATCTGCCAGACCTTTGCCCACTCACTCAATGTGTCAATGTTCCTCTGTAAGGTTTTACAGTCCTCAGTACACTTTGCTCTGCCACACAGCTTCGTGTCATCTGCAAACTCGGATACCTTACACATAGTTCCCAACTCCAAATCGTCTATATAAATTGTAAATAATTGTGGTTCCAACACCGATCCCTGAGGCACACCACTCGTCACTGATTGCCAGCCAGAATAGCACTCATTTATTCCCACTCTGTTTCCTGTTAGACAACCAATCCTCTATCCATGCTAGTACTCTACCCTTAACACCATGCAACCTTATCTTATTCAGCAGCCTCTTGTGCGGTACCTTGTCAAAGGCCTTTTGGAAATCTAGGTACACCATATCCACTGGGTCCCCTTTGTCTACCTTGCTCGAAATGTCTTCATAGAATTCCAAGAGATCCATCAAGCATGACCTGCCCTTCATGAATCCATGCTGCGTCCGTTCAATGGGACAATTTCTATCAAGGTGCCCACCTATCTCTTTCTTGATAATAGACTCAAGCATCTTCCCCACGACAGAGGTTAAGCTAACCTGTCTATAATTCCCCATCTTTTGTCTACGTCCCCTTTTAAACAGTGGCGTCACATTTGCTGTTTTCCAATCCACTGGGACTGCCCCAGTGTTCAGCGAATTTTGGAAAATTACCGCCAGTGCATCTGCTATTACTCCAGCCATCTCTTTCAGTACCCTGGGATGCATTCCATCAGGGCCAGGAGACTTATCTATCCTGAGAGCTCCATTAGCTTGCCCAACACTTGCTCTTTCGTGATAGTAATGGTTTCCAGGTCCTCACCTACCTTCTTCTCTTGGTCAATTGCTGGCATGTTATTAGTGTCCTCCACTGTGAAGACCGATACAAAATATTTGATCAATGCCTCCGCCATTTCATCATATCCCATAACTAAATGACCACTCTCATCCTCTAACGGACCAATGTTTACTTTAGCCACTCTTTTTAGTTTTATATAATTATAAAAACTTTTGCCATCTGTCCTTATATTCTGTTCCAGTTTTTTTTCTTATCTTACTTTTCTTTATGGCTCTTTTCGCGGCTTTCTGCTGACCTTTAAAGTTTTCCCAATCTTCTAGTTTCCCGCTGATCTTGGCCATTTTGTAAGCCTTCTCTTTCAATCTGACAGCCTCATGTATCTCCTTAGACACCCATGGTAGATTACCTCTTTTCTTACAATTCTTCCTTCTCACTGGAATATACTTTTGTTGAGCACTATGAAAGATTTCTTTGAAGGTACTCCACTGCTCCTCAACTGTCCTACCATAAAATATTTGTTTCCAGTCTACTTTAGCGAGGTCCTTCCTCATTCTATCGTAGTCCCCTTTGTTCAAGCATAGGACCCTGGTATTGGATTCTATCATCACACTCTCCATCTGTATACTAAATTCAACCATGCTGTGATCACTCCTCCCAAGAGGATCCCTAACGATGAGGTCATTAATTATTCCTGCCTCATTACACAGGACCAGATCTAGGATAGCTTGCTCTCTCGTCGGTTCCATTACATATTGTTCCAGAAAACTATCCCGGATACATTCAACGAACTCCTCTTCAAGGCTACCCTGACCGAGCTGATTTGACCAATCTATATGCAGATTAAAATCTCCCATGATAACTGCTGTACCCTTTTCACAGGCATTAGTTATCTCTTCATTTACTGCCCGTCCCAGTGTGATGCTATTATTTGGTGGCCTATAGACTACGCCTATCAATGTCTTTTTCTTCTTAGAATTTTTAATTTCTACCCAAATGGATTCAACCTCATTCTCCATAGAACCTATATCAGCCCTCAATGCCACCCTGATGTCGTCCTTGATTATTAGTGCTACTTCACCTCCCTTACATACCTGTCTATCCCTCCGAAACATCTGGTACCCCTGGATATTTAACTCCCAGTCGTGACCATCCTGCAACCATGTCTCCGTAATGGCTATCAAGTCATATTCATTCGCGATGATTTGTGCCGTTAATTCATCAACTTTGTTACGAATGCTACGAGCATTCAGGTAAAGTGCCTTTCTGCTGACTTTCTTATCATTATTAGAGAAATTGGACATCATGAGATGTCCTAAGTTATCCTTCCTTTTTGCTTCATTCCTAGTCTGCCTTGAACTTAAACCCACCTGCACACATGCCAACCTGCTGCTTATCCTTCCATTTAACTCCCTACTCCCTGTCGCTTTCCCTTCCCCCCGACTCAGAAGCATCATCGTAGATAACTGCAATGTAATTAAAAGTCTGAATCAGCAAATTGTAAAGATGTGGGTTTATTGTGTTAATGTCCATATAAGACCATTGAGAAAGTGAAATCGTTTGAAATCCATATGTGATGATTGCAAAACATCATCAGAGAAGAGTAAGGCCCAGTGTGCACAGAGGACTTTGAAATTCAACTCATGCAGAAAACTGATCAAGGTTACTGGTGACACCAAAATCCATCTGCTGGATGGTGTAGTCAGAGGAAATATTAATATACACGGGTAGGTTCAAGTCCACTGCATTCAAAGTTAAGATTCTGCAAATACTGCATCCACCAAACACAGATGCTAGACCCCATATGGGAGCTGTGGGCAATCCTCCCACATGCAGTTTTTGATTTAGATAGATGGATATAAATATAATGTTATAGAATTGGTGCTTTATAAGGGTTCACAAGAATACAATATTGTGTGAATTTAATGAAACTTTATGAGGCAAAGTCAGGAATAGCATCTAAATATCTCTAAATGTCTATGCTGTTAAATATGCTCAGATGAAAAAAAAAGATTTGAAAATGAATTACAAATATTTGCCTCTACTCTTGGTATATCGGAATTTTTAAAAGTATTTTTACTTTCTTTTTATTCCTTACACCCTGAAAATTCTGGGGTACAGCCTCATGAATCTTAGCAGCCATGACCTAACTAGTAGCAATCAAAATTCTAGCCCTAAACTTTCCTACCTCTCGCCTCCTTTCAGAATCTCGTTAAAATCTCCCTCTTTGGTCAAGTAATTGTGTAGCTATCCTCAGAATATGTGTTAAACTTTGCTTGACAACTCCCCTGTGATGCCATTTTGGATGCTGCTAGGCCATGGAGAAAATAATGGCTCATGTGCCAGCTCACTGGAGGGTGAGGTTGAATTCTACTACAGGGGGCTCAGATGAAAATTTTGTTGGAGTGGTATACAGGAGGAAACTGATAAGGATGCACACCGAGATGCTGGGTGCATTGACTAGCCTTTCAGACAGCTTCCTGTCACTGGTAAGGAGCATGGGGGATGTCCAGCTCCAACTTGGCAAAGAGTATTGCACAGACCTTCCCTCTTTGCGGCCACTATTCCATCTTATGTTGCAGAGCTAGAGGCGCTGCAATTGAAGACCCATACTTCCTGGTGTGGGCAGGTCACCAAATCCTCAGTCCTACTTGGCAGTATAGATCAAAGCCCCCTGATAAAACACCACAGTATCTCTAAATAACCCTCCAGAGTAGTTCCTGAACTTTAAATGGCAGATTCTTTCTAAATTACTTTACCAGCAAGTTGATTGTTGGCCCTTTAAATAAAATTACTTCTGTGTCCTTCTTGAGTCCTCTTTGGTGAGTGACAATATTGACTAACATTACGTGGTCAAGGTTTGTAAGTAGAGTATAAATCAGCAGGTTTTAACATCATGCCTGTGCCATCTCAGAGTTTGCAGGCAAGCAGGGGATGGGTGTGCCTCTCCCAGTAAGGATCTACAATGATGCAATAGGTCTGATTTTCCCACTCCTAAAGATTACTTGCTCCAGTTGTATTTATACTGCAGCCAGTGTGAAATAATACAATAATCCCTCAGATCGTTTCGCACTATCAGCCAGAATTGAATACAACAGGGCTGAATTTTACCAACCTCCGGCTGCTGAGCTGGGAGGCGAGGGGCTGAGAGCCAGTCAAATAGCGAGGGGGCTGCATCGGGACAGCTCCCTGATTCAGCCCTGCAGCATGGGCATTTTGCCAGCAGTGGACCGTGAGGGGCAGATTGGTTCCCTCCACCAAGAAAGTGGGCCTCTGGTTTTCATTCTGAAAGGTCCTATAAAGGGTAATTTTAGAAAACTACCTGAATACTGCCAATAGCTTCATGATGATGGCCTCCCTGCAACTGCCCAGTGTGCCAATGGAGCTGGAGGCTCCATGGCCCAAAGAGAGGTCCGGGGAGTGGGTGGGGGGGGGGGGGGGGGGGGGGCTGGAAAGACAGTTCCACAGCGCCAACAATCTCCCCAGATAATTTTATCTTACAACCCTCAAATCCCTTGAAATTTTGATTTACTGTCCTGTCCAAGGCTCGAGATCTCTGGTTTACTTCAGTAACAATCAGCTCTCTCGGTTGTGCTTCTGAGACTTCAGAGCTGTCGGCCTCTGATTGGGCCAATAGCATCGGTAGCCATCCATAATTGGACAGCGGACCCGCAGGCGGTCTACCAAAAGGCCATCCATGGTAAAATGACCGAGCCTGTCTTGCTGCCAGCAAATGGTGACTCGGGACCTACCTTTCACCTTGATGTTGGGGTCCCGAAGCCCGCAGTGAAATTCAGCCCAATAAAAAGCCCATAATATTCCTACTTCCCTTGTGAAACATTCTATTATTTTGTCAAAGCAAAGCTACTTTAATAATATAACACAGCATTACCTCTTTATTTGTAGGCGATATGTTTACAGTGGATGAAGCATCACAAGCCAGTTTGGTTTTAGAATGTCTGTCTGCCACAGACGAAGACACCATCACAGAGGAACTAATCTTTGTTTTGGAGAGTTTGCCCCAGTATGGATACATCGAGAACACACTCCCATCACCAGGATATGAGAAGAGCAATGCTGGAATAAATATAGGTACAAAAAATGTCTGTTTAATTGCCAAACAATTTCTACAGGACTTAAACTTTTACAGTTGATGAACACATACAAAAAACAATCTTTGAAGGCCTGTGGTGTCTTATAACCACTGTAACTACAAAAATGCAGTGAACTTTTGATAGCTTACATAAATTGTCAAAATTAAATGTCTAATATTAATATTAGGATTCATTTTGTTTCTTTTCACAATCTGAAGCCACGCATAGCTTGATGATTGGCTATCACGTTCAGCATTAATTTGCTGTAAAGAAGCCGTCAAATAAAACTCCTGTGGTTTAGTTAGTGAAGAAAATGTCCTCCTCTTCCTTTAAAGGTTTCCTAACTCAGTTATGATATTTCCTTGATTTCCAATTTTATCTAATATTTATCTCTCCCTGACTTCAAATTCAGGATATAAATTTCATTTCAACAATTAGTTGAAATACTAGAAAATGTGTAACCAAGAGGCAATATGTTAAATTCAGTTGTACAAGTGCTGTCACTACTAGATTGATATCAAAACCCGATAATCAAAAATTGAGAGCTTGGAAACTCCATTGCCCTGTCAGCAATGTAATGGGCACGACTTCTGCCAATAAGTATGCAGCAGCACTAATCATTAGACCAAATTTCAGAGGCAGGACAATTAGCATAAAAGGGCAGTCTAACAATTGTGGGACGCTCTGGGCGTTCCATGAGCTCTCAAAATTCAGAACGATATGCATCAGTGATGGCAGTCTGGAGTAACTGAATTGAAAATATTTTTTTTGCTGACTTTATCCTCGGATTTGTTTCAATTTTTCTTTTGCTGATAAGTCCTGTTGGCTTCATGCAAGTGTCTGATGTCAGCCACCTGTGTTCACGGTGACTTTTCCCTGCTCATCCACCTTAACATAACTTCAAGCTTTGGCTCAGTTGACCAGACTGTACACTTCAACTGTCTTGCATCCATTATCCAACTCAGAATGGCCATGCTTGATTTCACTTTTACTTATCCAAACAGAGCCAGAGTATCTCTAGAATGGTCCCTGTACCCAGCCTGCACTATTACTAATGGGGCTCTCAAAATATCTATCCTTAGCACTGTCCTCTGCCACATCTAATTATTGCTCCCTCGCTTTCATGTTCCTCACCTTGATGAGTAAATGAAAAATGAAGAAGGGAACAAATTTGGGAGAAGATTAGGAAAATGACAACACTGAACAAATAGGTGTATTTTCATTCAGAAACGCTATTACAGCACATCCATTTCTGTTTATTAGTCCTGCCTGCCGATCAAACTGGTCCATGCACTATAGTTTCCTTTGGGCTGTTTGATAATCTCATTCAACAGAAACTGGCCAATCAGCCTAACCTTCATCTTCAGATTTTTCATGAAAAAACAGTTTAAAAGCCAGGAATTTGGGAGGCGGTGATGTGGTGGTATTGTCTCTGGGCTAGTAAACCCGAGACCCAGAGTAAATCCTCTGGGGACACAGGTTCAAATCCCGTCACTGCAGATGGTGAATTTTGAATTCAATAAAATCTGGAATTAAAAGTCTAATGATGACCATGAAACCGTTGTCGATTGTCGCAAAGACACATCTGGTTCACTAATGTCCTTTAGGGAAGGAAATCTGTAGCGGGATCCCCCTTTCTAACTCCACCCAACGGGCTTATATTGGGCTTGACACCCCTTTGTCCAAGCCCCACCACTGCCCGGGTGATCCTCTCTCTCTTAACGGTGGACTCACAACCACCTTGCGCCTATTCCACTTGAGCAGCGCCCCCGGGAGAGAGAGGAAAGGAAAGTCTCTGCCCACCTTTATCTGGCAGTCTTTCCTGAGTGGGCGGTTTCGAGGCGCCCAGGGTACCCCTCGGTCCCAGACACCGGAATTATGGTAAGGGATGTTTACTATTGTGACTTCGTCAGAGATCGTTGGTGAGGAATTGAAAACTCAAAACGGACTCCAATTGAAAGCCAAATATAGGTATTTATTAAACGTTCAAGGTCAATATCACCAAATGCTAGAAAACACCACAAAATGCCTTATGCTTTACAAAACTATGACTATGGAAGGAATACTAAACGGGCACCACGTAAAAGCTTACTTTACACAATTTTAGCAGTGTCTTAAAACTATGATAGATGCATGCAACCCCCTTTCCCCAAAAGCCTCATCCACTATAGTAATCTTGGGAACTTCGCGAACTTCCAGAGGATACTCACAATCCTAGTTTAAACTTAAACTGTTCAGTGGGTCTCAGGCTGCGTGCTGGAACAAAATGAAAGGCAGGCACCAGGAGCACGATGATGATGAGCAGGAGCGAGGAGAGAAGAGTGACAAAAAGGAAGAGCGCGCTGGCAGGTGTGACCATCCTTTGTATACACCAAGTAAAGGCTACGGCCTTATCTGCTACTGTGATCTTCAGCCTCCATTGAAGCATACGTGGGCTTAACCTCGTTATCTTCGGTATCAGGTGGGCTACGGCCTTATCTGCTACTGTGATATTCAGCCCCCGTTGAAGCATACGTGGGCTTAACATCGTTATCTTCGGTATCAGGTACTTGATTGCACCCTATTGCCCCTCCGGAGGTTGCTGAATGCTATCCCATTAAGGAAATGGGTTATATCTTCCCTCTGGGCCAGGGCCATCAGCGCCTGTATTGAAACTAACCCAGGTGCATTGTTCTTCTGCCGGTCTAGTCTGGTGATGTCACAAACTCCTTTATCTTGGAGATAAACTAATCACCGGCCTGTCTGGGTTTCTGCTGCTTGTGGATTTCGAGAGTTGCCTCTCTAAACACACACACAGGGCTGAAGCTGCTGGGAAGTTTAGTCAATGTCCTGCAGTCCCAAACATGGCTGTTTTTTACTGCTTTAAAGTTCAAAGTCCTTTTCCCAGCTCGTAAAAGGCTTGAATCTTGCCCGGAAAACCTACAAATCTGTCATCCTTACATGATCTGGCCTACATATGGCTCCAGATCCACAGCAATGTGGTTGACTCTTAACTGCCCCCTTAAGGGCAATTAGGGATAGGCAATAAATGCTGGCACAGCCTGCATTGCCCATGTCCCATTAACGAATAAAAATAAATTACAGACAAACCATAATTTTAGTTATGCAATAGTAGTTGGGAGATCAGAATGCACAAAAATAAGATGGTCTCAGTTTGAAAATAACACAGGATCATTGTACTTCTCAAAGGCATCATGAGTACTGGAATTATCCTTTTGAGACCAGCAGGCAAGACAATAACCACAGTGAGATCCAGGATATCTGACAGTGTATTACTGGCACTAGGTGGGATACTCCGTCAGCCGACACCAAAATCGGGAAAGGGGATTGGGCAGAGAATTGGTTTTGACGCCAAAACCATGGTAGGCACCAGCTTAATTTCAAATCGCAATTCTCCAGTGCATCGACAGCAGTGTCAATGCGTTCCACTCCGCACGTACTGTAAATTATATTTGCATATCCTTAGCGGTAAGATGTACAGTATAATGACTTGAGAAGCCATTGAGATAACGCAGACATTGTGCTACAAACATGCTGCCTTGCCTAAAAATTGCAAGTCATTTTTCAATCTTAAAGTTTAAGAAATTGCAAACATTATAATTAGAGCCCATACATAGCATTATACTGATTGTATGTTTTTTCAAATGTAGACTCATTACATTTCATTGGGTATCTCATAACTATACAGGGAAATAACCAACCTGTGTAGTAATTGTACTGATCGCCATGAGCAAAATACATTAAGATCTGTGGCAATTATGACTAATATGCTGCATCTTTGCGGTAATATTCTTCTCTATCTTTCTGGTCTTTTGTGTCATAGTTTCTCCTGAGAATTCCCTCTGGTTCCTCAGTATAATCAAAACTGAGGTTATATGCTCTCTGATATACCATCATGCTTATTAACTCAGGAGTATGTTTGTTGGCGAACCTCCTGGGCAAAAAATGTCATCTTGTTTCCCTATAATTAGTTAATAAGAAACTGCAGGACCTGGTAAGTGAAACATTAGTCAAATTTGTTGCTGAGGGTTACATAGAAATAAAGTACTCCCCATTGTTGAATAAGAAATGTTTTATCATTTATATTAGCTAAAACATGTATTTTTGTCCTTGAGATATTTTGTTTGTGAGACATTAAAAAAAACTATAGAGAAAACCACGAAGGTAAAAAGAAAAAATATGGCCCACAAATTGTTGTAAGTAGACGATCCTTTTGTGATTGATTTTTTACTCAGTTACTTACATTCTGATACACAAAGGCCAGAATTCTTGGGTTTCCCAGCGGGATGGCATGGTTTCAATGGGATATCCCATTGGCCGGCTGGTGGCGGGAGTCCCATCGCCAATGAACAGTGTGCCACCGGAAACACGGTGCTGGTTCACCAGAGAATCCAGCCCAAAATCTTTTAAAGTAAGTTTAGCAATTATTAAAATCAATCATTCATTATTCATATAAACGTCTAGATACTTTTTCTGTTAATTATGGGTCAGTAGTGAAGGTTTTACAAGCACTGTTAGACATATTAATCTTGCCTAGGAAATCCATGTCTGAATTTGTATCCACTTGACTGGCACCACATCCACCACCTTAAACATTCACTCCCTCCACCACCAGTGCAGGAGTAGCAGCAGTGTGTACCATCTACAAGATGCATTGCAGCAACCCATGACCTCTACCACCGAAAGGACAAAGGCAGCAGACACATGGGGACAACCTCACCTAAGACCATCAGACATAGGAGCAGAATTAGGCTATTTGTCCCATCATGCCTGCTCCGTCAATCAATCATGGCTGATATGTTTCTCATCTCCATTTTCCTGCCTTCTCCCCATAATCCCTGATTTCCTTATTAATCAAGAACCTATCTATCTCTGTCTTAATGACACTCAGTGATTTGGCCTCCACAGCCTTCTGCAGCAAAGAGTTCCATAGATCCACCACCCTCAGGCTGAAGAAATTCCTCCTCATCTCAGTTTTAAAGGAACGTCCCTTCAGTCTGATGCTGTACCCTCAGGTTCTAGTTTTCCTACTAGTGGAAACATCCTCTCCATGTCCACTCTCTCTAGGCCTCTCAGTTTCCTAGTAAGAAGTCTTACAACACCAGGTTAAAGTCCAACAGGTTTGTTTCAAACACGAGCTTTCGGAGCACGGCTCCTTCTTCAGGTGAATGGAAAGGCTTGTTCCAGAAATGTTTATATAGACACAGTCAGAGATGCCCCGGAATGCGAGCACCTGCAGGCAATCAAATCATCAAAGATGCAGAGAGAGAGGTAACTCCAGGTTAAAGAGGTGTGAATTGTCCCAAGCCAGTTCAGTCGGTAGGCCTCTGCAAGTCCAGGCTTGTTGGTGGGGGCCGAATGTAATGCGACATGAATCCCAGATCCCGGTTGAGTCCGCATTCATGCGTGCGGAACTTAGCTATAAGTTTTTGCTCAGCAATTTTGCGTTGTCGCGTCTCCTGAAGGCCTCCTTGTAGAATGCTGACCCGGAGATCAGAGGCTGAATGTCCTTGACTGCTGAAGTGTTCCCCAACTGGAAGGGAACAGTCCTGCCTGTTGATAGTCGCACGATGCCCGTTTATTCGTTGTCGCAGTGTCTGCATGGTCTCGCCAATGTACCACGCTTCGGGACATCCT
Source organism: Scyliorhinus canicula (assembly GCF_902713615.1). Classification (NCBI taxonomy): domain Eukaryota; kingdom Metazoa; phylum Chordata; class Chondrichthyes; order Carcharhiniformes; family Scyliorhinidae; genus Scyliorhinus; species Scyliorhinus canicula. The sequence continues at coordinate 62,076,624 of NC_052149.1, forward strand.
TTCCTGCAGCGTATGAGGTAGACTACATTGGTCGAGTCGCACGAGTATGCGCCGCGTACCTGGTGGGTGGTGTTTCCACGTGTAATGGTGGTGTCCATGTCGATGATCTGGCATGTCTTGCAGAGATTACCCTGGCAGGGTTTTGTGGTGCTGTGGTTGCTGTTCTGAAGGCTGGGTAATTTGCTGCAAACAATGGTTTGTTTGAGGTTGCGCGGTTGTTTGAAGGCCAGTAGTGGGGGTGTGGGGATGACCTTGGCAAGATGTCCATCCTCGCTGATGATGTGTTGGAGGCTGCGAAGAAGATGTCGTAGTTTCTCCGCCCCAGGAAAGTACTGGACGACGAAGGGTACTCTGTCAGTGGTGTCCCGTGTTTGTCTTCTGAGGAGGTCGGTGCGGTTTTTTGCTGTGGCGCGGTGGAACTGTCGATCAATGAGTCGAGCGCCATATCCCGTTCGTACGAGGGCATCTTTCAGCATCTGTAGGAGTCTGTTGCGCTCCTCCTTGTCTGAGCAGATCCTGTGTATACGGAGGGCTTGTCCATAGGGGATGGCTTCTTTAATGTGTTTCGGGTGAAAGCTGGAGAAGTGGAGCATCGTGAGATTATCTGTGGGCTTGCGGTAAAGCGAGGTGCTGAGGTGACCGTCCTCAGAAGACAAACACGGGACACCACTGACAGAGTACCCTTCGTCGTCCAGTACTTTCCTGGGGCGGAGAAACTACGACATCTTCTTCGCAGCCTCCAACACATCATCAGCGAGGATGGACATCTTGCCAAGGTCATCCCCACACCCCCACTACTGGCCTTCAAACAACCGCGCAACCTCAAACAAACCATTGTTTGCAGCAAATTACCCAGCCTTCAGAACAGCAACCACAACACCACAAAACCCTGCCAGGGTAATCTCTGCAAGACATGCCAGATCATCGACATGGACACCACCATTACACGTGGAAACACCACCCACCAGGTACGCGGCGCATACTCGTGCGACTCGACCAATGTAGTCTACCTCATACGCTGCAGGAAAGGATGTCCCGAAGCGTGGTACATTGGCGAGACCATGCAGACACTGCGACAACGAATAAACGGGCATCGTGCGACTATCAACAGGCAGGACTGTTCCCTTCCAGTTGGGGAACACTTCAGCAGTCAAGGACATTCAGCCTCTGATCTCCGGGTCAGCATTCTACAAGGAGGCCTTCAGGAGACACGACAACGCAAAATTGCTGAGCAAAAACTTATAGCTAAGTTCCGCACGCATGAATGCGGACTCAACCGGGATCTGGGATTCATGTCGCATTACATTCGGCCCCCACCAACAAGCCTGGACTTGCAGAGGCCTACCGACTGAACTGGCTTGGGACAATTCACACCTCTTTAACCTGGAGTTACCTCTCTCTCTGCATCTTTGATGATTTGATTGCCTGCAGGTGCTCGCATTCCGGGGCATCTCTGACTGTGTCTATATAAACATTTCTGGAACAAGCCTTTCCATTCACCTGAAGAAGGAGCCGTGCTCCGAAAGCTCGTGTTTGAAACAAACCTGTTGGACTTTAACCTGGTGTTGTAAGACTTCTTACTGTGCTCACCCCAGTCCAACGCCGGCATCTCCACATCTCAGTTTCCTGTAATTTCTATAAGATTCCCGTCCTAGACCTCCCTCCCTAACAGCAATGTGGATGTCCCAGTATCACATGGGCTGCAACAATTCATGAAGGCCGGTACCACCACCTTCTCAACGGGAATAATTAATACTGGCCTCGTCAGCAATGCTCATATTCTATGAACAAACAATTATGTTACATCATTATGTTACATGTTTTGTTTACGTTTCCAAATCTAAAGTTCAGGTCTGGATTTCTGTAGGTTATAATCAAATTGATGTGCACTTTTTGCAGTAATCCAGCGCAAATTATATCATCGATGGAGCTTGAAATCCAAACTAATATAAATTAGGTATGTTTAAAATAAACAATCACAATTGTCCACTTAAGACAATTTGGTTTACTTCAAAGAGTAATAATGGTTTGTATGAAAGGCCATGGAGAAAATGGGGGGGTTTACCACGTGCCATCCAGTGCATTTCTCGATGCTGGGAAGCGACCTGCTGACGGCAGGGTCTTCTGGTCCCCCTGCCGCCAAGAAACCCACGGTGGGAGTCCGCCGCTGGTGAGACCGCAAGATCCCGATGGCGTGAATGGCTAGGAAATCACTAACTGTTTTATACTGAGAATAATAGTGTTTTTTTCTAAAACTGCTTAACCTGCATGACACTTGTGGTGAATGTAATATAGATGTATATATGTTAATTCACACTGTCTTTGTAAGCGCAGTAGTGCTATCCTACCTTTAGGGGGAGTAGCGCTGGGAGCACTCAGGAACTTATACTGGGCTCCACCCTTGGCTCCGCCCACGACTCCTCCCCCTAGTGCAGCTGTATAAATACCCTTGTCCAGAGTCAGCCTGAGTTCACTACGAGTTCATTGACAGGTAACAGGCTGGCTCTGAAGTAAGTCAATTAAAGCCTAGATTCACATCGGAAACATGTGTCTGGTGAATTGATGGTTCCATCAACACTTTAATTGGAATCTAACGGATACTGAATAATGAGGTGTTCAAGTTTGGAAGGATTAGGAAGAATCAGCATCCAGACCCTCAGATTTTGCTTTCTTAATGTAATGTTGTTGGTCCTTCAGTGAAATTTGTATTAAACTACAGTCCTGGGACAACCAATAACGTGATCATAAGCTGCCATCAGCACAATCATCAAATTAGTTACTGGAAAGGTTCATGTTACAGCAGATGCAATGCTAATTATTTTAGTGCAGATCTCTTGAGAAATTATTAACAGCTCAAGAAAAATTTTATTAATAGTTTTAGTTTAAGAAGTCATGAAGGTTCTCTGATTCTGATGTGCTTTGGAATCTTTTATTATCATAAAGATGCAATACAAATATCATAAAAGCTGACACAACAGTATTATTGCAGCACCAGTTTTAGCATCATGTATCTGGTAAAATTATCTCAATTATTCCAACAAGTGTCCCTTGACCAATATAAACTGTTGATCAATGGGGTGAATGCAGGCTACTTCAATTAATTAACCTTCAGCAAATTAACCTATATTGCTAAATAATGGTAAGCAGTAACATATGTGATATTTTTAAAATCTATATTAGGGACCAGGTGTGATATAATAATAATAATAACAATCTTTATTGTCACAAGTAGGCTTACATTGCAATGAAGTTACTGTGAAAAGCCCCTAGTCGCCACATTCCGGCGCCTGTTCGGGTACACAGAGGGAGAATTCAGATTGTCCAAATTACCTAACAGCACATCTTTCAGGACTTGTGGGAGGAAACTGGAGCACCGGAGGAAACCCACGCAGACAAAGGGAGAACGTGCAGACTCCGCACAGACAGTGACCCAGCCGGGAATCGAACCTGGGACCATGGTGCTGTGAAGCCACAGTGCTAACCACTGTGCTACTGTGCTTCCCTATGCTTAAGAAGAGTAGATTTTATCACGCAATGTCAAAATAATTGTTTATATTTTTGTGCCTATAGCAGTGATGGGGCAGCATGGCGGTTAGCACTGCTGCCTCACGGTGCTGAGGACCAGGGTTTGATCCTCGGTCTGGGTCAATGTCTGTGTGGAGTTTGCACATTGTTCCCATGTCTGCGTGGGTCTCACCCCAACAACTCAAACAGATGTGCAGGTTGGTGAATTGGCCACACTAAATTGCCCCTTAATTGGAAAAAAGAATTAGATACTCTAAATTTCTTTGAAATAAAGATAGCAGTGAGGGTCAGGATCTTCATATCTCATTTAGCATGTTAAATCTTCACTTCGTTCTCCTTAACAAAACAAGTGAATGGAGTGTAATGGTCACTGTGCCTTCTATTGGCTGAGACAATACATTTTTGCTTTGTGACTCCTCTGTTAGACTAAATATATTATTCTGTAGACTGGTAAAGCTGAGTGCTTCCCAAGCTAGAAGGTGAATTATTTTGAAAGATTTTTATTTTATGTGCAATTTTAAACCATAGATGTTTGACCCAATCTGTTTGTTTAATAGCTTCCTTCAGTCTGCAGCACCTCAGGGCAGGCTACATTAACTACGTCCAGTGCAGACATAACCAGATGGAACCCACAGCTGACCACTTTATGATGTCTGTTAGCGACGGTGTACATAAATCTAAAGCAGTGCCATTTTATGTCATCATCAACCCAATCAACGATGAAACTCCAGATTTGCATCTGGGAAACATCACTGTAAGTATGGACATAGCAAAGAAAGAAAAATAACTACTCATATTTATTCATAATCTATGTCAAGTAATTCAGACTTTATTTTATCTTTTATTCTGTATGACAGAGTTTATTTTTAAAAAAATATTTTAGATCTCGCCAGATGTTCCATCATTAATAACAGCACAATAACCATTTGGTTACCATTAATCTGAAAGCCAGTCAGTTGAATCATGTATAGTTGTTTGAATTTGAAGGGGAAATAATCCAAACAGTGCATCAAAATGAGTATACTCCCCACAACATGGAGTTGTGTGTGTCACATATAATTCAAATGTAAACACCAGTTGATTTTCCGAATTTTCACCACTGCTTGTGGTAAGAACATGTTTCCATGAAAGGAATGCACCGAATTCACCATTTGTTTTCCTAATCGCTTTAGAATTAGCCAAACAAACCAGGCTTAATACTTAGGGTATTTTTAAGTGTGGAAGTAAGGTTCATTACGGATAAGTTGAAAAAAAAAGAAGCAAAACTAAATCAACGAGTAGTTAAGTTGTGCCAAAGTTTAATGAGAGAAAAACGATCTGGAGCGGTCAGTCGACAAATGGTCATTTAGTTAGACACTGTATGGGCTAAAAAATAATTGACACCATCTTTCTGTGTGGGGATTGTGCCAGAAAACTGTTCCCTTTGAAGTAAGCACTGTGCAAACATTGTCCCCCCCCCCCCCCCCCCCCCCCCCCTCCCTCCCCCTCCGCACCTGATTGTGGCCTTGAGTTGAGCAGCATTGCTGGCTGGCTGAGTTCTCAGAAAGAGGCCCAGCATATGGTTCAGCTGCACCACTCCTCTTAAAGGCAACCTGTCCTTCTTAAAAGGAGGCTCATTCAGTAGAAGATAGTGGCGCAGTGGTATTGTCACCGGTCACTAGTAATCCAGAGACCCAGGGTAATGCTATGGGGACTCAGGTTTGAATCTAACTGCAGGTTGTGAAATTTGAATTCAGGAAAAAGTAAGTCCATGATGACGATGAAATGATTGTTGTAAAGACCCGCCTTGTTCATTAATGTCCTTTAGGGAAAGAAATCTGACGTCCTTACCTGGTCTGGCCTATATGTGACTCCAGTCCACAGCAATGTGATTGACTCTTGAACATGCCCTCTGAAATGGCCCAGTGATCCATTCAGCTCAAGGGCAATCAGGGATGGGCAATAAAAGCTGGACTAGTCAGTAATGCACATCACAGAAAGAAATAAAAAAAGGAGAAGGAAGTTGTTGCTGACTGCCCATACTGACTCTGGTGGCAAGTAAGAGCTGCACAAATAGAGTACCAGGGAAGAGAGAGGTTCACAAATGCAGTGCTGGAGGCCTGATTGTTGGAGGTTGACAGGATTAGAGATATTTTAGCAGCAGGGACCAGGAGACCTCAGGGATCAGCCCCGAAGGAAAGGAGAGCAAGTGGCCAAGGAGGTCAATGCTTAGAGTCTGACAGAAGGACTTGGAAACAGTGCCACAAGATGTTCAGTGACCTCACATCTGTGGTCAAGGTTAGTGAATGTAGCTTCACATGATGCACCCAGCTCACCCATTCCACTCATGCTGCTTAATGCAGCATGACCCTTCACTCATCCAACAGCAGTCTTTAGCAATCAGGACTCATGCCTAACATTAAGATACTTCACCTCATCTTCTTACACCGTCAGTCTCATGTCCACTTTCCAATGTTTCTACATAATTCCAGTAGTTCAGCTATGTCAGACTCATCACCCAAACTCAATATCGCATCCTGTAAGAGAAAGGGAAAATGAGAACTTGGCACAAGATGACATCTGCTGAGCTCTAAGATGATTCTTCGCATCATGTGGTCATCTACAACAGGGACCATTGCTTTTGGCATCACTGAAAGCATTGAGGATGATGCTATATTCCTCACTCATGGCCCCCCTCAACTCCCAGCTCATCCCATTTTGATATCTGGCAGGGTGTGCAAACTGCCAGCAGTGTGGCCCTGCATCTCTTATTTTCCACCCTCAAACTTACCTGAACCATCTGATTTTCTGTCTTTAAACACCAGGCACCAGTGGGCTGCTGCTAGACCTCAGGAACAGATAGTTCATGTGACTAGACAGCAGGGTCACAAGTAAACATGACTACCCGGCCTCATTTTCTCGAATGGTATACAGAACAGTCCTGAATGTGCACGCTGTGATGTTTGATGCTTTAAAGTCCTGCCGGACAGCTTTTTGTCTCTGTCAAGGAGTACGGTGGTATCGAGCTCTAATGTGTCACAGGGTATTCCACAGCTTGAAACCCATTAGTTCCACCATGAAGTGGTGGCCAACTCTATGGCAGCACAAGCAGACCATCCAAAAATGCAGCATCTGATGTGCAGCTTTCATTGCAATACAGGCAGATGCTGCTCAATACTCTCCCATATTTGCTCTCTTCCCTGAGAATCCATGTATGGATCCTTCATGATTGTGAAATCTACAGGGACAGATTACTGTCTCTTTCATTTGTTGGCATCCAACAGGTAGGTAGTAATCCACCAAGCTGCTCATGTGCAAGACCTTATAGGCGACATCAGGAGCATTGCCTTGGTATTCCATCACTATTTGCATCCCATTCAATATATAGCCAATGTTCCCTACTCTAAACAGTCTATAAGAGGGAATGTCAACACAATTCCTAACACTGTGCCAGTTGTGATCAACTACTTGAGCCTTAATCAACCTTCTCAGTTTGCATACACTTTCATTGGTTGAAATTTCATAAACTGTCACTCGTGTTAAATTGCTAACAGAATTGGTTATATATCTCTTCTATAATTTCTCTAAATTATGGTGAGCTTGTTTTACCAACCAACTCCCATCTACTGTGCATACGTTGTTCTGAGCTGACTGTGCTAGCATTTCAATCTTCCTCAATGAGTTAACCCACTTTCCTAACAGTGTCTAAAATTGGATTAGTGAGTTTTGTTAAATGAAGGGTCATTATCAGATCCTAGTTTAGTTGCTCTTGCGCCAGATTATTGCTTTGCTGGAGTACTTGACTTGTTGCTTAGCTTTCCTCAGTTCACTATTCAATGTTATTATATTTAATCTACTATAAACCATTCCTGTTACATCAACTCCTGTCATTAAATTCTTTAAGCAAACTACTTCTACTTCTTGATCCTTGTGGGATTCGTAGCCACTCTAGGACATTTTTGGATCTTGGGTATTTGCTCCAAACACGCGGGAAGTTTTTATTATTTTAATTTGGGTGATATTTTTGCTGCTGCTCCTTGATACAATTATGACTTGATGGTTTATTGCTTCCTTACTTGCACCCTTTGGTGCCACCTTATTCTCAAATTAACTATTTTCACGACAATATCTGCCTTCATACTTTTTAGTAGTAGACTATATTATCACTTACAGAGTGTTTGGTCTCATACAATCTTACAGAAACATCGGTTTTACATTCACCCTTTCCAACCGGTGTTTTCATCTGTGACATTGTGTAATTTAGGTATGGTGCATCTGTCTCTGGCTGATTCAAAAGTTGCATTTAACAAACATCTGCCCTCCTTCTTTTACCACTCAGTTTTACCAAAGCTAAATTATTGTTACATCCTGTTGCCCCTTTTTCAGAGCTGATACTATTGTTAAAAAGGACATGTAAATAGAATGCTTTGGAATATTTTTCAGCTTCAGCCATGTCATAATATACACACAAGTATATGATGGTGCACAGACATACATTGATTGACACACAGGATGGCCAATGAACACACAGAACACAGCAGCTAATCACCAGACAGGACACGGCCACTATAAAGCCAGAGGGCACTAGTTTTCCCGCTCTCTTGGGATGCAGCCTCTGAGACAGTCAGAGCCTGTGAGCAACAACTAGAAAACCTACCATGTGGTAGTAAGATAATCTGGTCAGGTTAGCCTCAGGTCTCCAGTCAACTCAGTATAGTGTCAACCCACAGTTAAAGTATGTTTAATAGTTAAGAGTTCAATAAAATAGAGTTGCATTCCTCCAAGTGTTGGAAGCCTGTCTCTCTCACTGCTATGGTAAACGCAGTCCTCGCAGACCCAGCATACCCAACACATCATGGTACCAGTGAGTCATGTTAGAGTTTGACCGACCTACCTTGAGATAATCTACCTTTGACCAGCGATCAGCCATCCGGTAACATGGGCAGCGTCCGCCTTCCCCCGCTGCTCCGCATCGCCGGCAACCTCGGTGCAAACTGGAAGGTTTTTAAGCAGAAGTTTCAGCTGTATCTTGAAGCCACCAACCTCGAAGCCGCATCGGATGCCAGAAAGATTGCTCTCTTCCTCTCTACAGCCGGGGACCACTCTATCCACATCTTTAACTCCCTCACCTTTGCTGAGGGTGAGGACAAGACAAAGTTTAAAACAGTCCTACTGAAGTTCGACAGCCACTGTGACATCGAAGTCAACGAGAGCTTTGAACGCTATGTGTTCCAGCAGAGGCTTCAGGGTAAGGATCAACCTTTTCAGTCCTTCTTAACCTATCCCCGTGTCCTCGCGCAATCCTGCAACTACGGCTCCACTTTCAACGCCATGACCCGTGACAAGATCATTTTCGGGGTCCACTCCGATCCCCTTCGCCAGCAGCTCCTTAAAGTAAAGCAGCTCACCCTTACCATCGCCATCAGGACCTGCGTCCTACATGAGCACGCTAATAACCGGTACTCCCCTATCAAGGCGGCAGAGACGGCGCGGCAAGGCCCCCACAATGAGGAGCGGGTGCAGGCCGTAAAACAGCTCCAGGGCCTGAGCCTGAATGAGGGCAGCCATTTTGCATGCTTTTCCCGGGCTCCTGCGCATGCGCGCAATGACCGAGGGGACGGCAAGGCCGAGGACTGAACTGCGCAGGTGCGCACATCGTTCAACCACACCGCGCATGCGCGATGGCAGAGCATCCTGACGTCGGCGCCATGACGTGCAACTACTGTGGCTCCGCCCACTTAAAGCGGCAATGTCCCGCAAAATCCCGACACTGTCTCCAGTGTGGCAAGCCTGGCCACTACGCAGCCCTGTGCAGATCTGCTCAACTGCCCACCACACATCGATCCCAGCAGCAGTGCAGGAACGGCCAGTCAGTGCAGCAACCTGTTGCAGACTCCGATTCTGACATGGTTCCACATCCCGACACCGAGGATCACACATCCCCATTCCGGGTGGGCATCATCACCAAGCATACGATGCTTTCCGCAAAAAAGGCTAAACCACTCCCAGTGATGAGCATTGATCTGGATGACGAGTGGTGTGCCACCCTTACGGTCAACAAATCTTGCATACGCTTCAGGCTGGACACCGGCGCTTCAGCCAACCTCATTTCACAGTCTGACCTGGATACCATCCACGTCAAGCCGAGCATTCTTCCATCGGCCCGCCAGCTTCTCGACTACAATGGCAATGCCATTGCTGCCAGTGGCTCATGCCAGCCTGTGGTATCTCATTGTTCTTCAAGAGCCACCCTGCGTTTCAAAATTGTAGGGTCCAACAAAGCTTCCTTGCTCGGTGCTCAGGCCTGCAAAATCCTGAATCTTGTGCAGCGGATTCACTCCATGTCACCCGCTGAGGCATCAGCCTCACCAGATGCCAACTTCCAAATCCAATTAAATGACATCATAGCACAATACCACAGCGTCTTCGAGGGTATGGGCACACTCCCCTACACATACAGGATTCTTCTGAAACCGAATGCCACAACTGTGGTTCATGCACCTGTCGGGTGCCAGCACCCCTTAAGGACCGCCTCAATCAGCAGCTGCAACACCTCCAGGACCAGGACGTCATTTCTAAGGTCACAGAACCCACGGACTGAGTTAGCTCCATGGTTTGTGTCAAAAAACCGTCAGGGAAACTGTGCATTTGTATCGACCCCAAAGATTTGAACCGTAACGTCATGAGGGAACACTACCCTATCGCAAAGCGTGAAGACCTCACCTGCGAAATAGCTCGCGCCAAGTTTTTCACGAAGCTGGATGCCTCCAAGGGGTTTTGGCAGATACAACTCGACGCATCCAGTCGAAAGCTCTGCACAGTTAACACCCCATTTGGTCGTTATTGTTACAACCGGATGCCCTTTGGCATCATCTCCGCCTCGGATAATGGAGCAAATGATGGAGGGCATCGAGGGGGTGCAAGTGTACGTCGATGACATCATTGTCCGGTCCACAACTCCACAGGAACACATTGATCGCCTCAAGCGAGTGTTCCAGAGGATCCACGAGCATGGCCTCCGACTCAACAGAGCCAAATGCTCGTTTGGTCAAGCAGAAATTAAGTTCCTCGGTGACCATATTTCGCAGTTCGGTGTGCAGCCAGATGCAGATAATGTGTCGGCGATCAATGCTATAAAGACACCGGGGGACAAGAAGGCGGTCCTTCGTGATGTGTTGGGTATGCAGGGTCTGCGAGGGCTGCGTTTACCAGAGCAGTGAGAGAGACAGGCTACCAACACTTGTAGAAGCACAACTCTATTTTATTTAACTATGAGCTGTTAAACATACTTGCACTGTGGGTTGACACTATGTTACGTTGACTGGAGACCTCAGGCTAACCTGACCAGACTATACTGCTAGCACATGGTAGATGTTCGTGTTGCTGATCAGGGACTCTGGCTGTCTCAGAGGCTGCATCCCAAGAGAGCGGGAAAACTAGTGCCCTCTGGCTTTATAGTGACCGTGTCCTGTCTGGTGATTGGCTGCTGTGTTCTGTGTGTTGATTCGTCTTTCAGTGTGTCAGTCAGTGTCTGTCTATGCACCATCATATACTTGTGTGTATATTATGACACTCCGCTTCCTGGGGATGGTCAACTTCCTTGGGAAGTTTATCCCCAACCTTGCATATCACACCACAGCTCTCCGCAATCTTGTAAAAAAAAACACCGACTTCCAGTGGCTCCCCGCTCATGAGCGAGAATGGCGTGAGCTCAGTGCGAAACTCACCAAGGCCCCGGTACTGGCGCTTTTCGACCCTGCCAAGGAGACGCGATCTCCACTGACGCAAGCCAGTCTGGCATTGGGGCAGTACTGCTCCAGCGCGACGAATCCTCCTCCTGGGCCCCAGTTGCATATGCATCTAGAGCCATGACACCTACTGAGCAGCGCTCTGCTCAAATCGAGAAAGAGTGCCTGGGCCTCCTCACGGGGATTCACAAATTCCATGATTACGTGTATGGACTCCCCAAGTTTACGGTCGAAATGGACCACAGGCCACTGGTTCACATCATACAGAAGGACCTCAACGATATGACGCCACGCCTACAACGTATCCTCCTCAAACTCCGACGCTATGATTTCAACCTGGTCTACACCCCCGCAAGGAGCTCATTGTAGCCGATGCACTCTCTCGCTCCATCACCACGCCGTGCAAGCAGTCGGACTTCGTCTGCCAGATCGATGCCCATGTTGAGTTCTGCACATCCAACGTTCCGGCCACTGACATAAGGGTCGTACAGATTTGTCATGAAACGGCCAGGGTCTACTCCAACGGTGGTCTACTCCAACGGGTCATGCACCATCTCACAGATGGCTGGCAAAAGGGCCAGTGCCCACAGTTCTATAATATAAAAGACGATCTGGCAGTGGTCAATGGCATACGAATGACCCTGGACAGGATAGTAATACCACAGAGTATGCGGGAGCCCGTCCTCGGCCAACTCCATGAGGGTTACCTGGGGGTGGAAAAGTGTTGCCGGCGAGCCCGAGAGGCAGTATATTGGCCTGGCACCAATCAGGACATCGCCAACACTGTCCTCAATTGCCTAACGTGGCAACGGTTCCAGCCAGCTCAGCCGAAAGAGACGTTGCAGCCGCATGAGCTGGTGTCGTCCCCATAGACTAAGGTTGGCATTGATCTTTTTCACGCAAAAGGCTGGGACTACGTCCTCCTCGTGAACTATTTTTCTAACTACCCCGAGGTGGTCAGACTAAATGACCTCACATCAGCAACAGTTATCAGGGCGTGCAAAGAGACCTTTGCCTGTCATGGCATTCCACTTACGGTCATGACTGATAATGGCCCATGTTTCTTCCGTCAGGAGTGGATGATTTTGCCCGACAGTACAATTTCATGCACGTCACTTCAAGCCCCACTACCCCCAGTCAAATGGGAAAGCTAAAAAGGCGGTACACATTGTTAAGCGCCTGTTATGTAAAGCTGCTGACTCGGGTTCAGATTTTAACCTGGTGCTGCTAGCCTACAGGGCGACTCCTTTGTCCGCTGGCCTGTCCCCAGCACAGCTGCTAATCAACCGCACACTACGGACAACGGTGCCAGTTATCCACATCCCGGACTTTGACAATTTTCCGGTCCTGCAAAGAATGCAACTGTCTCGGGCCCAATGCAAGTCTGCGTATGACGCCCACGCCACAGATCTCCCTGCTCGCGTCCCTGCTGACCGAGTTTGTGTTCAGCTACCTGCCACAGCTGTGGTGGTCAAGTAAGTGGCCTCAGATCATTTCTCGTTTGCATGCATGATGGCTCTTTTCTTCGGCGTAATAGGCAGGCACTGCGGCTGCTTCCATGCTCGCGACCTGAATGTGATGTCCCGCCTCGCCTGCTGATTCTTCAGGACACACCCTTCCAAGAGGTCACCGATCTGCCGCTTTTTTTGCCACCCTCTACATTGGAAGCAGCTCCGCCCATTCTAGTGCAAGCGGCCCCTGACCCTCCCTTTGAGGTGGTCAACCAGAATTCGTCGCCGACCACAGAGACTGAATTTATAGACTGAATGTTGCCTTGCCTTGTGCTTCGTTTACACATCTGTGCATATTGTTTCTTCCTAATTTGTTGTATGCACTCTATCTGCACTAAACACCTTCCCATGTAAATACGTTCACGTATTTTGTATATAGTCAGGCTCCTACTCATGTAAATATGCTCACATACTTTGTACATAGTCAGGCTCATACACACACTCACTATTTATTGACATATACACATTTTTAAAAGGGGGGAGATGTCATAATATACACACAAGTATATGATGGTGCACAGACAGACATTGATTGACACACTGGAATACCGCCTTTATATGGCATTAGCTGCCATAAAGGCAATGTTTAAAGGGACAATTTAAAGGGATAAGGTAAGCGTCTTGTTCTTTGTTGTAGCCACAAAGAGAAAGAGTCAGGTGTCGAGTTCGTGTAAAATAGTGCAAGGGTTTACTGACAAAGATGCTGCTCAAACAGAGTACAATGGTGAACTCCAATAAAGCCTGCAAAATGCTCCGATGGTGATGTCATTGCATAACACATGACATTACACCAGCCTGGTGTAACATTACTCTGATACGTAACATCCCTCCCTCTTTACTCATGTAGAGCCCCTCGCAGATTGCCACTCTGAGGAAGTTACTGGGCAATGAGATATAAGTACCAAAGCATGCCTGTAAATTCTGTTGAATAAATTAGTTGCTATTTAACCAATCAGATCTGCATGGCCCAAACAGTACAATGATAGCCAAAGTAGGGCGAATCTTTGGGTCTTTTTTACTTAATCAAACACTTTAACACACTATACCAAAGCTAACATTGTTATGTTACGGGTACATATTACACTAGTGGGTGGACATCTTCCCCTTCCTCCTGTGCATGACAATGAAAGCGGAATCCTTCAGCTATTAATAGTGGACGGGGAGAGAAATGTTCTTGCAAGACAATCATTAACTCATCATATGACTTGTCTCCAGATTTAGCTGGATGTACTCAATTCTGTAGCAAGGTGAATGTTTTCCTCCCAACTGAGCTCAGAAAGGTTGCAGTATGATAGAATTCACCCTGCAGTTTGAGAGGGAGAAGCTGGAATCAGATGTAATGGTTTTACATTGGATAAAGGACAGGAGGGAGAAGCTGGTCAGAGTTGATGGGAAGAGGAGCCGAGCAGGGAAGACAGTGGAACAGCAATGGCAGGGGTTTTGGGGGGTTATTCAGGGGGCACAACAGAAATTCACCCCAAGGAGGCGGAAACATGCTAAGGGGAGGACAAGGCAACCATAGCTGACAAGGGAAGTCAAGGACAGGATGAAAGCAAATGAAAAGACATACAATGTGGTGAGGATTGGTAGGAAGCCAGAGGATTGGGAAGTCTTTAAAAGCAAACAGAGGACTAAAAAACAATAAGGAGGGGAGACGATGACATAAGAGTGTAAACTAGCTAGTAATATAAAAGAAGATTGTAAGAGTTTTTTTGATATGTAAAAGGTAAGAGAGAGGCAAGAATGGACATTGGACCACTGGAAAATGAGGCTGGAGAAGTAGTAATAAGGAACAAAGAAATGGCAGAGGAACTAAATTGGTACTTTGCATCACCCTTCACAGTGGAAGACACCACTGGGATACCAGAACTTCAAGTGAGTCAGGTGGCAGAGGTGAGTGTAATGGCCTTCACTAAGGAGAAGGTGTTGGAGAAACGGAAAGGTCTAAAGGTGGATAAATCACCTGGACTGGATGGACTACACCCCAGGGCTCTGAAGGAGATGGATGAGGAGATTGTGGAGACATTGTTGGTGATCTTTCAGGAATCTCTGGAGGCAGGGAGGGCCCCAGAGGATTGGAAAATAGCTAATGTTACACCCCTGTTTAAGAAAGGAGGAAGGCAGAAGACAAGAAATTAAAGGCCTGTTAGCCTGACATGGATTTGATTTGATTTATTGTCACGGGTCCCGAGGTACAGTGAAAAGTATTGTTTTGCGTACAGTCCAGACATCGTTTCATACATGAAAAAACACAGGACACACGTAAGTACACAAGGTAAATACACAGATACAGACATCGGGTGAGCATACGGAGTGCAGTACTACTCAGGAGAGAAGATGTGTGAAGAGATCAGTTCAATCCATAAGAGGGTTATTCAGAAGGGGAGGGGGTCTTTGATTATGCTGCCTGCTTTCTCAAGGCAGCGGGAAGTATAGTTAGAGTCAATGGATGGGAGGGGATGGATTTGACTGTGTTCACAACTCTCTGTAGTCTCTTACAGTCTTGGGCCAAGCAGTTGCCATACCAGGCTGTGATGCTGCTAGATAGGATGCACCTTTCTATGGTGCATTTGTAGAATTGTTAAGAGTCAGTGTGGACATGCCGAATTCCTTAATTTCCTGAGGAAGTATAGGCTCTGTTGTGCTTTCTTGGTCATAGCGTCAACCAGACAGATTGTTGGTGATATGCACACCTTGGAATTTGAAGCTTGATGGAGACAAGGGTGTGTATGATACTTTGCTTCCTGAAGTCAATAACCAGTTCCTTAGTTTTGCTGACGTTGAGGGAGAGACTTCGGTTGTTGGTAAGGTTTTAGAATCTACTATTAAGGATGAGATTACGGAGTACTAAGAAGTACATGGTAAAATAGGACTGAGTCAGCACAGATTCGACAAGGGGAATTCATGCATGACAAATCTGTTAGAATTCTTTGAGGATGCAACAAGGAAGTTAGACAAAGGAATATCAGTGGATGTGATCAATATAGATTTCCTGAAGGCCTTTGACAAGGTGCCGTACAGGAGACTACTAAATAAGATAACAGCCCAAGTATTCGGGGGAAGATACTAGCATGGATAGAGGATTGGCTGACTGGCAGAAGGCAGAGAGTGGAGTAAAGGGATCTTTTTCAGGATGGGAGCCGGTGACTAGTGGTATGCTGCAGGGGTCAGTGTTGGGACCACAGCTATCAATGATATATATTAATGATCTCTCAGCATTTTCTTCAGGTTAACATGCAGATTCAGTTGGTAGTTAGGGAAGCAAATGCAATGTTGGCATTCATGTCTGAACATGGTTGTGGAAATTCAGTTAAGTGGTTACTACACACGCTACTGTAGCCAACTTAGCTTGCTGTGTACTCAGATTATGCAGTAACTTCAGTGACATATCTATCTTATTACTTAGATCCACGATTCCTCATTCCATCTGCCTCCCCCCCCCCCCCCCCCCACTTCATCCCTTTCCATACAACTGTATCCATCTATAAAAATATCTCTCCTTTCTGGGTGAATGCCCTTCTTAAACCCTCCATCTATTTCCAACCCTACTGTACAATAATGTGGTTTTCCCACCTACCCTATATTTACTGCAAGGATCGGATGGTTCAATGGTTCTAACTTCAGACCACATGACCCCATTGAGATGATCCATATCTACCAGAGTTAATGTTTGAGAAACATATGCTAACTAAGTTTCTTTGTGTAGTCACAGCCTGCCAACTTGAAAATGCTCCATTTATCCTTATTCTTCATTTCCTGTACATTAACCAATCCTCTACGCATACTAAGATATCATTCCCAACTCTATGAGTCCTTACCTTGCGTATTAATCTTGTGTGTGTCACCTGATTGAATGCCTTTTGGAAATCCAAGTATACTACATCTGCTGCTTTCATTTTATCTCCCCGATTGGTTATATCCTCAAAAAACACAAATACATTTATCAAACAGGATTTCCCTTTCATAAAGCCATGTTCACTTGTCCTAACCAAACTAAGATTTTCTAAATGTGCTGTTAAGACTTCCTTAATAATAGATTCCAGCATTTTACTGATGACTGATGCCCAGCTAACTGGTCTGTAGTTCCCTGCTTTCCCTCTCCCTCCATTCTTGAATAGTGGTGCTACATTTGGTAACTGCCAATCTGCTGGGACCATTCCAGAATTTAGGCAATTTTGGAAAATCATAGCCAGAACATCCACTATCTCTGCAGCTATCACTTTTAGAGCCTTGGTTGTCGGCCATCAAGTCTTGTGGATTTGTTGGATTTGGGTCTCTTGAGTTTCTCCAGTATTTTGCACTCTGCTGATATTAATTATCTTAGTTTCCTCACTCTTATTAGATCCATGATTACACTGCATTTCTTGGTAGATGGATATATATAGTGGATATAGACACCAAAATATTTCTCCATCTCTCCTTCTGAGGGACCAATATTTACTTTAGCTACTCACCTCCTTTTTAGATACTTGTAAAAGCTCTTAGAATCTGTTCTTATATTCCTGGCTAGCTTACTCTCATATTCTTTGTTTTCCTTTTTAATCAACATTTGGTGGCCCTTTGTTGGTTTTTAAAACACATTTAATCCTCAGATTTACTGTAACTCTTTGCAATATTATAATCCTCTTCTTTTGAACTAATGATACACTTAACCTCCTTAGGAAATCATGAATGGATCTTTCTCACTGAGTTTTTGTTTTCCAGTGTTTTCAGTATTTCTGTTGAACATTTAGAGATGTTTCTTTAAATGTTTCCCACTGTAGATGTACCACCTTACCTTTTAGTCTATTTACCCAATTAACCTTGGCCAACTCTCCCCTCAGGCCTATATAGTTGGTTTTGTTTAAGTTTACAAATTGTGGACGGGATTCTCTGACTGGGCCTTGGACTCTTTCAATTCATTTGTTCGATCATTAATCTGTTTTATGCTTTCAAGTAAGGATTTGCTCCTCCATGTTGCATATCGCATTCTTCATGTTGTTCAGATTGGACGAAGGTTCATCAGTTTTGGTTGTTAATTCTGCTTTCAAGCAAATGGTCTGATGCATCAGCAATTATTCCTTCTGCTCCAGGCATTTTGTGTGATGTTTGCTAGAGACTGCTGATTTTTAAATCTCATCACATTTTAATTGAAGGTTCATCTTTGTTGAATTTGCTGCTAGAAGTTCATCATTTAAGTACTTCAAGTCCTCTTTCAAGTGTTCAACATCCTGTGAGCGATATTCCACTGTTCTTATCAGTTTTTCTTTTTCTTTTAACAAATCACCTTTTATATGTGCAAGTTAGTTCTCTGCACTGATCAGTTTTTCTTTAGCAGAGCAGCATTCCTGTGTGCTATCCTCCAAGCTCACGTTCCGTAATTGCACTTCTGTAATTTGCCAATTCTGAGACTCTTCACGCATTTTTGTGAGAAGTTCTATTTGTTCTTCCCATTCTATGTTCTAATTTTCATTTTTTATATATATCTCTTTGAAAATGTAATGTTTTCCCAGGTTCTCTTCAACCATTTTCTTCTTTTCTGTAATGTGTTTCTTCTACCTCTTAGCTTCTTCTTGGACATTCCTGCATCATGTCTACCAAATGATTCTTCAGTTCTTTCAAGACTGCAACTTCATTGAGTGCATTTTCTGACTGCTGTTGTGCCTATCTGTTATTTCATAACATTTAAGAAATATTTAGATGTGCACTTGCGATGCAAAGGCATACAAGACTATGGCCAAGTGCTGGAAAATGGGATGAGAATACTGAGGTGGTTGTTTTTCACCAGCACTGAGAAGATGGGCTGAAGGGCCTTTTGTATGCTGTGGACCTCTATGACTATGACTCTCTGAGTTTCCCCAACTCCTACGTTGATTTGTCGACGTTGGAATTCAGAGCTGATAGGACGAGATTCTCCGCACTCCCGACGGTGCGGAGAATAGCGTGGCTCGTAAAATTTTACGGCCACACTGTTCCGACGCCCTCCCGCTATTCTCCCCCCCCCCTCCCCCACGCCCGACTCCCGATACGAATCGCTGCCGCCGTTTTTTTACGGCCGGCAGCGATTCTCAGCTGATCGATGGGCCGAGTTCCCAGCCCTTTACGGCTGTTTTTAGGAACGGCAAACACACCTGGTCTGGCCGTTCGTAAAAACGGCCGTAAACTCTCGATTTTTAAAACCATGGCACCGATTGGCACGGCAGTACTACGGCCGTGCCAAGGGTGCCATGGGCCCGCGATCGGTGGGCACTGATCGCAGGCAGCGGGCCCGTTGCCCGGGCACTCTTTGTCCCTCCGCCGCCCCGCTGTATCACTTCGTGGGGCGGCTGAGGGGCATCCCGGCCCGTGCATGCGCGGGTTTCGCGCAAATGCGCGATGACGTCATCCGCGTATGCGCGGGTTGGAGTCTTCCAATCCGCGCATGCGTGGCTGACGTCATATGACGCGTCAGCCAGCGCTAACTCTGGCAAGCGGGCTTAACGAAATTCGTTAAGCCCGCGATGCCGGAGTTTACGGCGTCGGGATGCTAGCCCCGACCGGGGACCAGAATCGGTTCCCGGTCGGGAAGGGGGGGGCTGGCGTCAAACCCGCCCGGATTTGACGCCAGCCTTACGATTTCTCCCCATATGGGAGAATCGCGCCCTTAGTTCCTCCAGGTACCTTTGTGACATTTCACAAATTTGTTTGTTCAGATTTCAAACGGTTTTGTCCATTGAAGATTTTAGTTTATCATGCACTTTCAAAGGTATATACTCAATTTGAATTCTGTGGGGGTTTCAAATTTTTCAATTGAGCTTTGATGTGAACATTTTTCCATTTGCAAAGTTTGTGTATTATAGACTTTGTTACAATTCCAGTTGGTGTAACAACTGGACGGGAAAATCCTAGAATGGAACACTGGCCTCCCGTGGCCTGCCCGGGCTCTGTGCCTTGCCCACCCTTGCCCCCCCCCCACACCCCTTTGTTGGACAAGGACTGATGGTTCATCCTCCTCCTCCAGCATGTTTGCCCTCTGCTCCGCGATGTGGTGGAGGATGCAGCAGGCCACCATGATGTGGGCGGGCGACCCTTCCAGTGCTATACTAGAGGGCCCCTCCAGAGCGGTCCAGGCACCTGAACCGTATCTTCAGGATGCTGAAGCACTGCTGGATCAAAACCCTGGTCGCGGCATGGGCATCATTGTAACAGGTCTCCACGTCAGTATGTAGCCTCAGAATAGATGCCAACAGCCACGACCGCAGTGGGTAATCCCTATCTCGCAGGAGCCAATCCCCCCAGCCGTGGGTGCACCTCGAAGAGGCTAGGAATCGTCGAGTATGCCAGGATGTAGGCGTCGTGCACACTGCCCGAGTATCGGGAGCAGACGTGCATGATGCGCTACTGATTGTCACACAACAGCTGCACATTGATCAAGTGAAACACGTTTCAGTTTGTGTCGAGTGGCCTGTCATCTACAGGTGCTGTTAGGGCAACATGCATCTCATCGATCACGCCCTGGACCCGGGGAATCTTGGCGATGGTGGCGAACACCACTGCCCCGGCATCTTGGAGGGCTTGGTCCACATTCAAATGGATGTATTGTGCTGACTGGGCATACAGGGCCTCCAGACAGCATGGATGCAACTGTGCACCGAGCTCTGTGAGATTCTGGACAGGTCCCCATTTGGCGCCTGGAAGGACCCCATCGCATGGAGGTTCAGGGCAACCTTGTCGGCCACTGGAAGTGGATGTCCTCCCCCATTCCCCTGCGTTGCCAGGTGCGCCATGATCCGGCAGATATGTCGCACTGTCCCCTTGTTCAGCCAGAGTCATCTGTGACCTGCTCGATCCACAGGCCCTCAAATAACAGGCGCTGCTGGTACTCGTGATGCCTTATGCGGCCCCTCCTTTACACCTCCTCCTACTACGCCTTTGGGTGGCCTGCTCTTCGTCCTCACCGGCTGCCTCTTGTTCCTCTGGGGCAGGCTCCTCTGCTGCAGCCTCCTCTCCCTCAAGAAGCTCCAGCCTGTACAGTCACAGTGCATCTCCCTGGGCCACCATTGCTTGTTGTATTCCAATATCCATTGTCTGCTGGAGGGGAAAGGCCGACATGTTAGCATGGTGCATAACCCGTGCCCAACTAGGTCCATTGGGCTACATGGTGGCCTCAGTTGGCATTGCGTCCTCTGCACCCGCATGTCCCCACCTCCCACATCCCATCAGCCCTGGCCCCGTTAGTTCCCACGCCCTGGGGGCCTCTAACCCTGGCGCCCATCTCTGCTGCCAAAGGTATCATCGGCGGGCAAGGCCCTTGCCAGCAGTCTGCTCTGTGGCCGTCTGGCGCACTCTTGAGGGGCTACTGTGGGTGTTGCCCTTGGGCGGGCCACGTGATGCCCCACTGGCGGTTGGCAGCCAGTTGGGGGAGTGGTATGGTGGAGGATGGGGTGCAGGTGTTGGGGCCTGGTAGTGGGGTGGACGGTGGTACTTGGGTGCGGGGTTGACGGGTTGGGGGCACCCATACGGCCGGTGCAACTCTGCAGAACCACGGGCCGTGGTGGGTGGTAAGTGGGGTGCGCAGCAAGATCGCTGCCTTGCAGGCCGCGCCAATGGAGGTCCATGCCTGGACACCAGTTCCACGTTGGGGTTACCCCGGGCCCACGGCCCATCCCCACGTCAACCCCTCACCATGCCCTGGCAGGGCCCCCTCCACTCCCAGCCAGCCCAACCAGTGTCTGGTCCGGCAGCCCACAGTCGCGCCTCTGTATGTCCTACCTACTCTCGCTCCCTCATCAGGCACGGCGCCTGTTTCCTATTTTTTAAAAGCACAAGTGAACCTCACCATTGAGAATTCCCCCCAGTGGAGGCAAAGAGTCGCGGAGGCCGCGGAGAATACCAGGTCATGCCTGCTAATGATATGCAAACGGCATTTACTGTACGTGCGGAGTGGAGTGCATTGATGCCGCTTTTGAGGCACTGGAGAATTGCGATTTGACGTGAACCCGTTATCCACCACGTTTTCGGCATTAAGCCAGATTTACCTTTCCCGATTTCAGCATTGGCCGATGGAGAACCCCGTCCATGTTTTTGGGACTTTCAGAAAATTCTTTGCCACTCTAGTGCCCTTGTGTGGTTTGTTCAGGAAGTGTTTCTTGTGCTTTTGGAGATTTACTGGGAAGTTTCCATCTGTCTTTTTAAGCTTCATGAACTCCACAACCTGATGGTTAAAGAATTTGTCAAAAGCTTTTAGTATTTCATCGAAGATTATTGAGAACTCATCAGTGTACTGCTGGGATTACTGCATCAGCATATTTACAAAACCAATATAAAAATGTACTAATCTGGGGCAAAATTCTCCGACCCCCAGCAGGGTCGGAGAATTGCCTGGGGCCGCCGAAAATCCCGCCCCCGCCGTGGCAGAGATTCTCCGCCACCCGGGAATTGCCGGGGGCGGGAATCACGCCACTCCGATCGGCGAGGCCCCTGCGGCGATTCTCCGGCCCGCGATGGGCCGAAGTCCCGCCGCTGGGAGGCCTCTCCCGCCGCCGAGTTTGAACTACCTCTGGTGGCGGCGGGATCGGCGCCGCGACCGGGCCCCCGGGGTCCTGGGGGGGGCACGGGCCGATCGGACCCCAGGGGGTGCCCCCAAGGTGACCAGGCCCGCAATCCGGGCCCCCTGCGCCATGGAAGTAGCGGAAGAGAAACCCATATCGCGCATGCGCTGACCGACGAAAGCCTTTGGGCCAGCCCTGCTGCCGGGCGGCGGGCCTGAAAGGCCGCTGGCGCCGGTTGTTTGCGCCAGTCTTCTGGTGCCAACCACTCCGGCGCGGGGCTAGCCCCCAAAGGTGCGGAGAATTCCCCACCTTTGGGGAGGCCCAACCCCGGCGTGGTTGGCGCCACTCCCCTACGCCGGGACCCCCCGTCACGCAAAGTAGGGAAGAATCCCGCCCCTGGACTTTGATTAACTCTCTAATTGGACTTTAGAAGGTTAGAAATGTTATTCTCCAGAAGGTCCATTTTGTAATTAGGTTTGGCCTTGGGTTAAGACCAATTTGTTCTGGAAGAGTGGAGTTCTGATCCATGGTCAAACATTTACAAGTGTAGGTTCTGCTTTAAGAGATTTCAGAATTTCAAGATCACTTATTTTTCATTTGGAGACAAAAGGATTTCCCAAGCTTTCTGGTTTTGGCAATCATGCTCAGGCTGAAAAACAATTTTCAGCAATGGCTGCCTGGATCGGCTGACTGCAGAATTTTCTTGCTTTTTATTTTAAAGTCATAAATTTGTTGAATCCTGGTTTTTCTTTTTGCTCACAGCTGAGTTTAGAAATTGTGATTCCCCTGGCATGTTTCACTAATAATTTTCCCATTTTGAAGCAATCTTGGATACCAGATGTTAAGACACTGATGTGGGGATTGAGTTTTAGCAATAGGTATTTTCAAATTGCACTCCTGACTCTTAATAATTTAAAGACTTCTCATGACTTGCTGTAGCTTGGGATTCTAAAAGATTTAGCTCATCCCAGATGCAATAGAGCCAGCTGCAGGAAGGAATTTAAAATTTCTGCCTTCAGCTTCCAGGCCTTTTTTGGAGCTTTCTCTTGGCAATTTCTACTCTACACCTCTACTTCTCAAGCTCCTTTTTTGGTCAGAATTGTTTATTAATTATTTTCTCAGCCTTCCATCATTTGGTTTTACTCTGCATTTTCTGTGAAGTTTTGTGTTTTTTCCACAAGCTGCTACATGTTATAAGGTGTTGGTTACAGTTCAGTAGGCCTGAAAAATCTTCATAGTCATCTACAGGTTAACTGTAAAACTTTATTGACTTTTATAACTACTTATAAATATATAAATATTTTCAAATATAACTATTTACAAATATACACCTCGGAGCTGTCTCCACAGTTGCTGGTACACGTGACTGTTCAACATTCACCTGGGTGTGGGTCATGCATTCTCTTACATCACTGTCTGGGTGGCAATGTACTCAGTCCCACATCAACCCCATATTTGCCATACCCATATATCACAGATGGCTCCTCCCTACTTTTTCCCCTCCCCTTCCTCCCTTTGTTCAGAGTTTCCCCTCTCCACAACCTTTGCACCAGATTCCAGAGGCACTGCCTTAACAGCCCAATACGTGGGGCAGCACGGTAGCATTGTGGATAGCACAAATGCTTCACAGCTCCAGGGTCCCAGGTTCGATTCCGGCTTGGGTCACTGTCTGTGCGGACTCTGCACAACCTTCCAAGTGTGTGCGTGGGTTTCCTCCGGGTGCTCCGGTTTCCTCCCACAGTCCAAAGGTGTGCAGGTTAGGTGGATTGGTCATGATAAATTGCCCTTAGTGTCCAAAATTGCCCTTAGTGTTGGGTGGGGTTACTGGGTTATGGGGATAGGGTGGAGGTGTTGACCTTGGGTAGGGTGCTCTTTCCAAGAGCCGGTGCAGACTCGATGGGCCGAATGGCCTCCTTCTGCACTGTAAATTCTATGAAAGTGTTGCAGCCTTTGTGTGGACAAGCCATCAAGGCCTCTCTGGCCTCTCTGTAAGGATGCAACAACATTCTTTGTCAAATCCAGCAAATCACCCCAACATCTCCAAAAACAATCCATGATAGTTCCACAAACTTGTCAATAGTAGAAGTGAGCCAGAATCACCTCATCTGCAAGTCAGATAGCTATCTAGCACTGGTGGAGGGCACTCGTTCAGCTGGGCGCAGTACCTTTTGTGAGTGGATAGTGCATGAAAGTACTGGACTGTACAGTACAAGTTTCAAAAACATGTGATATACCAGTTGGAGTGGTTGTTTGGCATCACAATCTGGCCAGTTGGCATGTTTGCAGTACATGTGTAGCACACATGTGCTGGAACCTATCCCAACATAGAGCACACTGACCACACTGGAAGCAGGCAAAACCAACTGGAAGTAACCAGATGTGGCTGAAAGTGGTCTGTCATGAACTTTGTGGTCTCCATATACTGTAAACCAGCTCCAGTGAATCTTCAGGCATGAATTTCTTTCTCTTTAAGTCTGAAAGATGCATGTGGATGTATATTGGCTTAAGTTCAGCTATTATCTACCAACTCTCCCACATTCCACTGTGACTTGACATTGTCGCTGAGGTTGAGAAATGAATTTAATAGAGAATGGGAATCACTAATTCCCTGGTACATTTTGAGAACTTTGCAAGTTTTGTTGAAGATATCTCCTGACTGGTTGCTGTACCTTGAGCAGAAGATCAACTAAAGTCCCACTTATGTGGTGTATCGAAATTTCCACCGCAGTTACAGTAGTTACTTAACAGAATTTTGGAGGAAATTCCTGATGCCGGTTTTCCATGCTGCACAGTTTCTGTGCCAGTGTGAAAAGCAAAATTAAGAGCATAAAAATTGCTAATCAATATTTTCTTTCAAAAAGTATTTTCATAACTTTACAATCTACCACCCCACAGCTGTAAAAAAAATTGCCTTGTGTCACATTCAAATTCATGAATATTTTGCATCTGTTCAGTTTTTAATAAATTACTTCAGATAAGGTTGCATGTAGGTGAGAGATAATGGGCGAGTTAAAACATTTGCCAATAATATTTGAAGCAAAGTTCAAACATTATTTTCCAGTATGTTTGTTCAGTGTTTGAGCTATGGTGTTATAATAAAACTCAGTGCGGTATTCAAACTGCAGCATTCATTCCGGTAATGAACCTCCCATGTCAAATAACCTATATAATTTTAGAGAAGAGGAGCAATGCCAATGGGTGTTATATATCTGTCATCTATAACATATATATTGTGCTGTGCTTAGACAGAATAATGATAAATCACCATGGATTTGTGTATTTTCTAATTCCATTAGTGTTAACTTTTGATTGGTTCTTTCTCTGCACAAATATAGTTAAGTTAACATGATATTCTTTAAAAATTATGATATTTCAGACTTATGCCATATATGTACCTTATACATCTGAATGCAATGTTGTTCATATCCTCCCGAACTACGATTTAATTTTACATCTGTTTTGAATGTTAACAAGACAAACAATTCTTTACAAATGTCTTCAATTTAAAATTACAAATGTTTAGCTCCCTCCATGGTCTCATCCCTCCCCTTTTCCTGTAAATTCCTTTAGCCTTTCCCCTAAACTTTCCATTTCCTGACTCTGGTATTTTGTACATCCACTCTCCTTTCGACCCACTGTCTGTTCAACCTGGTACTCTCTCTTTTTCTCTCTCCCTCTCTGAACCCTCCTGCCTCCAAACTCTATCCCTTCCTTTCACACCCTCCATAAAAGCCATCTCTTTGGACAAACTTTTGGGAACACGGTCACCTTTTGGCTCAGCAAACAATTTTTGCCCCTTGAAACCTTTTTCTGCATTAAGTGTACAACATCAATGCAAGTTGTTTTTGTAACTTGTGAATGTTACTGACATGCTCCCAAAGTCAGGAAAGAGAGGGGCTGGTTTAGCACAGGGCTAAATCGCTGGCTTTGAAAGCAGACCAGGGCAGGCCAGCAGCACGGTTCAATTCCCGTACCAGCCTCCCCGAACAGGTGCTGGAATGTGGCAACTAGGAACTTTTCACAGTAACTTCATTTGAAGCCTACTTGTGACAATAAACCATTTTCATTTCATTTCAAAGGTCATCCACCTGACCCCAATGAAAATTTTGAGGAACCTAATGGAGGCAAAACCCAGACGATCTGAGTTCCACTCTAAATTAAGTGTTCCCTACAGCAGAATAATTCTGTAGTTGCTCTGAAATTCCAACTACGTATTTTCAATAACATGTAATTTCTATAGCATAATGCACATTGGGAAAATTTGGAATTTGAATTCTGGTGTGTATCGATAGTGACTTCATATCAATGAAACTGTTTTTATGCAGATAATTGAGGGTGATATCTGTGAGATTGGCCCTCGAGTGCTGAATGCAGTTGATCTGGATATACCTCATGATGCACTGATCTTCTCTGTGATTAGACCACCTGCCCATGGAGTGCTCTTGAATGGCATCTATGGAAATGATATTGCCACATACAGACAGATGAATGCTGAAGTACTACACAATCTGAGAGTACATTGCTTCAGCATGGATGAACTCAAACAAGGTCTGTATACTGTGTGCCACAGATGTCCTCTGCTGGACACCAACTATTACTGCATTTCACAATATCTGTTCCTCTCTGGCAAGCATACATGTTTTTTAAAAAATAAATGTTTCCACTTAAGGCGCAATTTAGCGTGGCCAATCCACCTACCCAGCACATCTTTTGCGGTTGTGGGGGTGGAACCCACACAGACACGGGGAGAATGTGCAAAGTCCACACGGACAGTGACCTGGGGCGGGGATCGAACCCGAGTCCTCGGCGCCGTGAGGCAGCAGTGCTAACCACTGCGCCGCCATGCCTCCCCTTGCAGGGGGAAGATATACTTTAGTCCCTGTTGTGCTGGCATGAACAGAATAAATGTAATAGTATAGCAGAAGAAATGATTTAGAATTATTTTGTCCATCACTTGTTTCAGGGCTTTTCAACTAAAATTTCTGGATGAATATATATCAGGAACATTTGAGGACCTACTGATTAGAGATACAATATCAGCCTTTTTTACTATTTATTTGTTACTGGGACAGTATCACACACAATAGGCAGTGCTGCCTGAGGCATTCTAGTCAAATATTGTTTGACCATCATGCATATAGGACGTCCTTTGGGGCTAACTGATGCAGTTGGGGTTAACAGAGTATTTATCTCATTAGAGTAGTGATTCTCAAACTTTTCATCCTGGACCAGGGCAAAAGACCATGCAAATCACCTGCGGAGGGATAGAGAGTCCAAAAAGGGAACATTTTACACTTATTTTCTTACACACATAAACAATAAATGACACTGAATTGTTTTTTGTTTTTCACTCCTTAAGGCTGTGACTGGTGTTAGGGCCCAGTGTCAGATTTCTTATCCAACTGGCCACTTAAGTATGTTTGAGCCAAAAAGTTTAATTTTGACAGCTTGTTCCACCAGAGAAGGCACCGCTGAAGAGCCTGATCCCATTCTTAATTGAGGTGAGTAGCTATTTCCATTTTCCGGCATGCAGCTCAAAGGCACCAAAGCTACTGGCACAGTGCTCATGGGTGGGGTAGTAGACTTCTCTGTGGGGTGCCCGATATAATGAGGCCCATGCTGCCAACTTTGCTGTCACTTAGTGGTGCATCGGATTGATGAAAATGCGGTTCTGATGCCTGGGCCACTCTGGTGGTGCCCTGAGGTACACCCTCCGGAGGGTTCTCCTGCTTTGTGGTGATCTGCTGTACCCTCCACAACCTGGCACAGTAGCAGGGCAACATGCTGGAGGAGGAGGAGGAGGGGGTACATGCAGCCTCACCTGAGAAGGAGGAGGAGGACTAGGAGGGGATGAAAGATGATCACGGGAAGGAGCTAGAGGAGGGGCTGGATGATGGAGGACAAGTGGCAACAAGGTTCCGAGACACCTGGAGGCTCAGGAAGGCCCCATTGTCACCAGATTCTCATAGGTCAAGACTCTGTCCATCAGCTCAATGGCACTCCTATTCTCCACATCCCCCCCCCAATCCTCCTCCCCCCCCCTCCATTTCCCTCCTTTTTCCCATCCCCCCATTTCCCTCCTTCCCCCAATCTCATCCTCCCCCCATTTCCCTCCTACCTCCAATCCCCCTTCCCCTTTTCCCCCGTTTCCCCCAATACCCCCAACTCCCTCCTCTCCAATTCCGCCCTGCCATGCCATCACACCGCTCCCTCACCAACTACCCTGTTCCACCCTCCAAGGGTCTGTGGATTTGGATTTGTTTATTGTCACGCGTACCGACGCACAGTGAAAAGCATTGTTCTGCGTACAGTTCAGATATATCATTCCATACATTAAAAAAATACAGAGGGAAAACATAAATACGCAATGTACATAAGTACAAGCATTGGTTGAGCATACAAGAGTGTAGTACTACTCAGTAGAGAAGATGTGTGAAGATATCAGATCATTCCAAAAGATGGTTGTTTAGGAGTGTATCATCAATCCAGGGTGATGGGCCTGTGTGGCACTGTCAGCGGGTCACTATACAAGGCAGGAGAGTGATGATAACTCACTGTGAGGTTAACTCTGATGTTCCTCGGTTTCTACAAAAGGCTGACTCCTGTCTTTCTTCTGACAGCACGCCCACAGCCATCCTCTGAACGGGGTCTGCAACAAGGGTGTTTGATCTTGGATCACTGTGCCCGGGGGGAGTGGAGGGCAACAGCGGGTGGGGGTACAGGCTGTGAAGATTTACGTGACAGAGGCTTCATTCAGATATATCAGCTGCTACATGTTTTTGTTGTGGACATTTGGCATTTCCATTTCCCCTATCTACAGATAATGACCCTCTCCCCACCCGGGCCTGCTCAGTGCTCCTTAATCTTCTTGCTCTTTTCTTGTCTACTGTTACATCTGGGTGTGTTCACGGGATGCATATCAGAGGTGGAGGCAACCTGTTGCTTTCCGCACCCTATGGGCTTTGATGCCCTTGGTGGATGTCCTCTGGAGGGACTGGAGGTGGAGGACCCAGCTGACCTATCGGTGCCACAGGCGTCGCCGTTCCCCCCTATTCTGCCTGCTGCCCTTGAAATGCGCCGATGTCAGGAGGTGTGTGTAATGATATGTATAATCTCAGGGGAGTAAAGGGTTAACAAGATGATGATCATGTATATCAACGCTAGATGGCATCACTGAGTACTGTTATAAAAGGCTATGTCTCTAGGCATGCTGGGAGAAGCTGTTGGAGAAGTTGATGTAGAAGGATAGTGTGAAGTTGAGTTAGAGTGTAGGTTATATATTAGTGAGATAATTAATTACTGTATCATAGATTCAATACTATTATTTTGTTAGCTGTTACTCAGTAGAGTGTGCGAACCATTTCAAGTAGTGTAAATTCAAAACACAATTTAAGTAGTATAAAATAAATTAGTTTTGATTTAAACATATAGCCTTATGTTCTTTGTCAACACCATGACTTTGGCTATCTTGGAGAACAAAACAAGGAACATAACAGGGTGGATTCGGAAGAGCTGGAAACCGCTGTTGTCTGCTTGGTGGCAGGCCCCAGATTGGACTCCAGTACCTCCTCCTCCCTGATGGCCCCCATAGGGCCTTGAGGGACTCCATGGGATGGAGGGGCAGCTGGAGTGAGCTCCAAAGGCTTCTGTATCATTTGGCACTGCCGAACCTGGTGGCTCCCCATTGACTGCACCATGGTGTCGACGCCCTCAGCAATGTTCCTCAGTAACTGAGCCACGCTCTGTGGTGCCTTGGCAATATCCAACTGCATCTGGGACATGTCCCTCAGTGACTGGGACCTGAAGCCGAGGCCCTTGGCCATAGACATCACAGAGGCGGACGTCGTGCCCAGGTTTTGCACGGCGGTCACCATCTTAGCATCATAGGTGCCATGCATTGTCAACAACAACTCCTGCGAGCGAAGCCTCTGTGACTCCACCAATCAGTTATGCATTCACTGGAATCTCACTGCCATCCCGTCCTGAATCTCACGACCATGTCCTATCATCTGCATCAACTCGAGAAGAACTTTGTGCAGAGGCTGGGCATCTGACTGGGATCCAGCTGAGTCCTGGGCTCCAGCAATCCTCAGACTTCTGGCTCCCTTGGATGTTCTTTCCACCACCTGATGTGCAACAGCTACTGTATGGTGCTCACCAGATTGTGCACCAGAAGCCTGTCCACTAATGTCGCCCACTGAGGTGTGTGTGTCTGCGCAGGTCAAAGGTGGGGATGATAGCAGTGATGCCTCACTGGTGGTCTCTTCGGAGCTGTCCTCTGAGGTGGGCTCTTGGGTGGTGGGGTGGGAGGGGAGAATTGACTTCTGGTGGCCCGGTCCCATCAGATGGAAATCCTGTGAGACATTGGACATGTGGCCAATGAGAGGGAAGGATCATTTTGTCTGACATGAACTACTTACTTGAGACAGGTCATCTGGATCATCTGCACCCCTGTGGTGCAGGCCAAACTCGCTGTAATTAACTGCTCTCTCCTCAGTCAACCCTGCGATCTCCAGGGCCATTGCTCACAGGGGATGAGGACTCGGATCTCTGGTACTCCATCCCCCGTCTTGGCCTTTCCCACTTATTATGGGTTATCTTCTCCTGTGGGGACAAAGAGAGGGCATTGTGAGCCAAAAGCGTGATAGATCATAAAGGTCTATAGCATGTGGCGTGTGTGAGCAGCATACCAGGATATGAAGGGGTTATGCTCATCGGTGCAGGAGGTTCTGAAGAACAAGCTAGAAGATCGGATGTGGGGAGGGTGCGAGATGTCAGCCAGTAATCTGTAGGGGGTGTGGAGGGGGTTGAGGATTTGAGTGGTGGCAGGCGGAGATGATGCCAAGCGAGAGGTGGTAACTTACCCTTGCAACTTGGTGTAGGTTATTGGTCTTCTTCCAACATTGGACAGCGGTCCTCCTGGTCATGCTGCACACACTGACTCTGCCACTGCCTCTCAGGCGGCACTGCTGACCCCTATGCCTCTGATCCCCTCGGGGAAACAGGATATCTCACCTTTCATCCACAGCATCGAGAAGCCTGACCAGGGCGGCATCCCCAAAGCAAGGAGCAGGTCTGCGTGCTGTCATGTTTGTTTTTTGACTGAGAGTGAATGGTGAGGGAACATTTAAAAGCAGATCCCCCTTGTTAGCGGCAAGAATGGCAAGAAGCTGGTGGTGGCTCATTTTCGGCACTAAGTGCCATTGAATACAGGCTACGATCTTACCAATGCAGCCGTCAAGCAACAGCCTGCTAAACACGCCCAAAATGACACTTAGACATAATTTCCATTGAATTGCACCCATTGAGTATTTTTGACCCTGCTGTTTTCTAAAGGTTGCCTTAAAATACAAATGCATACCATGCATGCTCATACATAAGATTGCATAGAATAGGCAACACAGAAACAGAAATAGTCCATTCCATTATTTATGCTTCATGCAAACCTCCTTTGATCTCTAAATCTCTCTCTATACTATTTGCTTCATCCACTCTCTGTGCTAGTGTCATGTGAGAGTACCTTTTAGAAATTGGTGTTTAAGAAATGTACCTTTAAGAAATGAGTGTTTATTAGTGATGTCAGACTGTGGGTGGAGCTGGGCTGTATGTCAGCTTTTTACTTTCATTTTAGGCTGTTTGCTGCAGGGTATGTTTTAGTTTTGTTTTCAGTGTTGGAGCTGAAGCCAGACAGAGCAGGTGTACTGTTGATCTCTCTGCCATGAAAAGACTATCTCTTGATCATTAGGTGAATTCGTAATTATAAATGTTTTCAGTAGTGAATGTAAACCTGATGTGCTCCTGTTAAAAGGTGTTTCTTTTGTCTTCTGGATGTTGTTTGGGAAGTTATTAAGGATTACTTAGTGTTGTATTCTTTGGGGGTTGTATTTGAATTGATGGTTGCTAAAATGTTCATTGCATGTTTTAAAAAGGTTAACTTGAGTTCATAGAATAAACATTGTTTTGCTTTTTAAAAAATATTTTCCCATTTCTGCTGTACCACACCTGTAGAGTGGGCCACGCACTCCCCATACCACAATCTATTAGAATTTGTGGCTCAGGTGAACTCCATGATACACTTTGGGGTTCTCTAAACCCTGGCCCATAACACTAGTGAATCCTACATTCTAACCACTCTTTAGCAAAGAAGTTTCTTCTGAATTTTCTGTTGTATTTCTCGGTCACTATCATATATTGATGATATCTTGTTATACACTTCTCCATTAGAGGAGATATTCACTCTGTACCCATTCTGTTAAAACTTTACATAATTTTGAAGAGTTTGATTAGGTCACCTAGCCTGACAATTGTTTCCTGATATGTATACTGATGTATTTCGTTATCATCCTTGCAAATTGCTCTGCTCTCAAATGTCTATCCTTTTTATAATCTGGCCACTAGAACGTCAGTGTGGTCTAACCAATATTCACTGCAGGTTTAGCATAACTTCACTACTTTTGAATTGCATCTGTCTCGGAATAAAGTCAACTGCTTTGTTTGCTTTTTGTGACTACTCTAACATGTGACACAATGTTTAGTGATTAATGTATTTGTACTCCAACATCTCTTTGTACCCCGACCCCTGTTATTCAGGTGAACATCCATCTGGCAAAGTGAGAAATTGGTATTGGTCTGTCCTCTACATAGTTAATTCATAAATCTCAGTATAACATACATGCGGACTACTTCCCCCCCCCCCCTCATAATCCCCCTCCAGCTGGAAAGTGGTTCTTATTTATGTGCCCTAATCTTTCCCCAATTATTATCTGCTCTTAATCACAATTACACCATGCTCTCAATTGCCCCAGTTTTTATAACATTAGCAACCCCCATCTAGACTTGCTCCTTCCAAGTATTTAGTGAATTCACTATACTTCCCATCAAAATGTATTTCTCACATTTATCTGAGTGGAACTTCATTTGTCAATTATTTGTCCATTCAGCTGCTTATGCTATTTAGTCCTGTGCCGTGGCTTCACCAGGTTGCCACCTCATTTTTAAGGTTCATTGCTTCTGGCATACTCTCCTGCCCTATTCATTGAACGAGGGTTGATCCTCTGGCTTGGTGATAAGGGTGGTGTGGGGGATGCAAACATCCCCACTTCTGACCTTATGATGGAAGGAAGCTCATTGATGAAGCAGCTGAAGATGGTTGGGCCCAGGACACTACCCTGAGGAACTCCTACAGTGGAGCTGAGAGGATTGACTTCCAACAACCATAATTATATTCCTTTATGCTAGGTATGACTCTAACCAGTGGAGAGGTTTCCCCTGATTCCCATTGACTCCAGATTGGCTCAACATCCTTGATGTCACAAATAGTCAAATACTAGCTTGATGTCAAGGGCAGTCACTCTCACCTCACCTCTGGCATTCGGCTCTTTTGTCCATGTTTGAACCATGGCTCTAGTGAGGTCAAGAGCTGAGTGACTCTGGTGGAACCCAAACTGAGTGTCCGTAAGCAGGTCATTGCTAAGCAAGTGCAGCTTGATTGCCCTGATGATGACCTCTTCCATCATTTTACTGATGATCAGAGGTAGACTGATGGATCAGTAATTGTCTGGTTGGATTCGACCTGCCTTTAGTGTACAGGACATACCTGGGAAATTTTCTAAATTGCTGGTAGATAACAATGTTGCAGCTGTACTGGACAAGCTTTGCTAGGGGCGTGGCTAGTTCTGGAGTACACGTTTTCACCACTTTGCCGGAATATTGTCAGAAGCCATAGCCTTTGCAGTATCCAGTGCCTTCAACCGTTTCTTGATATCATGTAGAAAGAATCAAATTGACTGAAGACTTACATCTGTGATGCTGGGACCTCTGGAGGAGATCAAGATGAAGCATCCACTCAGCACTTCTGGCTGAAGATTGTAGCAAATGCCTCAACCTTATCCTGTGCGCTGATGTGCTGGGCTTCTCCCTCATTGAGGATGAATATATTTGTGGAGCCTCCTCCTGCAGTGAATTGTTTCATTGTACACCACCATTCATGGCAGGATGTGACAGGACTTCAAATCTTATGTCTGGTCCATTGGTTGTGCAATTGCTTCCATGTCTATCACTTGCTGCTTATGCTATTTAGTCCTGTGCCGTGGCTTCACCAGGTTGCCACCTCATTTTTAAGGTTCATTGCTTCTGGCATACTCTCCTGCCCTATTCATTGAACGAGGGTTGATCCTCTGGCTTGGTGATAAGGGTGGTGTGGGGGATATGCCGTGTCATGAGGTTACAGATTGTGGTTGAGTACAATTCTGCTGCTGCTGATGGTCCTCAACACCTCTTGGTTGCCCAGTTTGGAGTTCCTAGATCTGTTCAAAATCTAGCCCATTTCGCACATTGGTAGTGCCACACAATAAGATGTAGGGTGTCATCAATGTTAAAACAGGACTTAGTCTCCACAACAACTGTGCGAGGGTCACTCCTTTCTATACTGTCATGGACAGATACATCTGTGGCAGATAGATTGGTGAGATCAAATATATTTTTCCCTCTTGATGAATCCCACACCACCTGCCGCAGATCCAGTTCAGCAGTTATGTCCTTTAGGAGTCAGCTAGCTGAGTCAGTAGAGATGCTACCGAGCCACTCTCTGTGATGGACAGTGAAGTCCTCTACCCAGCGTACATTCTGTGTGTTTTTCATCCTCAGTGCTTCCTCCAATTGTTGTTCAACATGAAGGAGTATTTGTCAGGAGCTGAGAGGTGGGTCCTGGGGGGGGGGGCATGATACGTGGTAATCAGCAGGAGGTTTCCCTGTCCTTGTTTGACCTGATGCCATGAGACTTATTGAGTCCAGAGTCAATTTTGAGGTCAACCAAGATCATTTTATATTTCTCTTTTCTAAATGATCTTCCATATTCTCTCCTTTAGTAAGGATGCCATAATTTTTCTTCCCACTGCTGTTAAGCTGACCCGTCAATAATTCCCTGGACATGTTCTGTCTCCTTTCCTACATATGAGGATTACATTCGCTTTCCATCAGTCCTGTGGCAATACACCTTTTTCTCAAGGCTTATGAAATATGAGTATCAATGCCTCTTCTATCACCTACTGAGAGTCTTTTAAAATGCATGGATGTAGTTCATGCAGCCCAGAGCCTTTGTCCTCTTTGAATTTGTTTTATTCGTTCAATACATTCCTTTTTTAGTTTAAATGCAATTATCTCTTTACTCATCTCATCATTCAATGACATGGCT
The DNA here is from genome assembly GCF_902713615.1 of Scyliorhinus canicula. Taxonomy (NCBI): domain Eukaryota; kingdom Metazoa; phylum Chordata; class Chondrichthyes; order Carcharhiniformes; family Scyliorhinidae; genus Scyliorhinus; species Scyliorhinus canicula. Next base: position 62,112,088 of record NC_052149.1, read on the forward strand.
ATCTGTTCTGGCTCTCTGATAAATACTGAACGAAAATAATTATTTAATATATCTGCTTTCTCTCTATCATTACCTGTGGTATTATCCTGAACATCACTTAATGGTTCTATTCCTGTCACAGCCGGGCTTTTTTTATTGATGTGCCCGTAAAATATTTAACTGTTTTGATTTGTACTCCTTAATAATTTAGTTTCATGGCTCCTCTTTGACTCCCTAATTGTTTTTTTAGACTTCTCTCTAAGCGCGGCTGGAATTTTCTGGCCATTGCGATTCTCTGTTCCCGCCAGCAGCGCATTCCCGTCCTTGGGTTTCCCGGTGGTATTGGGATGGCTTCAATGGGAAACGCCATTGGCAAGTGATGGGAGCAGAGAATCCCAGAACCAGTGAATGGCGCAATGCTGGGAAACACACGGCTGGGGGACTGGAGAATCCAACCTCTCTTTGTATTCTCCCTTATCATTTCCCTGACTCAGTAAGGTGAGATGGCATTTTTCTAAATTCATTTATGCGCCATGGGCTTTGCTGTCTGGGCCAACATAGAGGAAACATTAAAAATCAACCCTTTTGGGGGACTTCCGGTGGTAGCCATGGAATTAGCGGTCGCACATTTGCTGGCTCTTGTTTGAGGCAGAATTGTTTGGTCCATTTTACTCATTCACAGGGTTGTTTGCTGGTACAAAGTACGGGAACAGTCAAAGCTAAAGATTCTCCTTTGGATGGGTATGTCTCAGCCCTATCAAATAAGGAGTGCAAATGTAAAGGGACAACAGTCAGACCAGGTGCTTTCACAAAGTGTGGCAGAAGAAGAGATGGCGGAGAGCTCTGTGGTGTCATTGTCCGCTCAGTAATTCACAGAACAGTTGGTGGAGTTTTTGATGGCCACGTTCTGGCAGCAATGGTAGGAGGCCTCAGAGGACCTGATTAATGTGGCAGAAATGATTCGGGCAGCCATTGAGAGTGGAGCAGAGGTCAGAGGCATATAGTGCGTTGCTCCAAAAAGTGGATCGTGAGTCTGCTGAGTAGGAGGCCGAAGGCGGGGAAGCAATGGTGGTACGATTGCACAGATTCCACGGTTAGAAAACATATTATTCATTTATTCAAGGTTTCCAGTTGAGTGATATCAGGGGTTGATTCTCCAGTTCCCCAGCCGTGTTACTCGACAGCCACCGTTCGCTGGCAGCAGGATTCTACACTGCCGCGGTTTGGCAATGGAATTTCCAATTTAAGCCACCCCATGCCACCGGGAAACCCACAGGTAGGCGTGTGTTGCGGGCAGGAAAAGTGAATTGCAATGGACAGAGAATTCCGGCCCAGGCCTCTCTTAGAAATGTGTGATTAATATAAAAAGGCTAAACAAGGCCAACTACCTTTTCACAATTATTACACTTTTCTGGCTCTTTAACAAAGAACTAAGAACAATACAGCACAGGAACACACCCTTCGGCCCTCCAGGCCTCACATGTCCTATCTAGACCAACCGCCTGTACCCTTCTATACCTCATCTGTTCATGTGTCTATCCAGATAAGTCTTAAAGGCCGCTACGTATCTGCTTCAACCACCTCATTTGGCAGTGCATTCCAGGCCACCACCACCTTCTGTGTAAAAACTTCCCACCCGCACATTTCCACTGAACCTTTGTCCCCTCACCTTGAACTTGTGCCCCCTTTTGATTGTCATTTCCGTCCGGGGAAAAAGTCTCCAAATGTTCACCCTATCTATACCCCTATTAAATTATAAACTTCTATCAGGTCACTCCTCAGCCTCTGTCTCTCTAGGGAGAACAATTCTGGTTTATTCAATCTGTCCTCATAGCTCATACCCTCCATACCAGGCAACATCCTGGTAAACCTTTTCTGTACTCTCTCCAAAGCCTCCACGTCCTTCTGGTAGTGTGTTGACCAGAATTGGACACAGTATTCCAAATGTGGCCTAACCAACTTGTAACATAATTTTCGAGCTTTTATACTCGCTACCCCGCCCTATGAAGGCATGCATGCCAGATGCTTTCTTTACCACCATTTCCACCTCTGCTACCATTTTTGAGGATCTGTGCATCTGCACACCCAGATCTATCTGTGTTTCTATGCTCCTGATGGTTCTGCCATTTAGTTTATAGCTCCCACCTGAATTGAATCTACCACAATGACATCACCTCGCATTTGTCCGGGTTAAATTCCATCTGCCATTTCTCTGCCCAATTTTGCAGCCTATCTATATCCTGTTGTATTCTCTGACAATCTTCATCACTATCTGCAACTCCTGCAATCTTACTGTCATCCGCAAACTTGCTAATCAGACCCACCACGTTTTCTTCCAAGTCATTTATATATATTACAAAGAGCAGAGGTCCCAGAACTGGGCCGGGATTCTCCCCTACCCGGGGGTCCCAGCGGGATGGAATGGCGTGAACAACTCCGGTGTCGGGCCGCCCAAAGCTGTGGATTTCTCCGCACCTTTAAGGGCCAAGCCCTAAACTTGAGGGGCTAGGCCCGCGCCGGAGTGGTTGGCGTCCCGCCAGCCGGCGGGAAAGGCCTTTGGCACCACGCCAGCCTGGGCCGAAGGGACTTCGCCGGCCGGCAGAAGTCCGCACATGCGCCGGAGCTTCAGCGGCTGCTGACGTCATCCCCACACATGCACAGGGGAGGGGGTCACTTCCGCGTCCACCATCGTGAAGGCTATGGCCAACGCAGAAGGAAAAGAGTGCCCCCATAGCACAGGCCCGCCCGCCAATTGGTGGGCCCCGATTGTGGGCCAGGCCACCGTGGGGGCACCCCCCGGGGCCAGATCGCCCCGCAACCCCCGCACATGACCCCGGAGCCCGCCCCCGCCGCCAGTCCTGCCGGTAAGGGAGGTGTTTTGATTCCCACCGGCGAGACAAGCATGACAGCAGCGGGACTTTGGCCCATCGCGGGCCGGAGAATCGCCGGGGGGGGGGGGGGGGGGGGGGGGGGCACCGACAGGCGCGGAGCGATTCCCACCCCCGCCGACTTTCTGGTGCCGGAGACTTCGGGAGATGGCGGGGGCGGGATTCACGCTGCCCTCCGGCGATTCTCCGACCCAGTGGGGGGTCGGAGAATCCAGCCCTTGATCACTGCAGTACACCACTAGTTACAGACGTCCATTCGGAAAAACACCCTTCCACTGCTACACTCGGACTTCTATGGCCAAGCCAGTTCTGAATCCATCTAGCTAGTTCACCCCTGATCCCATGTGATCTAGTCACCGGGGGAAGGCATGAATCCCGCGACACCGCTCCAACGCCAGCCCGCCGATTCTCCGCCGACTGGAGAATTGGCGTTAATTCTCACGGCGTGATGGGCCGAGTGCCCTCCGAGTCCCGCCGGCGTCATTCTCGTGTGGTCCCAGCCGGCGGGACATCGACGTTCTGGCTCCGGGCAGCAGCTTGGTGAGGGGTGGGGGGTACGGGGGATCCGACTCCAGGGGGGCATCCACGGTGGCCTGGCCCGTGATCGGGGCCTACCGATCAGCAGGCGGGCTATTCAGGTGGGGGCCCATGTTCCTCCACAGATTCTCGAACATACGTGCCACATATGCCCCTATGTCCGATCCCTCGCTGCCCTCCCGGAGGCCAACAATCCTTATGTTCTGCCTGCGCAACCTGTTCTCCAGGTCCCCCACTTTCACTTGCAGCCTTTTCTGGTGGTCGCTCATCAGCTCCATCTCCGTCGCCATCGTGGTTAGCTGGTCCACGTGCTCAGCCTCTGCTTCTTCTTCCTTCCGGATCACCTGGCCCTGGGCTTCCAATCTTTTTTCCACCTGGTTAATCCCCATCTTAATCGGGTCCAGGTACTCTTGTCTTTGCTTCACAAAGCTCTCCTGAAGGAATTCCACCAGCTGCTCCGTTGACCACTGGGCTAGCAATCCCAGACCCTGAGCCTTCACCATGTTTTCCTGTGCTGCAGACTCCACTCCCTTCTTTGCCCTACAATCTCTCCTTTTCAGACCACTTCTGGTCCACAAATCCGCAAACTGGTGGGGGATTCTTCTCCTCTACCTCACCAGCCTCCTATTTTACCGATCAAATCCCCCCTAAGTCGGGGAAAAAGGTCCCAAAGGGCCATCACAAGCGAGAGCTACCAAATAAGCGACCAGTCACTCCCTGGCCACCACCGTAAGTCTATCTTAATGCTTTTTAACATACCTAATACTTGCTCACTCGTAATAACGACCTGTTCTAACCTGTTTACACATCCCTCTGAGACATCACCAATCAGCATGTCCCTCTCTTTTGTGAATACCGATGCAAAATACTCATTAAGGACCTCACCTACTTCCTCTAGTTCCATAAATAATTTCCCTCCTTTGCCCTTGAGTGGACTAACTCTTTCTCTAGCTACCCACTTGTTCCTAATCTATGTATAAAATGCCGTGGGATGCTCCATAATCCTGTCTGCCAAGGACATTTCGTGACCCCTTTTTGCCCTCCTAACTCTCTGCTTGAGCTCTTTTCTACTTTCCTTGTATTCCTCAAGTGCTTTATCTGTTTTTAGTTGCCTGTTCCTCACATTTGCATCTATTTTCTTTTTGACAAGATTCTCAATTTCCCTGGTCATCCATAGTTCCCGAATCCTGCATTTCTTGTCCTTCCATTTACCGGGACCCATTTTTACCAACAGGCTGACTCATGCTGACTCGGAACTCATGCTGCCCGGCTGACCTTGGCGACCCACACCAACCAACCTTTACAACCTACCTTTTCACTTATCTTTGACGCAATGGGTGAGATGCTTGGTCCTCATGATCTCACTTGCTTTGTCACTCAAAGTTACATTTCTGCTCAGGACTTCAGCTGATAATTTAAGTTCTCGCTGCATCCTTTAAAAAAAATCAAGAGATTTGTCCTCGAAAGTGCCATGCTTCATATTCAAATGTCTTTGAAGTTTTGAGGGTTTTAACCTTTCATTTGCCAGTACTTCCCTGCACATAACACACATGGGCTTTGCATCCTGATTTGCATTGGCACAATTAATAAAGCCATACCTCAAGAAATCACCTTTATTCTTCTTTGTTCCTGATTTCAGCCTCTTCTTAATGGACTGTTCATTAGAGACCCTGGAGCTCACACCAGCACTGCTTTGTCCTGCACTGGACTCTTCCGAGAATCTCTCTCCAGCAGATTCAGTTGTGAAATCCTGGCCTGTTTGTGTTTCCGGCCCTCTGTTCCTTATTACAAGCTGATCTATCTTCAGTTCTTCACACACTCCTGTTGCTTTCTTGCTGGCAACTACAAAATAGAGAAATCTCTCCTCTGTGATTTCGCAGTCAAAGCACGGATCGCGTGATGTTAGTGTGCGTGCCGGGTGCACGATCTGCTCTCTGCTGCCACTTCTGGTGGGAAGACTCTGCCAGTTTTAAAAATAAATTTAGTCCTGGGACAGCACGCTGATGTCAGGAGAAGATGGTACTGGGACAGCACGCTGATGTCAGGAGAAGATGGTACTGGGACAGCATGCTGATGTCAGGAGAAGATGGTACTGGGGCAGCACGCTGATGTCAGGAGAAGATGGTACTGGGACAGCATGCTGATGTCAGGAGAAGATGGTACTGTGGCAGCACGCTGATGTCAGGAGAAGATGGTACTGGGACAGCATGCTGACTTCATGAGGAGATAGTCCTGGGACAGCACGCTGATGTCAGGAGAAGATGGTACTGGGACAGCATGCTGATGTCAGGAGAAGATGGTACTGGGACAGCACGCTGATGTCAGGAGAAGATGGTACTGGGAGAGCACGCTGATGTCAGGAGAAGATGGTACTGGGACAGCATGCTGACTTCATGAGGAGATAGTCCTGGGACAGCACGCTGATGTCAGGAGAAGATGGTACTGGGACAGCACGCTGATGTCAGGAGAAGATGGTACTGGGACAGCACGCTGATGTCAGGAGAAGATGGTACTGGGAGAGCACGCTGATGTCAGGAGAAGATGGTACTTGGACAGCATGCTGATGTCAGGAGAAGATGGTACTGGGGCAGCACGCTGATGTCAGGAGGAGATAGTACTGAGACAGCACGCTGTGGAGGCAGTTTGCCCTGCTGGGCACTGGGCCTGTGCACTGCCAGATTCGCCTGAGGAGGCATGCATGTGGACAGCATTCTCTTTTTTGTAAACAGCACATGGGTACCATAAATTTATTTGTAAAGACTGATAACTTATAATGCACCATTATAGTCACACAATTGCACAGGTTGCAACCATTCACACAGATTTCACATGCTGGTCCTTAAATTCCACTTGCCCTGCCTCACAGGTCATTTATTTTCTGTAATTGCTGCAGGTGTCTTCTTCTTGGATCTTAGTTTGAAGAACAAACAAATTGCAGCAATCCCTGTTTATGTAGCTATCACATCATTCCTCTTCCCTGTGATGGTGTAGGCACTGAAGTACTTATAGAAGCCAGTGAACTGGTGCTGTCTGCCAAAATAGTGACCCTCCATTCTCACCCCTCACACAAACTTCACTCAGCCGCTCTCCATGCCCTTCACAGGCCCTGAGCTCCAACAGTCTGAAGCACAAAGTACCGACCCCGCTTCCTCCTATTGGTCAGCGGTCACCCATTGAATAATCTGGGTGCCAATCATATGGAGCAAGGCAAAATTTTGTGGCTGTTGGCAGCCGCGGCTGGCATTCTCAACCTAAATGCCGGTCACGGCCATTGGGCACTTCTCTTGCGATTGGGAACTCCACGATCCACGACACCTGAGCATCTAACACGGGGACATGGTAGCACAGTAGTTAGCACAGTTGCTTCACAACTCCAGGGTCCCAGGTTTGATTCCTGGCTTAGGTCACTGTATGTGCGGAGTCTGCATATTCTCCCCGTGTGTGCGTGGGTTTCCTCCGGGTGCTAAGATTTCCTCCCACAGTCCAAAGATGTGCAGGTTAGGTGGATTGGCCATGCTAAATTGCACTTAGTGTCCAAAAAGGTTAGGTGGGGTTACGGGGATAGGGTGGAGGTGTGGGCTTAGGTAGGGTGCTCTTTCCAAGGGCCGGTGCATACTCAATGGGCCAAATGGCCTCCTTCTGCACTGTAAATTCTATGATTCTATGAACTCCTGGGACACTGTTTGCACCAGTACTTGCCCTTGTGACCTTAGTTAATTGAACCATGCCATATATTTATTCATAATGTTTTGCCGAAGGATGTCGCAATGTTTTAATAAAGTGGTCTGTACATTTGCAGGGTACTTCATATTGTTATAGAGTGATATGTATATTTTATTGTGAAAATGCAAGAGTATTATTAATGAGGTTGCAGCACGACATTTTAGAAAAGCAAAAAGTCAGGCACAGTCAACAGGTTTTTGTAAAATTGAAATGGTGTTCAACCAACCTATTAGAGCTCTTTGAGGATGTAACAAGCAGGGTGGATAAAGGGGATGGAATGAATTTGGATTTTCAAATTGCATTCACTCAGATGCCACTTAAAAGGTTACTGCACAAGATAAGAGCTCTTATGTTGGGGATAATATATTAGCATGGATAAAAAAATTGGCTAATTAACAGGAAACAGGATAAATGGCTCGTTTTCAGGTTAACTGTAACTAGTGGAGTGCTGTAGGGATCAGTACTAGGGCCTCAACTATTTATAATCTATATTAGCATAGGAATTAGGAGCAGATGTAGGCAATTTAGCTCTTCAAGTCTGCTCTGCCATTCAATCAGATCATGGTTGATCTCTTCCTGGTCTCAAATCCACCTTCCCAACTGTTCCCCATATCCCTTTAACTCAGTTTTTTTAAAATCAGAAATATATGTATCTCGTTCTTGAAACCATTTAATCACGCAGATTCCACCATGCTATGAGGCAGTGAGTTCCACAAATTCACTACCTCTGCAAGAAGTAGTTCCTCCTCATCTCAACTCTAAATCTCCTACCGCTCAACCTATATCTGTGACCTCTTTTTCTAGATTGCTGTTCAAGGGGAAACATTTGGTCTACATTTACTTTATCAAGCCATTTTAGTATCATATATACATTGATCAGATCCCCTCTCATCTTTCTAAACTCCAGTGACTATAAGCCCAAATGACTTAATTTCTCCTCATACATCAACCTTTTCATCCCGGATCAATCTGGTGAATCACCTCTGAACTCCTCCAATGCTACAACACACTTTCTCAATGAGGAGACCAAAACTAGACACAATACTCCAGGTGTGGTCTCACCAACACTCTATACAATTGAAACAACACTTCTCTACTTTTATACTCCAGTTCTATTTCAATAAACACTGACATTACATTTGCCTTTTTAATTACATGATGAACCTGCATACCGACTTTCTGCAATTCATGAACAAAGACACCCAGATCCCTCTGCCCAGATGCATTTTGAATCTTCTTTCCATTCAGATAATTTGCCTTTCTATCTTTTTAGCCAAAAGGGGATAACCTCATATTTATTTACATTAAATTCCATCTGAATTTCCCATCTATTTTAGTATCATGCACAAATGTTGCTATGTTACGCCTTATCCCTGCTTGCAGACCATTTATATAGATTGTAAACAGTTGAGGTCTGAGGACTGAACCTTGTGGCACCCCGCTAATTACAGCTTGCCAGATAGAGAAGGACACATTTATCACAACATTCTGCTTCCCATCAGTCAGCCAATCCTCAATCCAATCTAGTACTCAAGCCCCAATACCTTGTGATCTCACCTTCTGGATCAGTCTTTTATGCACCTTGTCAAACATCTCCTGGAAGTCTGAATATACCACCTCCACAGGTTCCCCCTTATCCACCTTGCTGGTTACATCCTTAAAGAACTCAAGCAAGTTTGCCAAGCATGACTTATCCTTCATAAAACCATGCTGATACTGGTGGATTGAGCTTTGTCTTTCCAAATGTTCAGTCATCTCCTACTTAATGATTGATTCCAGCAACTTCCCCACCGCAGAAATGAAGCTGACAGCTCTATATTTAATATCTGCCTGAACATCCACCATTGTTCCTCAACTGTCCTACCCTCAATTATTTCTGCCCAGTCTACTTGGGTCAACTCTTTCCTCAGACCTGTACAATTATCTTGCCTGATGCTAAAACTCTACTATGGTACCCTGTCTTCTCTCACTCAATCTAAATTTGAAATTCCAGCATGCTGTGATCACTCCTTCCAAGAGGATCCTGAATGACAAGACTATTTATTTGCCCTTCTTCATTACATAATACGAAATCTAAAATAGCCTGCTTCCTGGTTGGCTCGATAACATATCGCTCTAAGAAAATATCCCTCACACACTCTATGAAATGGCCCTTGAGGCTACTCTTGCCAATTTGATTGGTCTAGTCAATATGCATATTAAAATCACCCATGATTACCATTGTGCTCTTCTCACAAGCCCACATTACTTCTTGGTTTGTACTATGCCTCACTTTGGGTGCATTACTCGGGGGCCTGAAAATTACTCCTACCAAGGAGTTTTTTCCTTTGTTTTTTATTTCCACCCAGATCGATTTAACATTTTGGCCCTTATTACCAATATAATTTCTTAATACAGCCTTGATATCATCTTTAACCAATAAAGCAACTCTGCCTCCTGTTCCATCCTGTCTATTCGCTCAGGATACTGAGTACCCTTGGAGATTCAACTCTCCGTCCTGTTCCTATGTTTCAGTAATCCCCACAAGATCATACCCATTTGTCTCTATTTGTGCCGTCAGCTCATTTACCTTATTCCGAAAACTACGTACATGTCGTCCCAATTTTTCTTTCTTTGCAGGATTTTCTTGTGCACTAACTTTTCAGACATTCTGACCTCTTTGGTAATCTCTGATAACACTCAGCCTCATCCCCAACTTTCACTCCCCCAGTCACATTGCATTTTGATTTTTTATGTTTCCATTCCCCTCCATATTCTTTTGACTGGTCCTGCCTGTTCATTCTATTAACCTCTACCTTCTCCTCACATGCTGAGCTGTTGTTTTTGTTCTCATTAACTATTATACTTCTTGTAGCTTTACCCTTCCCTTACCCGCATTTGCTAGTTCAAAGTCATTATGACCACCCTATTTATCCTTTCTTCTAGGACACTGGTCCCAGATCGGTTCAGGTGGAGACCGTCCCAATGGTACAGATCCCTCCTATCCCAATACTGATGCCAGTGCCCCATAAAATAGTACCCCTCTTTCCCGCACCACTCTTTTAGCCACGTGTTTACTTCCCTAACTTACTCATCCTTATGCCAATATGCACGTGGCTCGGGTAGTAATTTAGAGATTATAAACCTTGAGGACCAGTGCTTTAATTTTGTTCCTAGTTCCTGATAATCCCCAAACAGGCCCTCTTTCCGAGTCTTGCCTAAATTGTTTGTCCCAACGTGGACCACAACAACTGGATCCTCCCCCTCCCACACCAATATCCTGTCAAGCTGGTTAGAGATGTCCCTCACACTGGCACTGGGCAGGCAGTCCCATGTGGGACTGTCGGTATTATCAGCTCCCCTAATTATAGACTCCCCTACTACAACTTGTCTTTTTGCTCTCCCCACTTGAATGGCCTCCTGTACCACGGTACAGTGGTCAGCTAGCTCATCCTCCCTACAGTCCTTTTCCTCATCTACACAAGGAAAAAGTAACTCATACCTGTTGGACAAATCAAGAGCTGAGGCTCTTCCGTTTCTGAATTTAGGATCCCTCTATCTGCCTCACTCACAGTCACACCCTGCTGTCCCTGACCACTTGCAAAATTTGAGGTACTTAATCTATGGGGTGGGACCACCTCCTGAAACAAAGCGTTCAGGTATCTCTCCCTTGCCCTGATGTGACACCATGTCAGAAGCTCAGACTCCTTTCTCTCTGCTCTTTAATGAAGGCTCACCTCTCTCTCTGCTCTTTAATGAAGTCTCGCCTCTCTCTCTGCTCTTTAATGAAGTCTCACCTCTCTCTCGACTCTTTAATGAAGTCTCGCCTCTCTTTTCTCTCTTTAATGAAGTCTTGTCTCTCTCTGTGCTCTTTAATGACTTGGATGAAGGGACCGACTATATTGTCATCAAATGTTATGATTCGACGAAGGTACATGGGAAATAAAGTTGTGTGGAGAACAGAAAGAACCTGAAAAGAGATAAAGGGTGGGATTTACTGACCACCCCGCCGTCTGTTTCTCGGCGGCAGAGGTGGCCCGCCAGCGGGATCCATCAGTCCCGTTATTGTCAATGGGATTTCCCATTGACTGCACCACTCGCCGCCGGGAAACCTGTGCGCCAGTGTAGGACTAGAATTACCCGGTGGTGTGAACAGCCAGTAAATCCTGCCAATAGGTAGGTTCAGTGAGCGAACAAGAAATTGCCAGATGGAGTATAATGTGGGAAGATGGAAGGTTGTGGCAGGAAGAATAGAAAAGAGAAATATTGTTTAAATGGAGAGGGATTGTAGGATACTTCAGTGCAGAGGAATCTAGTGTCCTTATACAAGAATCATAAAAAAGTTACCATGAGGATACATCAAGTTATTAGGAATGGAATATTGGCCTTAATTGCAAGGGGAATGGAATATAAAAATGGAAAAGTTGTTACAACTGCATCGGGCATTGGTGAGATTGCGCCTGGAGTATTGTGTACAATTTGGTCTCTTTACTTAAGGATGGATTTATTTCCATTGGAATCAGTTCAGAGAAGGTTCACTCGGCTGATTCCTGGGATGAAAGGGTTGTCTTATCAGGAGCGTTGGGCCTATGCTCATTGGAGTTTAGAAAAATGAGAGCTAATCTTATTGAAACATAAAAGTTTCTGAGAGGATTTGACAGGATAGATGCTAAGAGGATGTGTCCTTTTGTGAGAGAGACTATAACTACAGGGCACTGTTGAAAAATAAGGGGTCTCCCATTGAAGATGGAGATGAGGAGAAATTTCATCTTTTAGAAGGTCATTAATCTGAAATTTTCTTCCACAGAGAGCAGTGAAGGCTGGGTTGTTTAGTGTGTTCAAGACTGATTGACAGCCAAGTCGAGGATTGTGGAGAGGAAACAGAGTTAACTCTTCAAAGAGTCACACAGACTTGAAAGGTGAACTCTGTTTTCTATCTCTACAGATGTGGCCAGAGCTGCTGAGTTTTCCTAGAATTCTGTTTTTGTTTCAGATTCCAGCATCCGCAGTATTTTGCTGAGACAAGGGTTATGGGGGACGGGCAGGAAAGTGGAGTGAAGGGCACAATCAGATCAACCATGATCTCACAGAATGGTAGTACACATTTTTTGGGCTGAATGGACTATTTTCCTATTTCCTCTGTTCTTATTAAGATCTTATAAACTTTACAAGGTGATCTGTATTTTTATAGGGCAAATTACTTTCATGGGCTGGTTGTAACATTATTTTTTGCAGGAATGAAGCTAATGTACCTGCATGATGACACAGAAACCTTGAAGGATAGTTTTACCATTCAACTGACTGATGGCAAGCACACAGTACCAGGGACAGTACATGTCCAAATTATATCGATCAATGATGAGAAGCCAGTTGTTTTAATGTAAGCTTGAATACTTTGGCAAGGTATCCACAATATGAATTTTTAGATGGTATATCATAAAACAAAGCATTGAATGAGCATTGTTTGGGAGAGTGGGCAGGAGGAGCAGTGTGGTTGAGCGACTGCTTTGTGCAGTTTCATTCAGTTTCACACTTAAAGGTTATGTTACAGACTCAAATTCAATTGATGTCCTCTATCCGGTGTCTGCCTTGAGGGCTGTCATTTCTTCTTAAAACTCGTGATGTTTTAGGGGCGTCTTGACAAATACATGATGGGAATAGAGGGATACGGATCCCAGAAGTGGAGATGATTTTAGTTTAGACGGGCAGCATGGTTGGTGCAGGTTTGGAGGGCTGAAGGGCCTGTTCCTGTGCTGTACTTTTCTTTGTTCTTTGTAACTCAGATTTGGGACAAATGTATCAATTTATTTACCAATTTATCTGTGACTGTATTTAAGAAATCTTGTTTGATATGCAGAACTCATTCAAAATAAAGATATCAGGCAACATGGGGATGATTAATGAGAAGATAAATTATTCAAGCCTTCTGTTGATTTAATGAGTGGTATTAAAGTGCAGTGTGGTCTGTAATTTTGAATACAAGCTCAACCACCACTGTTCACGAGTTAAGTCCTAATTTTATGTACTTATGTTCAATTTGCAAGTTTAGATACCCTCTTGGTTCAATGGTTCAACTGAACTTGATGGTGTGGAACTCAGCAATCCAGACAAGGAAATACATTGGTTGATTTCAGCTGGGGCAGTCAAAACAATAGGCAGCAATCAATTTCTAAAGCCCATTCATTGGAAGGTTTAATGTCCAGTTACCAATGGAATTGCAAAGCACAAATCATGCTGAGTTTGTACTCTGCTTATACTGAGACTGAAGACTTATTGAATTGGATGAGTGAGCTCAATTCAAGTCTACTGCAGGAATATTAGATAACGGATGTGATCTAACCAAAAAAAAAAGTTTGTTCTGGGTGGGAACAACCCCACTATCTAATGGCGCTATTTTTTAAAAATCGGACCTCAACATGGAACTTCCCACCAAGGATGTACTCAGTCATATTTTCTGCACTGAGGGAAAGAGATCGGGCAACATTTTTAAATGGCAGCCCGATCTCTCGACTTCCTGACGTGACCCCACCGCCCCCCACACATACACCACCAATGGCCCAACTCATCTGATGGGGGGACCTCGAGCTCCCTGCATCCCACGTCATACAGGCAGGGCACCCTGGGCCCGATTCCTGATGTGGGCAAAATGCCACCTAGATGCCTTGGCACTGCCAGCCTGCCAATGGCCCTGCGAACTTGGCAGTGCCATCTGTGCATCCTGGCAGTGCCAGGCTGGCACACAGGTGACACTTCCAGGGTGCCCAGGTGGCACTGCCAGGGTGTCAGGTAGGTAGTGTCAAGGAGCCCAGGTGGCATCAGCAGTGTCAGGGTGCCACCGTTCCCAGATACAAACCATCTGGGGACTTTTGATTGCCTGTGAGACCCCACCAAGTGTCGTTCTGCCTGGTCCACATTTGTGGGGACCACTGCTGAACAGCGCCCAGCTAGGGTCTCCTTAGTGAGGCCTGCAAATCCCGGGTGTCGGTTAGATTTGGCATCAGCAGAGTTAAGTGAGCTTTTAAACTCTCTTAACTCTGCAACTCTGAGTCCCGCCCATTGTGGTGTAACGACCATCGGGAATCCTGGAAGAGGCCTCTCGCAGGATCCGCCAGCCGCATCCCGTCCCCATTCTGGCAGGACACGGCCGGTAAATCGTGCCCAGCATATTTAAGAAGATGGGATTGCAATCCTCAGTAGTTGAATTACTCTATAGAATGAAGAGTACTCTTAGAATTATTAATTCCTACCTTGCTATAGTCATTCTAAGACTACAGAATACTACCAAAGTGCAGTGATAGTTGTGGCTTTGTGTTGGATCAATGACTGCCCTTTATCTGTTCAGAAACACTGGCTTGGAAGTGGAAGTGGGAGAAAACAAAGTTATTTCCAGTGTAGCTTTAGAAGCTGAAGACAAGGACACACCACGGTTCAAGCTTTACTACGTAATCAACACTGTGCCCCTATTTGGACAGCTGCAGCTAAAGGTAAGAATTGACAACACCGTCCATGATTTTCCCATTTGTGCAAAGAGTTCAGAGAAGTGATTCGCGGCTTTAATTAACTATGTTGTAAAGAAAAGCGTGGGTCATTAATCATCCATGGAAAATTAATTTTAAATAGCAGTGAGACATCAGGAGAAGAAGTCCTCTGCTCCTTTTATACAATGGTATTAGTAATGACTTCTTTAAGTTGATGAAGATTCCATGTGGTCGGTAATTCCAGTCCAATTATAAATATGTTCATGAGGAAAGGCATGTCAGAATGTTGGAAATACAAACCAGAGACAATCTGCATAAACGACATGAACTTCTTTATAACACAGATGTGTACTGAGACCAAAGCAATTGCTCTCCCTTTGAAAGCTAATTCGACTAACATGCGAGTACAAGACACGAAATTCCAACTGCACCACAGTGCAACTGAAAGAATGGAATTTCTGTCTGCTATCACGTCCTCAACTTCACCTTATCTCAGATTCCAGAGAGAGTTATGACTATATTTTGGTGAGTACCTGTTCCAGGAACAGCACGACAGGAGAATTTTCACAGCAGCAGTGAAACAGAGGTACCTCACCAACAAAGTAGCCCAAAAGTTGTTGGAAATGGGCAGCAGGACTCAGGTCAGCTGGTTAACTTGCAAAATACCATCTTTGGATAAGACAAGAAACAAAGGACCTGTCCGCTTGCTCATGTGGATCAAAAGAATGTTTTGAAGAACTGATAGTCCCTTTAGTATCCTAAAGGACATGAATCCCTCAAACAAGATGATGCAGAATAATTGGAAACTTATACCATTGCTATACAGTGTCCACCCTTTAACCTGTGCATGTTGGTATCAACACAATTTGCTTATATAGATGATGTGACCAATAAATGGCTTACAAATGACAGAAGAAAATCCTCATCTTCTGGCATTTAACTGCCTACTCTGTCTAAAGGTCGCAATGCCATGATTGCCAGCGTAGAAATGATCCATGTGAGAAATGACCAAAACCTGCACCTCTTCCCTCATAACTGCTTAATACATTCCCTGGTGCAATATAATGAATTTGGAGATAGAAATCCAATTAAAGCAAAGGTTGAGGACTTACAAAGGTTGAATACAATATTCTCAGCTGCATAAGATGATTCCAGCACTTTTTTGCAACAATGTTGTATTAATATATTATTTCTAATTTCTTGAAACAGACTGAATTTGAATGGATTCATCTATACCCAGGCATGAATTATAGTCAAGAAGATGTAGACATGAACCGAATTTGGTATCTACACACTACCATTGTGGGGTCAAAAGGTCAGGACAGCTTTCGCTTCCATGTTACAGATGGGGATAACACCTCACCTTCACAGAATTTTTATATCTCACTAAAAAACATGAAGAAAGGTGAGTAAATTATAATTCTGGACAAATCCCATTATGCAACTTAATTTTAAATATATATTGGTTATCTATTATATATATATATATATATATTTAGCTTAGATTTGTCAAGAGTACATGGTGGAAAAATTATCTGTTTGAAAACTGGAAACATCTGGCATGATACTTTGATATGGTCTGCATCATTACATTGTATATTGTGAAAATTTAGAAGTTTGCAAAACAGGAAACTTGTCCTTGCAGAGGCATAAATCCAAGTGATCAATAATGCTTTCACTTGCAGTAACCAAATTTTATGCAGTCTTACATTATGACTAAGGTAAAATTATGATTTTTCTGTGAAACTTTTCTATGAAGCTGCAAGAGGAGTTCTTTCTAACAAGCATCCAGCAGCTTTAGTGGACCTGATCACGATGGATGAGAAAAATTTCTCACTGTTTTGATGACACTCTACAGATGTAGCTTGTCTTGAAGATATGACTTGAATAACCTTGATTATTGCTTGTGTCCCTGGGTGTCAATTGCCACAGTCAAGATCCTACTAGGAGAAGCAAGTCTTGTCATTGTAGGTGTGGCAAAGTCTACTGTGGCGTGAATGGCTGTCTTCACAAAGGCATTTTGCTTAGTGTGGACATCATTTGAATAATGATATCAACTCTCAGTTCATGCCATTAAAGTTTTGGAAGATCATGAACTCAACTTATAGAGTCCAATAATCATTCCTGAAGAATATGAACAGTAATACAGACGAAGAGGTGAATTTTCCCAGGCAAGGAGTGGCAGGTTTGGGTGCATGTGGGGAGTCAATGCTCTAAAAGTGATGTTGGGTCACAAGCCTGATATCATAAGACCATAAGATATAGGAGCAGAATTAGGCCATTCAGCCAAACAAATTTGCTCTACCATTCGATCATGGCTGATATGTTCCTCATTCACCTTCTCCCCATAACTCCTGATCCCCTTATTAATCAAGAAATCTCTTTATTAATCAAGAACACCAAATTTGTGTTTGAGGTGCTGTTACCTACAAAACAAGAGCTAGAGAATGGAATTGGACAGAATAGTTCTTTTATAGAACATAGGAACTAGGAGTAGGGAATTTAGCCTCTCGATCCTGCTGCACTGTTCAATACAATCATGGCTGATGTCATCATGGCCTCTCCGTAACCCTTCAACCCATTGCTAATTAAAAATCTGTCTAACTCCTCTTTAAATGTACTCAGTGTCCCAGAATTCACCGCACTCAGGGGTAGCGAATTCCACAGATTCACGACCCTTTGGGAAAAGTAGTTTTTCCTCATCTCCATTTTTAATTTTCTATCCCTTATCCTGAGACTATGACCTCTCATTTTAGAATGCCCCACAAGAGGAAGGATCTGCTCCACGTCTACTTTATCCATACCTTTTAATATCTCATTTACCTCAATTTTATCTCCGCTCATTCTTCTAAACTCTAGAGAGTATAGGCCTAAACTGCTCAATCTCTCTTCATAAGACAAACCTCTCACCTCTGGAATCAATCTAGTGAACCTCCTCTGAACTGCCTCCAATGCCTCTACATCATTCCTCAAATAAGGGGTCCAAAACTGTGCACAATACTCCAGATGCGGTCTTACCAATCCCTTGTATAGTTGCAACAACGCTTCCTTACCTTTATGCTCTATTCCTTTAGCTTTAAATGTCAACATTCCATTCGCTTTCTTTATTATCTGCTGTACCTGCATGCTAGTTTTCTGCAATTCTTACTTGAGGACACCCAGATCCCTATGCACCGGAGCACCCCAATGTCTCTCCCCATTTAGATAACAAGTTGCCTTTCTATTTTTCCGACCAAAATGGATGACCTCATGCATATTCACATTAACCGCCATCTGCCCACTCTCCTAATCTAACTATATCCATTTGTAAGTTTAATATTTCCTCATTTCAAATTACTGTCTTCCCTATTTTAGTGTCATCTGCAAATGTGATTATAGAACCTTCTCTACCTGTATCCATGTGATTAATATAGATTGTAAATATTTTGAGTCCAAGGACCGAACCCTGTGGCACACCACTAATTACATCTTGCCATCCAGAAAAAGACCCATTTATCCTTGATTCTCTGTATTCTGTCCATCAGCCAGTCATCTATCCAAACTAATAAATTACCCATAACCCTGTATGATCTAACCTGTGTATCAACCCTCTGTATGGCACCTTATCAAACACCTTACAGTAGTCCAGGTGTACTACATCTACAGGATCCCCATTATCCACTTCGCATGTTACATCTTCAAAGAGCTTTATAATATCATGCTGACTCTGATGGATAGTGTTTTGACTTTCTAAATGTCCTGATGTTACTTCCTTATTAATGGATTCCAACAATTTCCAAACAACAGGTGTTGAACTAAATGGTCTGTAATTTCCTACATTCTGCCTCACTCCCTTTTAGAATAAGCATTAGCATTTTTCCAATCCATGGAAACCTTACCCCTGTCCAAGGAATTTTGGAATATTATAACAAATAGATCCACTATCTCACTGACACTTCCTTTAACATCCTAGGATGTAGGCCATCAGGCCCTGGGTACTTGTCTGCTTTCAATCCCAATAGTTTGTTGAGTATTGTTTCCCTATTAATGCTGATTGTTCTTAGTTCCACCCTTTCTATCACCACTGAATTGCCTTTTTCTTATAGGGATGATACTAGTGTCCTCCACCGTGAAAATTGAGGCAAAATATTGATTTAGTGTCTCCGTCATTTTTTTGTTCCCCTCTACTAATTCTCATTGCATGTCCATTTAGATTTTACTCAGTTGCATTTGCAGGCAAGCACCGAACCTTGTGCAGCAGCGAGGGAAGTCTTTGATATATTCAAATAGTTCATCAAGTTGTGTTTTAACCAAGGATTCTTTTAACCAAGGCTTTAACAGCCAGTGAACCGACTTCCCGAACTGCCAGGATCATCAAGCCGAGCGCATGGCAATGTGGGTTTCTTCAATGAAACTGATAGGCTGGGAAACTTTTGACCAGTGAAACTAAAGAGCAGCAGCCTTGGCCAGGTGAGAGGCTGCTGCTCACGACATTCCTTTGCAGAGAATGGATTCACTGCTTGACAGGTGAATGCCTGGAACTTCTTGGAAATCACGATACCTGTCTTGCGCTTCACTTACCTTGAGCTGCACATCCTAGCTACAAGCGTTCACCACAGCAAGGGAACAGCTTATGTGGCTCCGCCTCCCACCTCTGACAAAGAACAAGACTAGTAAAAGCACCAACAGCCCAGCAGTAGCTGCCTTCGGCCCAGCTGTACACTGCACACTGCTCCACAGGGCAGAAGGTTGTGTTTTCCGGTTTCTTCTGGTGTCAGGATTTTCCAGTCCTGCTGAAATCAATGGATTTTTGAATGGCTCGCTGCATTTTCCAGCCTGACCCACGCCAACAAGGAGTTGTAAAACTCTGCCCAGAGAGTCAGCTCCAAGAAGTGAAATCTCCAATGAAGGGGATCAGCTCACTCAACATTTCTGAGCACCAGTACTGCAGGAAGATTGGGTTTTCATGCAAGGTTGTTGTTGACATCTACAGCCCCCGGAACAAGACCTCCTTCCCAGTAGACCAGGTGGGCTTGCATTGCCAATAACTGAAACGGTGTCTGTCACCATTGGAGGCCTCCCCCCAAATCACTACCTCTCTTCAGCAAGGCGAGAAAGCAAAAAGGTGTGAGATTAAACATGGTTTCTGTGGAGCGGATGGAAAGGAACATTTGTGGAGGGTGACTGTGAGGCATTGTTGCCAGATATCAATAGGATGAGTGGGAGTGTTGATTGTTCAGATGGGAAATAAGAAGGTGCCTAGAGAGAATGGAATGTGTGGATCTGAAAGGCATGTTGCTCTGAGGAGTGCTGTGCAAAGGAATGTTGGGAAAGTTAGTGGGTGGGATTTTCCACGCGTCCCCTACGACGTGTTTTGAGGCAGCGGAGGGGGTTCGCCATTGTCTGATAGCGGGATCTCCCGATCCCACCACTGTCAACAGGGTTCCCCGTTGTTCACACCCTCCACTGTGGGAGAAACCGGCGCAGGTATTCGCCGTTGACAGGACCAGATGATCCTCCCGTGGGAACAGCAGGAAATTCCTGCCCAGTGTGTGACCTGGCTACTGAAAGTGCAATGTCACTCACTATTCTTGCCCATGTGACCCTGTATTCTCTTGGTGTACTACTTCTAGGTTGGAGAACCACACACCTGGTGCTAACTCGCTGAGACACGTCCACCACACTTGCTAGGTTGGAGCAGCTATTCTCTTCCTTACGCCCTTTGGAAAGATCACCTCACTTTCAGATCACCTTTCAGATTCCACAACACGTAAGAGTGAGAGACCCAGGAACACCTTCCCAGGCCTCCTCTCCATTCCTGTAACTGCTGCAGCCTCAAAAATCCATATTCTGTTATACGTTTGTAAACCATACCAGGATTCGCTTTAATTAGAAATCCTTTCTTTGACCGTGTCATTGCACCCTCCATCTCTGATTGGTCGGGGAGCCCAGAGGCAGCATGCTAATGTTCTGGCTCCATTAAAGAGCCACTGTAAAATCTGTTACTCAATCAAACAGGTTCCCAACCCATTGATGATTCCCCTGTTTTGGCAGGAAGTTTGTTCAGAAAATTCCAGCCTAAGAAATTGTGAAAATCATTAATTCGAAGGATGGAGTCATGATTATGTGGCATCTAATTGCCTATAACGAGAGCTCTATGGACAGATACTTAAGGTTTTTTGTTTGCCTGTTGATTTCAAGCTGCCTCCAATTTGAGTTGTCAGAAAGTGACTTAAAAGTTTTCTTAAATTATATTTTTGTATAAATGTTCCTTTAACCAAAACTGGTTTTGCTGCCAAATAACAACTTACGTTAGCAGACATAAGCCAAGACTAGAGAAATTTCTTTTTACATGTTTTCATTTTTCCATTTGTACTTTAGTTATTCCCATTCTTTAATCATTTTCTAGCTCATTGTCATGAGCTCTTTCTCATGAGCAGCATTTTTTACCGAGAAATATTTAAGAATTATCCTGAAAATAATTTTTTCTTGCCTTTTTAAATTATTTTACAACAAAGGTCTGCTCTTAAAACATACTTTTCCCACCCCGTTGAGCCCAGGCTGATCCCGTTGTGCCGGATGAATGGCAGGAAAGGTCAAAAATGGATTCACGCCAGATGCGAACCATTTTGTCATTAACCCGGCCTGCTACCGATAGCGAGAACAAAATGGCGAGAAGCTAATTAGCATTCATTTCAATCTGATTAGCAAGATTGACGTTGAATGCTGCGGCCTCTCGGAAGTCACCCCCCCCCCCCTCCCCCCCGGCACCTCCCAGCGAGAGGTCATGTGGCCGTTGTTTAATACTCCTCTACAAAAACGTACACCTGCCGCAATGGCTGCCAAGGGGAAGTGAGAAGGTGAATATCCCTCTCCATTTACTGGCATTGAACTCATGAGCACCGGAGCTTTTACCTCAGTTCTCTGGGGGACGTGGGGGCTCTTCAGGCGGAATGGGGCTGTACATGGGGGGGGGGGGGGTGGAGTTGTGTTTGTGAGGCATTCAAGCCATCTTACATATCGTGAAGACCCATAACAGTGGCAACCACAGCTGTAACTTATCTGTCCTACCAAACTCTCCAGCACAGAGCCATGCTGCAGCTTCTCTCATGAAAGTCAATTTCACCCCCTTTGATGGCCAGCAACCTCTGGCTTCACAGCTGAAGGCTATTTCAAAGGAGAGATTAGCCTTGTTAGTTGTGATAACACTTCACGCTGCTGAAACCTCACTGCTTCTTCGAAGGAACAGGTGGCCTGTCTGAGAGGATGATAGTACACCTGCAAGCAACCTTTGATGCCTGAACACAGTGCCTGCACTCTAGGAGGATGTGAGGTGTCAGCCAATGGATTGGTGGCGGAAAGGGGTGGCGAGGTGCGAGGGGGTCTTGGGAAATTGAAGGGTGGCAGGCGATACTGATGGAAGGAGAGAGGTGGTAAATTACCCTTGCAGCTTATCCGAGGTCGTCCATCTTCATCCTACATTGGACGGCAGTCGTCCTGGTCATGCTGCCTACTGAGTGCATTGTGGCATTGCTCACGGTGCTCCTGGTTCTCCGACCCCCCTTGTGGGTACAGGGTGCCTTGCCTTTCATCCACTGAGAAGCCTGGCCAGGTCAGTATCCCTAAAGTGAGAAGCAGGTCTCCGTGTTGCTATCCTTGTGTCTTGACTGGGGGTGAGTGCTGGGGGAGCGTTTAGAAACAGCACCCCCTTGTTAACAATAAGCAGTGAGGCATGAGGTGGGGAATCAGACAGCGAGGTAGTCAAGCATGGCGAGATTCATGTGGGGGCTCATTGTTTGCACTAAGTGCGCTTGAATACAGATCGCAATTGTGCCAATACAGCCGATGCAAAGAACCCCGGCAAACCTGCCCAAAATGACACTTGGTGCAGGATTCTCCATCTCCCACTGCACCCATTTTCTTGTACGGCGTGCCGCCTCTGGCAGCGAGAATCTCCATACTGGCAGCCGGCCAATGGGGTTTCCCATTGTGGGCACCCCCGTGCCATCAGAAATCCACGGGCGTGAGTGCGCTGCCGGCAAAACAGAGGATCCTGCCGACAGAGAATCCAGCCCTTAGTCATTTTTCGGGTGAATCACGCCCTATATCTAGAAGAACAAAACACTAGAGGACAGAACAAAGGTCCCTGCAACAGCGCAAACAGACAGGCTGGCATTTGGCTCTTCTGCTTAACTCCAATCTCGACTGTCAGCTACATCTCTTTCCAAGCAACATTTTCTTTCAAATGTGGAGATTTTGTATTCAGCTGCATTTGTCCTTTTTCTGCCATTGTAGGGAATTGCTAACATACAACATAGAGTTTTGGACGAGGTGAATTTCCCACCAGGTGGATCTGTGCAATTCAGATCACAATCTACCCACACTTCAATGGTGTTTTGGAGCTAGGGCTGATTGGCACTGGGGGACCTGAAGAAGCCGGCAAGGCTAATCCTCAGAGATCGGTGCACTCTTTTTAAGGGCACCCCAGCTCAGAATAACACTGCAACGTCCCCCCGCCCCCCCGCCCCCATTACTGGCAAGGCTCCCCCTAATCATTAGCAAACCCCCCAATTGCTGGCAAGGCCCCCCACCCCCATTGTCGGCAAGGCCCTCCCTACCCCCATTTAGCGACATCCCGCTATGGGTTCACCAAAGGCCCCTCCCGCATTCAAGGCCGCCCTTCAGTTCCAACCCCTTAGATCCCTCCCCCTGGAGGTCCAACTCCTCAGTCCCCCACTTCAGGCCCTGCCCCTTGGTAGTGTCAACCTGGCACTGTCCTCTGGCTCTCTGGCACTGTCAACATAATTGATTGATATTTATTGTCAGATGTACGAAGTAGTATTTTTCTGCGGCCAAGGGAATGTACAGAGTGCATACATAGTAGACAAAAGAATTATCAACAGAGTACATTGACAGTGGTGCATCAATAAATCGTGATTGGTTACAGTGCAGAACAAGGCCAAACAAGAGCAGCATAGGGCGTTGTGAACAGTGTTAAAAGAGTTTTAGTAGGTCAGAACGGTGAAAAGAGAGAAAAGAAAGAGGTCTGGTTGAGAGAGCTCGCAGAGAGTTGCCACGATCCGGCGCCATCTTGGATGACACTGCCAGGTTGGCACTACAAGGTTGGCGGTGTCGGGGGGCAGCACTCAGACAGGGCACTTGACCTTTCTGGGAAGGAATTTAGAACAGATGAAACCCCAGCATAGAAAAAGCAGCCAGACAGAGCATCTGCTCTTTCTAGGAAGCACTTAAGCACAGAAGAAAACCCAGCAGAAAAAAAAGGCAGTCTGAAGTACTTCAGGCAGTCTGAAATAGCTTCTTTTTAAAAAAACAGAGGTTAGAAACAACGCCTGCTTAAAAGAGGAATAGTTAATGGAATGTGAAGAGTTATAAGAACAAAAAAGATAATCCTCCTATGAAACAGCCTGGGCATGGCAATGAAGAGGCTTGTAAAAGGTAAAAGTTGCTTTCAGAGTGTGGGTGTCTGGCCACAGTTCCCCTATTGGATTTCATCAATTGTGTACTTACTGTGAGCATTAGAGTATAAGTTGGATTTTGTAACTTGTGCTGTCCTTACAAATTTCTATATATAATGATAATAACCTTTATTGTCACAAGTAGGCTGACATTAACACTGCAATGACGTTACTGTGAAAAGCCCCTAGTTGCCACATTTTGGCGTCTATTCTGGTACACGGAGGGAAAATTCAGAATGTCCAAATTACCTAATAGCACGTCTTTCGGGACTTGTGAGAGGAAACCGGAGCACCCGGAGGAAACCCACATAGAATCCACACAGACAGTGACCCAAGCCGGGAATCGAACCTGGGACCCGGGCGCTGTGAAACAATAGTGATAACCACTGTTATATCTGTAACATAGAACATAGAACATAGAACAGTACAGCACAGAACAGGCCCTTCGGCCCTCGATGTTGTGCCGAGCAATGATCACCCTACTCAAACCCACGTATCCACCCTATACCCGTAACCCAACAACCCCCCCTTAACCTTACTTTTTAGGACACTACGGGCAATTTAGCATGGCCAATCCACCTAACCCGCACATCTTTGGACTGTAACGCTGTAGCTGTGGTTCATCTTTTATAGTTCATCTTTTCTTGTTTCATAAAAGTTGTATTATTTTGTTCAAAGTTCATCAACTGACTCCTGTGGCTATGTTCTGTAACCATCATCCACTTTTCTAAAGCAAAAATAGAAGTTAAACTGCATGATTCTCCATCGGCGGGATCCTCTGCTTCGCTGGCAGTGTACCCACATCTGTGGGTTTCCCAGTGGCGTTGGGTGGCTACAATGGGAAACCCCATTGGCCGGCAGTGGGGTATGTCTCACTGGAAAATGGGGCTGGCGGGACAGAGAATTCCGGGGTAAGGATCTCTCAAGCCAGGTTCCACCCTGGGTTCTGACTTGTCCAGTTGTAACAACAGCTGGGATGATAACACTATGTCGCAGATGACACAAAAATTATTGGAGTTGCGGATAGAGAAGAGGATTGTCAGAGGATACAGTAGGATATAAATTGGTTGGAGTCTTGGGCAGAGAAATGGAAGATGGAGTTTAATCTGGACAAGTGTGAGGCAATGCACTTTTGAAGGTCCAATGCGTGTAGGAATTACACAGTAAATGGTAGAACGCTTGCAAGTATTGACAGGCAGAGAGATCTAGGCGTGCATGTCCATCTACCACTGAAAGTGGCAACGCATGTGGATAAGGTAGTCAAGAAGGGGGCCAAGTGCAATGTGTCCAAGTTTGCAGACAACACTAAGGTGAGTGGTAAAGCAAAAAATGCAGAGGATACTAGAAGTCTGCAGAGGGATTTGCATAGTTTAAGTGAATGGGCTAGGGTCTGGCAGATGGAATACAATATTGACAAATGTGAGGTTATCCATTTTGTTAGGAATAACAGCAAAAGGGATTACTATTTAAATGATAAAATATTAAAACATGCTGCTGTGCAGAGGGACCTGAGTGCCCTTGTGCATGAGTCACAAAAAGTTGGTTTACAAGTGCAACAGGTGATTAAGAAGGCGAATGGAGTTTTGTCCTTCATTGCTAGAGGTTTGGAGTTTAAGACTAGGGAGGTTATGCTGCACTGTATAAGGTGTTAGTGAGAGCACACCTGGAGAATTGTGTTCAGTTTTGGTCTCCTTACTTGAGAAAGGACGTACTGACGCTGGAGGGTGTGCAGAGGAGGTTCACCAGGTTAATCCTCGATTTGAGGGAGTTGGATTACAAGGAGAGTTTGAGTAGACTGGGACTGTACTCGTTGGAACTAAGAAGGATGCAGGGGATCTTATAGAAACATATAAAATTATGAAGGGAATAGATAGGATAGATACGGGCAGGTTGTTTCCACCAGCGGGTGAAAACAGAACTAGGGGACATAGCCTCAAAGTAAAGGGAAGTAGATTTAGGACTGAGTTTAGGAGGAACTTCTTCAGCCAAAGGGTTGTAAATCTACAGAATCCCCTGCCCAGTGAAGGAGTTGAGGCTCCTTCATTAAATATTTTCAAGATAAAGATAGTTTTTTGAAGAATAAAGGAATAAAGGGTTATGGTGCTCGGGTGGGAAAGTGGAGCTGAGTCCACAACAGATCAGCCATGATCTTATTGAATGGCAGAGCAGGCTCGCAGGGCCAGATGGCCTACTCCTGCTCCTAGTTCTTATGTTCTTATGGAGAAGGCATATGGCATGCTGGCCTTCATTGGACGGGGTATTGAATATAAAAATTGGCAAGTTCACTAACACCTTATACAGTGCAGCATAACCTC
This sequence comes from Scyliorhinus canicula, assembly GCF_902713615.1. NCBI lineage: Eukaryota > Metazoa > Chordata > Chondrichthyes > Carcharhiniformes > Scyliorhinidae > Scyliorhinus > Scyliorhinus canicula. The sequence goes on from NC_052149.1 coordinate 62,138,442, forward strand.
CCTAGTCTTAAACTCCAAACCTCTAGCAATGAAGGACAAAACTCCATTCGCCTTCTTAATCACCTGTTGCACTTGTAAACCAACTTTTTGTGACTCATGCACAAGGGCACTCAGGTCCCTCTGCACAGCAGCATGTTTTAATATTTTATCATTTAAATAGTAATCCCTTTTGCTGTTATTCCTAACAAAATAGATAACCTCACATTCAGCAGGGGCATGGGAACCTGGATTGTAGTTTTGGGGTACGGGAGATTGAGAGTATAGAGGTCAGGAGCACAGATTTGACTTCGCAGGAGGGTGCCAGTGTTCAGGTAGGTGGTTTGAAGTGTGTCTACTTCAATGCCAGGAGTATACGAAATAAGGTAGGGGAACTGGCAGCATGGGTTGGTACCTGGGACTTCGATGTTGTGGCCATTTCAGAGACATGGATAGAGCAGGGACAGGAATGGTTGTTGCAGGTTCCGGGGTTTAGGTGTTTTAGTAAGCTCAGAGAAGGGGGCAAAAGAGGGGGAGGTGTGGCGCTGCTAGTCAAGGACAGTATTACGGTGGTGGAAAGGATGCTAGATGGGGACTCTTCTTCTGAGGTAGTATGGGCTGAGGTTAGAAACAGGAAAGGAGAGGTCACCCTGTTGGGAGTTTTCTATAGGCCACCTAATAGTTCTAGGGATGTAGAGGAAAGGATGGCGAAGATGATTCTGGAAAAGAGCGAAAGTAACAGGGTAGTTGTTATGGGAGACTTTAACTTTCCAAATATTGACTGGAAAAGATATAGTTCGAGTACATTAGATGGGTCATTCTTTGTACAATGTGTGCAGGAGGGTTTCCTGACACAATATGTTGACAGGCCAACAAGAGGCGAGGCCACATTGGATTTGGTTTTGGGTAATGAACCAGGCCAGGTGTTAGATCTGGAGGTAGGTGAGCACTTTGGAAACAGTGACCACAATTCGGTGACCTTTACATTAATGATGGAAAAGGATAAGTATACCCCGCAGGGCAAGAGTTATAGCTGGGGGAAGGGCAATTATGATGCCATTAGACATGACTTAGGATGTGTTGGTTGGAGAAGTAGGCTGCAAGGGTTGGGCACACTGGATATGTGGAGCTTGTTCAAGGAACAGCTATTGCATGTTCTTGATAAGTACGTACCAGTCAGGCAGGGAGGAAGGGGTCGAGCGAGGGAACCGTGGTTTACCAAAGAAGTGGAATCACTTGTTAAGAGGAAGAAGGAGGCCTATGTGAAGATGAGGCATGAAGTTTCAGTTGGGGCGCTTGATAGTTACAAGGAAGCGAGGAAGGATCTAAAGAGAGAGCTGAGACGAGCAAGGAGGGGACATGAGAAGTCTTTGGCAGGTAGGATCAAGGAAAACCCAAAAGCTTTCTATAGGTATGTCAGGAATAAAAGAATGACTAGGGTAAGAGTAGGGCCAGTCAAGGACAGTGGTGGGAAGTTGTGTGTGGAGGCTGAGGAGATAAGCGAGATACTAAATGAATACTTTTCGTCAGTATTCACTCAAGAAAAAGATAATATTGTGGAGGAGAATGCTGAGACCCAGGCTATTAGAATAGATGGCATTGAGGTGCGTAGGGAAGAAGTGTTGGCAATTCTGGACAAGGTGAAAATAGATAAGTCCCCGGGGCCAGATGGGATTTATCCTAGGATTCTCTGGGAAGCCAGGGAAGAGATTGCTGAGCCTTTGGCTTTGATTTTTAGGTCATCATTGGCTACAGGAATAGTGCCAGAGGACTGGAGGATAGCAAATGTGGTCCCTTTGTTCAAGAAGGGGAGTAGAGATAACCCCGGTAACTATAGGCCGGTGAGCCTAACGTCTGTGGTGGGTAAAGTCTTGGAGAGGATTATAAAAGATACAATTTATAATCATCTAGATAGGAATAATATGATTAGGGACAGTCAGCATGGTTTTGTGAAGGGTAGGTCATGCCTCACAAACCTTATCGAGTTCTTTGAGAAGGTGACTGAACAGGTTGACGAGGGTAGAGCAGTTGATGTGGTGTATATGGATTTCAGTAAAGCGTTTGATAAGGTTCCCCACGGTCGTCTATTGCAGAAAATACGGAGGCTGGGGATTGAGGGTGATTTAGAGATGTGGATCAGAAATTGGCTAGTTGAAAGAAGACAGAGAGTGGTAGTTGATGGGAAATGTTCAGAATGGAGTTCAGTTACGAGTGGCGTACCACAAGGATCTGTTCTGGGGCCGTTGCTGTTTGTCATTTTTATAAATGACCTAGAGGAGGGCGCAGAAGGATGGGTGAGTAAATTTGCAGACGACACTAAAGTCGGTGGAGTTGTAGACAGTGCGGAAGGATGTTGCAGGTTACAGAGGGACATAGATAAGCTGCAGAGCTGGGCTGAGAGGTGGCAAATGGAGTTTAATGTGGAGAAGTGTGAGGTGATTCACTTTGGAAAGAATAACAGAAATGCGGAATATTTGGCTAATGGTAAAATTCTTGGTAGTGTGGATGAGCAGAGGGATCTCGGTGTCCATGTACATAGATCCCTGAAAGTTGCCACCCAGGTTGATAGGGTTGTGAAGAAGGCCTATGGTGTGTTGGCCTTTATTGGTAGAGGGATTGAGTTCCGGAGCCATGAGGTCATGTTGCAGTTGTACAAAACTCTAGTACGGCCGCATTTGGAGTATTGCATACAGTTCTGGTCGCCTCATTATAGGAAGGACGTGGAAGCTTTGGAACGGGTGCAGAGGAGATTTACCAGGATGTTGCCTGGTATGGAGGGAAAATCTTATGAGGAAAGGCTGATGGACTTGAGGTTGTTTTCGTTAGAGAGAAGAAGGTTAAGAGGTGACTTAATAGAGGCATACAAAATGATCAGAGGGTTAGATAGGGTGGACAGCGAGAGCCTTCTCCCGCGGATGGAGGTGGCTAGCACGAGGGGACATAGCCTTAAATTGAGGGGTAATAGATATAGGACAGAGGTCAGAGGTGGGTTTTTTACGCAAAGAGTGGTGAGGCCGTGGAATGCCCTACCTGCAACAGTAGTGAACTCGCCAACATTGAGGGCATTTAAAAATTTATTGGATAAGCATATGGATGATAATGGCATAGTGTAGGTTAGATGGCCTTTAGATTTTTTCCATGTCGGTGCAACATCGAGGGCCGAAGGGCCTGTACTGCGCTGTATCGTTCTATGTTCTATATGTTCTATGTTCTAAGTCACGTTGCAGCTGTACAGTACCTCAGTTAGGCCTCATCTGGAATATTGTGTTAATTTCTGGTTGCTACACTATCAGAAGGATGTGAATGCTTTGGAGAGGGTAAAACGTGGTTTACTTGGATGTTGCCTGGTATGGAGAGCAGTAGCTGTGAGGAGAAGTTAGATAAACTTGGTCTGTTCTCACTGGAATGACGGAGGTTGAGAGGTGGCCTGATAGAGGTCTACATGGTTATGAATGGCATGGACAGAGTGGATAGTCAGATGGTCTTTCCCAGGTTAGGAGAGTCATGTTCTAGTGGACATTGGATTAAAGTGTGTGGGAAAAAGTTTAGAACAGATGTGCGAGGCAAGTTTTTTACATAGAGGGTGGTAAATATATGAAACTGGGGAGGTGGTGGGAGCAGGTACGATAGCAACATCCAAGGGGCATCTAGACAAATATATGAATAGGGTGCAAATGGAAGGATATGGGGGGGTTTCCGAGCCCCGCACCGTGCCGGAGAATTGGAGCAACAGCGCCACAACGCCCTGACGCCGGCGCGCGATTCTCCAAGATGAGGAGAATCGGCGCCATTTGCGTGGCACGTTTGGCGCGGCACGGCCACGGACCGCTGGAATCGGCGATTTTCCAGCCCAAATGGGCCAAGCAGCCGCTCCGACACAACAGAGTCCTGTCGGCGCCGTTCACCCCTGGTCGCTGCCGGCGGGAACACTGAGGGAACGCTCGTGGGGGGTGGCCTGTGCGGGGGGTGGAGGGGGGGGTGGGGGGCTCCGTCCCCGAGGTGGGGCCTCCAATTGTGTCGGGCCCGCGATCAGGGCCCACCGATTTGCGGGCCGGCCTGTCTGTCGGCGGGCCTCCTTTCCTCCGCCGCCTATGTTATATCCCTGCGCCATTTTTGTGCGGGGTGACCTGGGGAAGAGACGGCCACTGCGCAAGCACTAGTTTAGCCTGCCCAACTGCGCGGGACCCAAGGCACCACGTCTTTTACGCGGCGGCGGGTCTCCAACGCCGCGCCGAGGCCCTGCCCCGCAAATCATGCCACACCCCTGCCAGCCCCACGGAGGACCCAGAATGGGGTCTGGGAATGGGCGGCGACGCCGGAGTAAAACACTCCGGTTTCTACTCCGTTGGGAGAATCCGGCCCATGGACTCCGTAAGTGCAAATGGTTTTAGTTTAGGCAGGTACCCTGGTCGACGCAGGCTTGGAGGGCCGAAGGCCTGTTCGTGTGCTGTATTGTTATGTGTTCTTTGTACAATGGATCCAGAATAAAGCAGCATCTTACATCCTTCTCATCAACATGGCCAAGCACCTGAACAGCCACAAACACCCCAGTGGACGAAGTTTATGATCTTCAGGGGCCAGCACAAGGTTAATCACAGGACATTGTATTTGGACAGAGTAGCGAGGGAATAATTGTACCAATTATGGCAGAAGGATCAAGAACCAGAGGGGGTTGATTTAACATGATTGCCAAAAGAAGTAGAGGTGAGATGTTGAAAAACATTTTTTAGGTATAGAGTGGCTCCAATCTGGAATGCACTTCCTGAGAGTGTACTGGGGGAAAGGCAATTATGGCCCTTAAAATAAAATTGGGTAATTAATGAAGAGAAAAGATGCTTGGAGCAAGAGGGCAAAAGCAGGGATTGGGACTGGTTGTGGTGTCCTTGCAGGGATCTGGCATGGGCATGCTGGGCCAAATGGCATCCTTCTGTCCTGTAACTATTCTATGATTGTATGATGAAGATAAATTGGCAGTGACAGAGGAAGAGCAGGAACTCAATAGCTTGACAGACACACTGCTGCCATTAATGAATCATTAATAAGTAGTGTGGGTTGCTTTCTAATGTTGCTATTGCTATTTTTTGTGAAAGTAGATTAATGATGTCGGCCATGCTGAGAATTGAATGTCCTCAATTTGACGCATGTCTGAGCAAGTCATTCACTAAAGCTGTATTCGATCCCTATGTTACATTGGGAGGAGGCAGAGGCAGTAAAGTTTGGAAAAGAGGTGACTGCCAATAACACTGAAGTTTAAATGGTGCAGATTGGCTCCAGATATCCTTCTAGCAGATGGCATAGTTCTGCAAATGGCTTGCTACTGATCTTGTTTATCCTTCACCTTTTGGCATAGCTGCTGCTCCATGTGCTCCAGGCCTCCAGTCATGCCCTATGCAGTTGTGGAACATTGACTAATAAAGGCAGGAAAATACGTTTTGAAGGCAGAGTTATCCCAGCTGTTAGAGAACAAGATTTATTAAAATAGGACAATTTAACAGAGCTGGGCAGGATTCTCCGTTTGGGAGATTCGGTTCTCCCGCTGGAGATGAATCGCAACTAATTTGTGCTCGAGCTTTGAGAGCAAAAACCACCCTCCCTTGCCATGCAAATTTATGCATGGCGGGGATTGCAAGGGATTCCCGCTATCAGGCCACCATTTTGAGTGGGTTAACCGATAGCGCCGTCTGGAGGCTCAGTGCTTTTCCTCCCGCAATGCAATTTTGCCCCTGCCGCCCCCCCCGCCCCACCACAGATTGATCGTGATGCAACCACCCCCTCACAACCCCCACCAGAGACCCCATGAGAGAGACCCACACCAGAGACCCCGTTTACAGAGACCACCACCAGAGACCCCTCATGAGAGTTCCCTGCCTGGAATCCCCCCATAAGAGAGACCCCTGCCTGCAAGCTAGCGAGCAGTCCAGAGAGAGGCAGTAAAACAAATCACTGCTTTAAAACTCATCTGTGCGATACACCTGCTGGCTCAAGCACAGGAAGCAGCGCCTGTACATTCCTGGAAAGAGAAAACCAGTCAGCTGGATTTACACCCCCTCAGATCTTTAAGCTGCAAGCCTTTTTAATCATATCTATGAGAAATTGCTTTAACTAGTCTGTGATTGGCAGCTTCTGCACACAGCTGTCTGGATTGTTCAATTCAACCCCCTTCATGCTTGATGGATTTCAAGTAGTCAGCTGTGAAATGAATTTATAAACACATAGCTATGATTGACAACTCCTGGACCACAAAGACAGTTAAGTACTTTCTGCAGAATAAAAGAGAAAGTGACCCTTGTACTGTAATTGGGGGGGGGGGGGGGGGGATCTCTGGTAAGAATCTTTCTCATGGAGTCTATGGTGAGTGTCTGTCTTATGGGGTCTATGGTGAGTGTCTGTCTTATGGGGTCTCTGGTGGTGGTCTCTGTAATTGGGGCTCTGGTGGGGATCCCTCTCATGTGGGTCTCTGAAATTGGGGGGTCTGCGGTGGGGGTTTCTCTCATGGGGAGTCTCTGGTGGGGTTCTCTGTAATGGGGGCTCTGGTGGGGCGTCTCTCATATGGGGGGGGGCTCTGATAGGGGTTTGTGACGGGTCTGGTGGAAGTGGGGTGGGCAAGAGTTACATTGTGTGGGAGAGCATGGCCCTCCGATGGCAACTCCCTTAAAGAGTTACCCACTTGGCCCACCATTTAGTTCACCAAGTCTTCAAGACAGTCTTCACATCATCGCATGGAATGTGTCAAAAGGCAGTGGTGGTGAGAGTAGTTGCTGAAAAAATCATGGGTGGGATTCTCTGTCCCGCCAGCCCCATTTTCCGGCGTGGCACGCCCCCACCAGCAGCAGGATTCCCCATTCCCCCAGCCGGCCAATGGAGCTTCCCATGTGGCCGCCTCCACACCACCGAGATATCCGCAGGCGTGGGTGTGCTTCCAGCAAAGCAGAGGATCCCGCCGATGGAGAATCCCGCTGCATACATATCATTAGATTCTTCCATTGCATTCCGATGTGGCCGTGTGGAAAAGAACACTTAGAGGAGATGGAAGCCGGGGGGGGGAGGGGGGGGGGGGGGGGGGGGGGGGGGGGGGGTTTGAATTTGCTGGTACATCAGACATGTTGCTGTTAAGTAGCAAATGGTGTTCAACACAGCTGGCACAATGTAGCTGCAATTTGGAACAATGCTTCTTACATAGATTATTACAAGGTACAATTGCCACCTTTGGAAAGGTTAGTTATCTTCCTCCAGCCATGTAGCCATACATAGGTTGCTTGAGCCCAAATTAGTTGTGATTCATCTCCGGCGGTTACTACCAAGGTAACCTTTTTCCTGTATTACAGCCTATGCGGATTCCTTTCCTTTAGGCTTTAAAATTCATTGTCAGATTACAGCCAGGGGTCCTTAACTGTGTTGCCCTTAAAACACACCAACCTCAGGTGTGAAAGTCAGCGACATTGCTGGAGCCACATAGTGGCTGTCTTGGCCCTTTCAACTGTTACTACAGCACTGGATTTCCTTTGGCTCATAGGACATTAGTGGCACCCATAGCCTGTCATGAATATTCACTGAAGATGCACTGAATAAAATTTGACTTTTTTTGATGGTGTAATACCAGTGGATAAAATGCCATTCTGCTGCTATTTTGATGGAAGAAACTCAAGCCCAAAAAGTCCTGAGGTTTTGAAATATATTCCTGCTAACTGCAGTATCAAGCCTTCAGGCAGTGGCTTTTTCAGGGAGGATAAGAAAGCTCTTTCAAACATATCTGACTATGTCTAAACATGTTCTGCCCCACTACTTATTCCTGTCCAAAGTAAATAGATCAACAAAACTTTTAACTGTTCCAGCAGAACATTCAATCAGAAATAGTAAAACACCCAATGTAAGAAAAAAATCATACTTGTGGCGCTTATTAACTTGCAAATATCATACATTGAGTTGCATAATACAAGTATTACATTGGTTAAAATCTATCATTGCATTTGTTGTTGATCGCCAGAATAACAGTGTTGGTTTATTATTTTATTAAGACATCTTATCGAGTGCATGTGTCAGGTACAGCATTCTATGCAGACATCAGTTGAAGTGGAATTATCAACCAAATACTGTGATCTTAACTGTAACCAAATGACGTATTTTTCTCATAGCATTTAAATCAAGAAAAACAGATTACTTTTGAGGCCGATAATGAAAATCTAATGCCATCAAAAGGACTGGAGCCAGCATCTGAAAACACCATTGTTTGGAGCATGCATAAATTACCATCGCTGGCACAAGCAAACAATTAATCATCTATTAACAACTGAAAAGAGAATTTTACTTAACATATCGAATATAACAAATATGCAACATTTAAGTAAGGTGATTAGAATGGCTACCATTTTAAACCCTTCAAAATGTTCTCAATAATCTTATTCCAATATTTTAAGTACATGGGTGAATAAGTGGACAAGGAGTTTATAGAGGACCTGTAGCGAAACTATGGCAAACATGTACTTCGAATCTGTAATAGAAATAGAAAATGCTGGAATTGCATGGTAGATTATCAACATCTGCAGGAGGGCAGTAAAGCTAACCATTCAACTGAACTCAGCAAAGGGTAACACACTTGAGGGTCAAGCTGCTCTTTGTTTCCAGAAATATTTTATTTTATTTCAGATTTGTAGTTTTTTGTCCTATCTCTGCTTCAATCTATTTTAAAGGCATGGATGTTGGTCGATCAGAAGCAGACTAAATGGAGTTACCACAGAATCAAATGAGCATGTAACAAAGCAATCCCGGTCATGTGCAAACATTAGTGTTGAGCACAAATCGTGGGAGGGTGGGGGGGAATTTACTTTCAAATTTATTCTGAACACCTGCAGGTTTTTTTTCTCTCTCTAAGAAATGTTTTGGAACCTAATGCTAATGTTATTTCAAGTCTAATTCATTGAAAAGCACTGTAGGGGCCCTCAATGGCACGTCAGAAATAAGAGTTCAGCCCAACTGAATGGTGTATTGATGTTTTTTTTTTGTACATTGCAAATTGGCTGTGCTCAGCGGAGCACCAGCTGGAAGCTGTGTAGAGAACCCATGTGTTCACCTTTAATGTACTGGAGCATACAGTAAAAGAACCCTCCGAAAATGATGTCACATCAAGCTGCTTGACACATAATACACTCTTTGATCTTCCACTTTTCACGGCAGTGCATATCATCAGAATTTATGAGGTGAATATAATCATTTAATATATCTTTTCTTTAACAAGTTGAGTATCTTCATGATTGATGGAGGCAAGTTTAGAAAATCTGGTAAATCTCCCTGAAATGGTGTCAGTCAACCTAGAGAACTGAGTTCAGCTTCTGCAGATCAGCATAGCTGCCAGCAAATGATTGGTACGAAAGAAATAGAAGCAGCCGGCTCTCTGGAGGCTGTGCCTGGCACCGTTTTCTGACGAACATTCACAGTCACAACTGGTGAGAAAGAAGAGTGCCATCTGTAAACTGTAAATCCTGAACATTTACTCAATCTGCTGCACTGTGCTGACAATAGGGAGTTCATAAAATAAAAGCCACCTCACAAATGAAAGCGGAGAGCTGCATTTTACCAATTAAATTAAGCTAATTCATCACTAACACAGCTGAGGCTTTGTTCATGGGTGACAATATGTGAGTTTTACTTTCTCTTTTCTTTCCCTTCCTCTCTTTTTTTATTTCTATAGGTGACATTGTTGTACTCACCAAACCTGTAACTTTAAAAGAGGGTGACAGGGTCACCTTGACGACAGATGTTCTCAAGGCAACAGATGGCACTGGCAAACCCGAAGAGCTGTTATTCGCCATCTCTGTGCCACCTGCACATGGTCAGATCGAGTACATCAATTATCCTGGAGTGGCCATTTCCAGTTTCAGCCAGTTGGAGGTAGCAGCCCAGAAGGTCTGCTATGTCCATGACAACAGTCGTGAGGCCAGCACGGATGGATTCAGGTGAGGAAGCCAAGCTCTGTTGTACTCTGGCCACTTTAACAATAACAGCATTAATCAAACGCCAAACTACTGATCACAACTGTCAGTTCTTGATTATTCGGCAGCATATGTTTTGTAACAGAACCTGTTTTTAAAACTCACCTATACAACTGAGTATTAGGTAAATGCTACATATCTAATTACATGCATAAATTGCAAACGATTTCTAAAATCACTATATTTAAATCTGATGTCACTTCTTTAATCCTACAGGAAATTAAAATAGCACTCACAAAAACCCCTCAAATCCCCTAAACGATAACACAAATATAGCTTGATACAGACAATTCTATAGATTAGTGGAACAGAATATCCAAGAGGGTATTTTTGTCAAGGATGACTGACCACTGAGAGTTCAAAGGGCTTATAGAATAAGGATTTATATCCAGTTATAATCCTATTGTCGTATTTTATTGCTTACTTCATGTAGGGGAACATTTGTATCCATCAAGCTGGGTTTCTTAACTGTGATTATGGAAAACCACAATGTGGATTATAATTCAATATATTTGAATGGAATAATTAAAAATCTACTCTAGCACATAAAAATAAGGTTTTTTTTAGAAAACAGAGGTCTATGTGGGATCCCATCCTTTGACTATGATGAAATAGATGTTTTTCATGAATGTTTATCACTTTTTTGTAGCTGGTACCTTCTGGCGTAATCTAGTGCCAAAGCCCAGCTCCCTATCAGCTCTGCTATAATTCATTCTCAGCATTTGGAAGTGATCTGGTTCCAGGTGATTTATTAAATTACTTTTTATTGTGCTACTCCTAACTTGTCCATCTGTTCGGCAGCTCCTAACTCACAATCTGTCTGTAGTTTGCAGAAAGACAAACTGTCAAGGCCTGTTTGTGCACCAACACTTGACAATTCTCTTTCGGATTAGATTAATACCAGTTGTGACAGATTTTAAAGCTTGAAAAGAGATGCAAAAAAAAAAAAAAAATCTTATTAGAGCTCGTTGGAGCACTGATCAATTTTGACAGACACAGGCTGGGAGCCGGAGATAGAGCATAATTCATTTTACAAAAAAAGAGGATACAAAGAAGACACAGAATATGCTTTGGGAAATTTCAAAGGAACCCACATCAAAATGTTTAAAAGATTAAGGAATAATCCTGTTATCGACAATTAGGGTGGGCTTGTGCATTTGCCATAAAGAAAGATGGGTATTGCTATTTGTGTGCTAGTGGAACAATGTCTAAAAAACACCAACAGATGATGGATGCAGATGATTAACAAAATGACTACCCTTGGCACAGACATTTGAATTTAAAGTGAAAACCTTTTCATCAGGATTGATTGGGATAATTACACTAAAAATGAGACTTCCTAACAGATGCTGTTATCTGCTATGGTGGAATTAAGCCCTTTCTCATTTAAACTCTTGTTTTCCCACAGATTTTTTGTCAGCAATGGGATGACGGTTAAAAACAGTTCCATGGAATTTAACATTGAGCGCACTGACCGTATCCTGCCCACTTTAGTCAGTAATAAAGGTCTTCAGTTACTAGATGGGGCCATGTTGGTCATCTCTCCTGATAATCTTCAACTCTCAGATCCAGACACTCCCCTGATAAACCTAACCTACATTATTATCCAGCCTCCTCAGTGTGGCAACCTGTACCTGAAAGGAAATGTTCTTTCCCAGGACCACTTCACACAGTTGAATGTGAATAATTTGGACATTTCATACAAACACAATGCTGGGCCCTCTGAACTTGACCACTTTACATTCATAGCTACTGATGGAACCAATCATGGGTTTTTAGTCAATGGCCAGATGAGAGAGGAGCCTGTTATATTCAGCATACAGGTACGTGGATATTATCTGTACAAAGACTAACTTAAACAGTAAGCAAGATAGTAATACAATTTAAAATTGCAATATTCTGTAGGTATTTATTAAAATAATTTACCGAAATTAGCCGTAGCTGATAAAAACAAATTGGTTTTGGAGTAATCAAACTTTTACATGTAAAAATTAGATGGAACACTTTTCTAAATGCAGTACATTCAGTCACCAGATTAATTGTTTTACAACTGTTTTAGATAAGTAAAATTAGATATTGCTTCTTTGACTATTTATTTTGTATTAATACTTTAACTATTTACCCACTTCAGAGTTAACTCCTCTCAAAAATCTTACCTGCATTTAATAGTTGTTAATTATAGTCATTCGGAGGGAGTGTTACGAATGCTTTTACTGAAACCAACGTCTCCAACATCTTTCTATCTTGTAACACAGCATTGATTAAAACTCAACATGTATCTCTGTAAAATCTCAAATACAGTCATTCCATTTTAATAGATAGATTTAAGAGATAAACTTGAAAGTCTCTTGAAATTGAAAATCTGAACTTTTAACCAAAATGTTTTGATCTGTTCAGTCTGTTTATGAATGAAAAATTATCAGATTGGAATTTGAAGCAATTTGTTATTTCAGAGGAATTTTTTCTTAATGGGGCATTGGAACAAAAATTTAACAAAGGGGAGTTGATGAGAATTGCTTTTATTTAGCGAGTTATTTTAATCTGGAATACACTTCCTGAAAGGGTGGTGGAAGTAGATGCAAGAGTAGTTTTCAAAACGTTATTTCATTTATATTGAAAAATATTTTTTTTGCAGGGCGACATGGAGAGACCAATAAAGTGGGAACTAATAGGATTAATCTTCCAAAGAGCTAACACAGACATGATGGGCTGAATGACCTTTCCCTGTGCTAGTTTAAGGCTAAAATATTAATAATTAAACAGTGTTTCCTCAAATATGTCAGCAAATATGAGGAGCCATTCCCATTATTTTATCCACTTTTTGCAACCACAATCAAAATATCCATTCACATAGACTCACACACAAGCATACAAAAATACACACAGGATATGTATTAGTATGTGTAGCAGCTGTACAGTTTAAACTTAGCAGCATCATTTCAATCCAAATATAACTCTTTGCCCAAGTGATATTTTTGTTAAAACTTCTATTGAGAATTCTTGATCAACTTTTCAAATGTACATTTTGGTGACTATTGCAATTACAGACTAATTAAGCAGTCGTGTTGTCAGGACATGTAACCTTATTTTTTTAAAATTGCATTACAGTACTTGTAGACTTTTTAATCATCACTTATTTTTAAAGAACAAGTATTTTCAGATATCAAAATTAAATTAAATTCCCAGCGCACATCACATAATGAATGGTGCTCAGAGTTCAGAGATAATTATAGTTACAATATATTGCTGCATTCATTTCAATCTTTAATATTTAACAAACCTACTTCAGTGCAGCAACTAGTAATATTCAATGGAGGAAGTTAATTTACTATTTGTTTTAACACCTTTTTATTTAAGGTGAACTTGCTGAATTAATGACATCATCCTTTGGGATCACTAGTATGCCATAATAAAGGCTTTTAATGCAAATTAATAGGCAGTACCCATTAAACCGTGAATCACACATAAATAATCACTGTTTTAAGATTCCAATAAATTAACTCCTTGAGTACTACATTGTGCTAGTATTTTGTAGCACATTACAATAATGCAATTTCCCTTTCTTCAGCAAATTTAGTGAAAAGTCTGTGGATGTCTCTAAGTCTACTTTGCAGTATTTGCTGTTGAATCTACTTTAAAGTGATTCGCCCTGCATTGACCCTTCTTGTAGGTGAGTGAGCAGGTGTCCATTTCCATGAGAATGGAGGGTTCTTGTGCCCTCCTCCTTGCCTTGCCAAAACCCCATTCAATCCCTCACCACTCCTCCCAGCTCAATGGGTGAATTTATTTTTAAAATTTGCAGCGGACTACTTAATTGGTAGGCCCCATTTGCACCAAGAAGGAAGAAGTTCTTCTGAACTAGGAATGTGGGAACTCTCAGCATGAGTCTCTGCCACAGCTCCAGTCGTTGGGATCTCTACAGAACAACTAGAAGTTCTGCCCCTTCCCTGGACTCCTGAAATTAATTGACTCTTTATGTATTTATGAGAAACTGAAGTGAATGAACTATATCGAATAGTGAAGGCTATTACTAATATCAAAACAGAATAGCAGATAAAAGCAACCTTGGAATTGAAAATGATGATGTACAGTAGTTATATTACTGGACCAAAAATCCACAAGCTGGACTAATAGTACAGAGAACTGAATTCAAATCCTACCATGACAGCCAAGAAACTGAAAAATCCGGGATAAAAGCTGACACCAGTAAAAGTGACCACAAAACTGTCTGAATGTCATTAAATCTGAAATGGTTCACTAATGTCTATTTACGGAATGAAACTTTTCACATTCTTATGTGACTCAATATCTTGGCTGCTGACTCTTCACTGGCCCACCACTCAATGATATCAAGATCTAGTAGAATCAATTTAACCACCTTTTGGCAACTAAGGGTGGGCATTAAGTGCCAGTGACATCCTCTCCTGGGAATGAATGAAAAAACATTGTAGAAAAGGAAAACTGTTTTTGAGATTTTGAGATTCTCAGAAAAAAATTGAATTCAGTGCGCCAGACAACAGTGCGGTGCCAGGAAGGGGAAAGAGCATCAGGGTGACATATTTGGAGGACAAGGAAACAAGAAAGGAAATTCAGAACAGTAATGATATGTTAGGATATAGTTCAAGGAAAGGAAAATGGAAACTAAACTGGAGGATTGTGTGTCGAAGGTTAAGAGATGGATCATTTATCAGAGGACAAACCAAACCCATTTCTATTGTTGACATTCTACTGGTTAACTTGCTTTTATAATTTCAACCTGACTAACTAGGCCTCTCACTTGTGTCTGTCATCCCACAGAACATTACACATTACCTTAAGGCTAAATCTTTTAACTGAAAAAAATAAATTAAAAGATACATATTGACATAAATAGAATATTATCTATAAATGGGAGCAATTAAGTAGGTAACAAAGGATAGGAAAGAGGACTTAACCCGCATCCACCAGAAAGAAAAGGAAAGAATTGCCAACAAATATGCAAATTATGAATTAAATACTAAATAGTAATTAAAATATAAATCATTTAGTTGCTGAAAAACATTGTGGTTTGTGATTACATCGATGTTGAAGAATATGTTTGAATCAAAGTGAAGATGCATGTTTATTTTGTATCATTTTTTTTTACCTAATTGTCATTCACTTATAATGTTCGGTACTGCATTATTAAATCATTTCTGTGGGATGACAGACACATGCAGCACTAATACTAAATGATAGAATTATGTAAATAATTGTATGTCACAGACCTACATAGCTGCAACAATGATTAAATACGTCTTTATCTCATTTAACAGCACTTGCTCATAGAATAAACCTAAAAGTTAGTGACTGGAAAAACAAGTTGGATTCCTGTTCACAGGATGTCTGTTTAGTACCTACATGGGTTAATTAGGCAGGTGCTGATGCGGACTGAATCTGAGAGACATTTTTGGCAAAGCTTCAAAAGTGGATGTTCTGGAATAAATTAACTTTGCAGTTCTCAAGAGCACCAATTCCAAGGTTGCACAGTGCTGTTGTGAATTTGAATTGGTTTAACTCAATGGAGGTGTCTATCAGCACATGCATCCAACAATCATTCCAAAAAGCACTTTTCTGAATTCTGTAAACAAACACTTCTCAACGCTTCCTTTTATACTTTTCTCCCTATTTTACTGAAGGCACTCACTTATGCTAGAATATGATTCCGCAAGCAGGCAGCTCTCTCGTGCCAAGTAGCCATTTGCTCAAACAGGAAGGGAGGAATTTAACCTAACTCACTTAGCGTGAAACACACAGGATCAGGTGGAATGCCATTGGCTTCACTGGAGAATAAAATCCGTGCTGTAAAACTCTCATTGCATTTGATCTGGTCAGTCTTTTGATAGTCCCCTAAGCAGGCTATTCTACTACTGGGGTTGAGGAACGATTCACAGCTAAGAGCACCTCCACACCTCAGATCTCCAAACATGTATTTCCAACTGATTTATTTTCCTTTCCCTAGCCCTGAAGATTTGTGCCATCCAGGCCACTCTGTTGGCCTGAAGGCTAGGGGGAAAAAAAACAGCCAGTGGCTTCTACCCCGATCCCAACAAAATGTTTTTCACATTGTGAGTGAATGCAAAATGCCATTATGGGTCAATCTTGGTTATCCACCAGAGGAGGAGGCAGGGAATGTGGAGGCGGCCTATTGATAGTTTCCCGATAGGCACCACTGCCACAGTGTTAGTGCCCTAATCATTATCCTTTACAAAGAGAATAATGTACATGGGAAGCTTGTAATATTTTTTGGAAGTTCAGTTGAAGCCCAGCTGGGCTCTCACATCCTACAGCCACCATCGAGAGAGCCTATATGCCTGAATATTGCTCTTGGACTTTCAGTTTGGCAGAGAGCATGCTGGGAACACAGTAGGCGCGATGCTATCATCCCGACTTGGGATGTGACAGGCCAGTAAATCTCACAAGACGACCCTGGCAAGATTTACCGGCCTCGTCACGCCTTGCGAGATCTAATAAGACGTCGCGATCTGGATCCTGCCCATTGAGGCCAGGATCCAGATTTGCATATTCAAGTGAGCAGTTAGTCTCACTTGAATATGTTCATGCCAGATCTACCTAGCACCTGGGATCGAACGGCCTCGCTTCGGAGAGTCAGAGTGGGCACCGTTTTGCATTGGTTTCCACAAACGTAGACCAAGTGTACCGGCAATTGGGGGCCCAGGTGATCAGGGTGGTTGGGCTTTGGACAAGGTAGTGCACTGGCATCCGGTATGTCATCTGAGCACAGTGGCACAAAGCCTGACACCCTGGCCGCCTGGAAATGCTGGCAATGCCACATGGGTGCCATCCTTGCAATACTGGGTGTCCAGGTGGCAATGACAGGCTGAAAGTGGCACTGCCAGTGTGCCAGGCTGATAGTGCCAAGGTGCCTAGGTGGCATCTTGCCCGTGCCAGCGACCAGGCCCAGTCGCCCTTATCGTCTGCCCTTATGAGGTGGGGTGAGGTACCCCCTAATCGGTAAGTTGGGGTGGGCGGGGTGGGGAAACCAGAGGTAACGGTGGGTGTCTAGCGCTCGGGGCGCCATTTAAAAATGGCACCAATCTCTTCCTGCACTAGCGACTGGACGTTGTTGGTGCAGGAAATAGAACTAAGTGCGCCCTCGCTGAGGCCCAGAAATGAAGCAGAGTCCCGTTTAATATCTGCCAGCGTCTGGAAACACCTGGCTAAACACGCCCGACATGGGACCCTGTTTCATTCCATTATATTGCACCCACTAATTCAACTGTGGAAAATTCCTTTCCTCCTAGCCTTTGGATTTGAGTTTATTGTCACGTGTACCAAGGTACAGTGAACAGTATTGTTCTGCATACAGAATCAGACAGATCATTCCATAAGTGGTGAAAAAAAACATAGGACAAATGATAGATATGCAGACATTGGATGAAGCATACAGAGTGTAGTACTACTCAGGAGAGAAGATCTATAGAGAGATCAGTTCAGGCCATAAGAGGGTCATTCAGGAGTCTGGTAACAGTCGAGGCTAGCAACAGCCCCTGGCGAGCACAAGTGCTGGTGGTTAAGACCGGGGAGAAAAGTCGGATGGTCATAGACTACAGTCAGACCATCAACAGGTTTACGCAGCTGGTCGCGTATCCTCTCCCACGTATCTCCGACCTGGTCAACAGGATCGCGCAGTATAAGGTTTTTTCCACGGTGGACCTTAAGTCCGCCTACCATCAGCTCCCCATCCGCGCGAGTGACCAAAAGTACGCTGCGTTCAAAGTGGATGGGGCGGCTCTACCACCTTTTAAGGGTTCCTTTCGGTGTCACAAACGGGGTCTCGGTCTTCCAAAGGGAGATGGACCAAATGGTCAACCAACACGGTTTACGGGCAACCTTTCCGTATCTCGATAATGTCACCATCTGCAGTCACGACCAGCAGGACCACGATATCAACCTCCGCAAATTCGTCCGTACCACAAAACTCCTTAACCTGACCTACAATAAGGATAAATGCGTGTTTAGCACCAACCGTCTAGCCATTCTCGGCTACGTAGGCCCTGACCCCGAACGCATGCACCCCCTGATGGAGCTTCCCCTCACCCACTCCCTCAAAGCCCTCAAGCGCTGTTTGGGCTTCTTTTCATATTACGCCCAGTGGGTCCCCAATTACGCCGACAAAGCCCGCCCACTCATCCAGTCCACCACTTTTCCCCTGTCGATGGAGGCCCGCCAGCCCTTTAGCCGCATCAAAGCAGACATTGCAAAGGCCACGATGCGTGCTAAAGACGAATCCCTCCCCTTTCAAGTCGAGAGCGACGTGTCTGATGTTGCTCTGGCGGCCACCCTCAACCAAGCGGGCAGACCCGTGGCCTTCTTCTCCCGTACCCTCCATGCTTCCGAAATTTGCACTCCTCGGTCAAGAAGGAAGCACAGGCCATAGTCGAAGCTGTACGACATTGGAGGCACTATCTGGCACGGTCAGTGGCTTTCATGTTCGATAATGCACAAAGGGGCAAGATAAAGAACGATAAGATCTTGCGGTGGAGGATCGAGTTGTCCACGTACAACTACGACATCTTGTATCATCCTGGGAAGCTAAACAAGCCTCCCGATGCCCTGTCCCGCCGCACCTGTGCCAACGCACAAGTGGACCGCCTCCGAACATTCCACGCGGACCTCTGTCACCAGGGGGCCACCCACCTTTTCCATTTTATAAAGACCCGCAACCTGCCCTACTCCATCGAGGAGGTCAGGACAGTGACCAGGGAATGCCACATCTGCGCGGAGTGCAAACCGCACTTCTACCGCCCTGAACAAGCGCATCTGATTAAGGCTTCCCGCCCCTTTGAACGTGTCAGCATGGACTTCAAAGGTCCCCTCCCCTCCAACAACCGCAACATGTACTTCCTCAACGTGATTGACGAGTACTCCCGTTTCCCTTTCACCATCCCCTGCCCCGACATGACCACGACCACCATTATCAAAGCCCTACACACCATCTTCTCCCTGTTCGGTTACCCCGCATACATCCATAGCGATCGGGGGTCCTCATTTATGAGTGACGAGCTGCATCAATTCCTGCTCAGCAGGGGCATCGTCTCCAGCAGGACGACCAGTTACAACCCCCGGGGTAACGGACAGGTCGAGAGGGAGAATGGTACGGTCTGGAAGACCATCCTACTGTCCCTACGGTCCAGAAATCTCCCAGTCTCCCACTGGCAAGGGGTCCTCCCAGACGCCCTCCACTTCTCTGCACCTCCACTAACCAAACACCTCACAAACGTCTTCTTGTTTTTCCCAGGAAGTCTTGGGACCTCGGTCCCGACCTGGCTGGCTACCCCCGGGCCCATTCTGCTCCGGAAGCACATGCGGGTGCACAAGTCGGACCCATTGGTCGAAAGAGTCCAGTTACTCCACGCAAATCCGCAATACGCATATGTGGAGTATTCCGGTGGTCGACAGGACACGGTCTCCCTTCGGGACCTGGCACCCGCCGGATCCTGGCCACACCCCCCAGAACCAGCACCCCCCCCCAACCCCAACTTCCCCCAGCAACCCCCCCCCCCCCCACCCCCCGGCCCCACCGACACCCCCACGGCCCAGTGGACAGGACGCCCCTCCCCCGGCCTGGCCCCCGCTAACCCCGACCAGGGGTACGGACACAGGAACAGGATCATCGCTCCCAGAGTCACAGACGACCACCACTCCAACGTCGCCGACACCGCTGCGCAGGTCAAGCAGGACATCATAGGTGCCCAATCGACTGATTGAATCGATGTGACCTACCGGTGGACTTCTGCCTGCAGATGGACTCTTGTTTCTTTTCCTTGCCTGTTCTCCATTTTACCCCCCCCCCTCCCCCCCCCCCTCCCCCCCCCCCCCCCCCCCCCCCCCCCCGCAATTCTATACACTGTGCATAGTTGCTGTATTTTGCACATAATTGCGGGCCAGTGGGCAGCCATCGATGCAATGGTACGACCTAAACATCTCTAGTCATACTACCAGTCTCATGTACTCACGGGACACGCCCCCCCTCATGTCCGCGTTTCCCGTACCATCCCCCCCCCCCGCTTTTTTTTCAACAAGGGGTGAATGTGGTCGTATGACATGGGGTATTACGGTACCTGGAAGTGAGCTGCTATTGGTGCAGAGGACTCGCTGCCCATTGGCCCGGGTAAGTCATGTGCCTCTCAGCCAATTGGCTGAGAGGTAGGTAGCTCCGCCTACGAGGCGGGATATAAGAACCCGTGCTTCCCGGCAGTCGGCCTTTCTTCTGTACGTCTGCTGCCGGGCACACATCTTGTGCATTAAAGCCTATCGTTTGGATCTCATCTACATTTCGTGTCCATTGATTGTGCATCAGTTGGCACTGTCAGCGGGTCACAGTTGAAGGCAGGGGAGTGATGATAACCTGCTGTGAGCTGAGCACTGCTGCTCTTCAATCTATGCTAGAGTCTGACTCCTGCCTGTCTGCTGAGTGCTCGCTCATATCCAGCACCCACATGTAGTGTGTCTGGGTGGGGGAGGGGAATCAGAACCTCCAAGCCCGGGGGCTGGGGCAGAGGATTGGTGATCAGCCCACATTGCAGAAGAAAGTGCTGGAGGTATCGTATTTCTTGGGTCCAACGTTCTTTAATGCTGTACATGTATGTCCCCAAATTTTCCTCTACCCCAATACTGCCGCTCCACCTTCCCAACCCCTCCCAACCTTCCCCCCTCACCCCACACTCACCCGTCACCCCCTTCCGCCCCTTCCCCAGTGCCCTTGCAATGATCCTTGATCTGCTTAGCCGTCATGCTCTACCGTTGCGTCTAGGTGTGTCCCCAGGATGCACAGCAGAGGTGGAGGCAGCCTGATGATTACCATGCCCCGGGGTCTTCACTGCACCTAGTGGGCACCCTCTGGGGGCCCTGGGACTGCAGGTACAGGCCCCACTATGCCACCCAGTTTCGGGGACTGATTCTGAGACGTGCCAATGTCAGTGGGGTGATTTAATGACATGTATATTGACTGGGATGTTAAAGTTAACAAGTTAATGATAATGCTTCTTACCACTGGAGGGAACCACAGAACAGTCATATATATCATGTGACATTGGGGATTCTGGGAGTCACGAGTTCGAGAGAGAGCTGGGAGCAGTTGTACTTGAGAAGTTCTGTTAATTAGGGATAGCATAGTTTAACATAGAAACCTTCTACTTTAGGAATGTGAATGAATCTTAGTTACTGGTGTAATAGATTTATAGTTTTGTTTGTTAACAAAACTTTGTGTTCTTTATTCAACACTACATATCCAAGCCACCCAGGTAAAGCTATGTGGGGTTGGCGGTTTAAGTGCTGCTATCCCTTGTTCGCAGGGAGTTGGGGAGCACGGTCTGGGTGAATCAGCCGGCGGGACAGTTATTTGTGACGTGAAGCCTGTGGGACCTCGTTTAGTGGACTAATTCATGTTTTATAGAGTCAGGAAGCTTGCTTCCCGCTCACTATTACACTCAGAAACGTTTCTATTAAATCGTGCCCAATATGCCAGTTTAGAATCACAAGGGTTTTGCTTTCGTCATTTATTCTTTTGTCGCAATTGAGTGGCTTGCTCGACCATTTCAGTGTTTTTTTAAACAAATTTAGAGTACCCAATTAATTTTTTCTAATTAAGGGGCAATTTAGCATGGCTAATCCACCTACCCTGCACATCTTTGGGTTGTGGGGGCGAAACCCACGCAAACACGAGGGGAATGTGCAAACTCCACACAGACAGTGACCCAGAGCTGGGATCGAACCTGGGATCTCGGTGCTGTGAGGCAACAGGGCTAACCCACTGCGCCACCTGCCATTTCAGTGTTAACCACATTGCTGTGGATCTGAAGACACATAAGCCATAACGGATCAGGACGGCAGATTTCCTTCCCTAAAGGACATTATTGATCTTGGTGGGCTTTTACAAAAATCAATGATAACCGTAGTGAGGTCACCATGACAGAAACTAACTTTGAATATTCAGATTTATTAACTGAATTTAAAGTCATTCAACTATTGTGGTGCGACTTGAACCCATGCTAACTGAGCCTCTGTACTCATGTAATGATATTACCACTGCTCCCAGTAGATGGTCATGGCTGATAATGGGTGGATGGTACATCTCAACAGTCATGGAGAGACGCCCAATAGTATTTGAGGGTGGATATGTGGGCATGGCTTTTATTACCGCAGTTAATGCTGCAGTCTCCATATACACGGGAATATGAATGAGAGGACAACTCATCTGTGGTTCTCCATAATGGGTTTCACCATGGTGGGGCAGGGGGGGATGGTGTCCATCGATATACCGATGCTCACTAAAGGGCTTCACATTGGCTGAAATGCTCAGGGCTGGAGGGACAGCTTTAAAGAAAATGCTGACTAGATGGATCAGGGCAATTTATTCACAAGTCGCCTCTGGCATACATGACCCTGCCACCAGGCAATCCTGCACATCTACTGGCTACAGTCCAGCTGGGGAGACTTCCTGTCTGCCCCCTCTGAGATTCCCTGTGCATACATATCTAATGACCTTACGAGCACGAGATTGCAAGTAGCCAGCCATCCCGCCCTAAGCAGAAATGACTCTCACTTCTGCCCCCACTTCCCAAATTATACTTCAGACCGAAGGTTTCCATCTTGTGGCTTGGATATCTAGTTGCATCAAATATGCCCAGTTCACTGTAATACAAAGTGAAGGAAATGGATTCAATGTTATAATTCTCCACAGTTAGTTTTTAATCTTGGCCTGAGATACACCTTAAAAAAGTGAAGCACTTATGAAATGAGAGGATGTTTCCCTCATTGAAGTATTAGTGCCTAGTTATATAAAAATCTGGACCAGTTTTCTCATGTACGTATTACCCTGGTTAGAAAATGAAAATAAAATATCTGGACAAAGAAATGATAGTCTGCACATCACGTAATTTTGAGTATTAGATGAAGTAATGACAGTAATTGAGGTTTGAGCAACTAAACATTATCCACTTACCAACTAGTCAACTGGTTTCAGTGAAGTGGATGATAAGAGATGACTTTGTCTTCTCCTCTGCCAGGTGGATCACTGGGAGATGGAGCGATGAAACTATTAAAGAACATAAACCTCAGTTTTTGTACTACACCTTCGAACAGGGCCATTTTCATTTGGTGGGCATTATTAATTCCTTTAGTTGAGTTACTATTACAATCCAGTCTGTTTTGCAGTTCTGCAATGTTATACAATATTAAATTGGCCACAGAAGAATATTTTGGTCTTTCAAAATACTTTAAGTAATTCTGAGCTTCATTTCCATGAAGGGAGCATGTCATATATTTCTACCCAGGAATGTGAGGGACTGTTTTTCCCAGTACATCTGGACCATTGTGGGAGTGTTTGCCAAGGATTTCTTTGGCGTTTCTTAGCCCAGGTTAGAAACTCAAAAGAAAGAACAATCTAATGAACATACATGATAAACTTTGCTTCCTGTATCACTTTTACTTTTGTATTGGATTGTGATCTTAATTTATTTTTAAAAATAAATTCAGAGGACCCATTTTTTTTTCCAATGAAGAGCTAATTTATCATGGCCAATTCACCTATCCTGCACATCCTTTTAGGTAATGGGGGCGAGAGCCACACAGACATGGGAGAATGTGCAAACTCCACAGTGACAGTGACCTGGGGCTTGGATCAAACCCGGGTCCTCGGCACTGTGAGGCGTAGTGCTGATCACTGCGCCACTGTGCTGCCCCGTGATCTTAATTTCTAATACTAAACTTTTCCAATACAAAAGAAAAATACTGCAGATGCTGGAAATCTGAAATAAAAGCAGAAGATGCTGAACAATTTGAAATGTAATTCACCTTGTGGAACTTAACACCTTGTGTGAGATTGAAAACTGAAAATTCCAGCAATTTACAGAAGGTTATTTTGCACAAATATTACTGTTGCCTATTCCTTGACTGCAATTAGACTAACATCGTGTTACTGCAATTTTCCTCCTAAGCACATTAAAGTAACAGGCGCCTAATCCTGATGGTTGAGAGCTAATGTGTACATCAAATTAACATACTGAGCGGAATCTTGTGAAGGCGACAGGGTCTCGGCCACCAGCTAGAGAGCTGGAAAGAACCCAGTGTTGCTTCTTTTCGCCAAGGGCTGCCGCATCTTGTACAATTAGGCACTTAACAAGTCAGTGTCGAGCATTCCCTCAGGATCAAGAATCCCGGGGCAGTAAATCCCGGAGCTGAAAGCTACCAGTCAATCAGTGCTGGCATCTCTTCTGTAGTCAGGAACGCTGTTGGGAGGTGGTGAGTGCTGCCGGTCCTACACCAAGCTGATGTCCAGGAACAAGCAGAGACCCGGGCACGGGTGTGTGATGGTGGGAAGGGGGTTGCACAAATGGAATCACAGGCGGGGGGGGGGGAATCAGTAGCTAGGCCAGGGAGCTGGCTCTCAGTGGGCCATCCCCCCTTTCCCAATGGCAGTTCACTCAATCAGGCACCTCTGAATGACATATTTATTAATGTCATTATTAATAATGTCATTATTAATTCCTTCAGTTGAGCTACAATTAAAATCTGTTCTGTTTTGCCGTTCTGCAATGTTATACAGTATTAAATTGGTCAAAATAGAATATAATTTAAGGAATTTTTAGCTTAATTTCCATGAAGGGAACATATCATACATTTCTTCGCAGGAATGTGAGGTACTGTTGTTCCCAGTACCCTCTGGTCGGAACCCCCACCCAGCACCCCTCCCCCTGAAGCCTGCAAACAAACATGGCAGGTCTTATTTGTCATGCTCCCCACATGTCGAGATCCCCAGCCGTCACTGATTGAGTATCAGAGATGGCAGAATGAAACCAATGGGGATGGGAAGGCCATCCACACGGCTATCTTCCATGCACTTGATCAGGACAGAGGCAGGCCCCTGTCCGCCACCCTCGCAATTGGTTAAATGCCACCAAACTTGTCAAAAGGGAAGGCACACTATTTTGTCAACTGTGTGAAGTTCAATCCTGGGGCATCTACAGAGGCAGCTGCTATCCCTTTGACCCTTCAAGGATAGAGGTGTATGTAGGAGCATCCCCTCATTCCAGAGATTACTCTTGTGAACCTCCTCTAGCCCGTCTCCAAGGCCAGAACATCCTTCTTTAAATATGGGTCCCAAAACTTCTCACAATATTCCAAAAGCATCAACAGTTCATCACTGTTCTTGTATTCTAGCCCTCTTGACATGAATGCTAACATTGCATTTGCCTTCCTAACTGCCGACTGAACCTGATGAGAATCTTGAACTGGGACTCCTAAGTCCCTTTGTGTTTCTGGTTTCCTAAGCCTTTTACCATTTAGAAAATAGTCCATGCCTCCATTCTTCCACTGTGCAAAGTGCATAAGCTCACACTTTTCCACATCTGCCACTTTATTGGCCACTCTCCTAGCCTGTCCAAGTCCTACTGCAACCCCCCTGCTTCCTTAATACTACCTGCCCCTCTGCGTATCTTTTTATCATCTGAAAAATTAGCATAAGTGCCCTCAGTTCCTTCTTCCAGATCCTTAATGTATATTGTGAAAAGTTGTGACCTGAGGCACACCACTAGTCACCGGCGGCCATCCTGAAGAAGACTCCTTTATCCGGCCAATAATATCAGAATCCAAGATGCACCACTCAGCAAATAACAAATGATTCCACCTCAAATGATTTGTAGTTTCTTTAAGTTTTTGGGCGGGATTCTCCACGAACCGGCAGGGCGGTCCACTCCTGCGGCGAAGAGTGGTGTGAACCACTCCGGCGACAGGCCGCCCCAAAGGTGCAGAATCCTCGCACCTTCAGGGGCTAGTCCGGCGCCGGAGTGTTTGGCACCGCGCCAGCTGGAGCGGAAGGGCTTGGCGCCACGCCAACCGTTGCCGAAGGGCCTCCGCCGGCCGGCGCGAGTTGCTGCATGCGTGGGAGCGCCAGCGTGTGCTGGCGTCATCCCAGCGCATGGGCAGGGGGGGGTTCTCCGAATTGGCCATGGAGGAGGTTGACAGCGGCCGGTGTGGAGGGAAAGAGTGCCCCCACGGCACAGGCACGCCTGTGGATCGGTGGGCCCCAATCGCAGGCCGGGCCGCCGTGGGGGCATCCCCCGGGGCCAGGTCCCCTGCGCGCCCCTGTGGTAGTCACCACTGATATATATATTGTTCATATAGGATATTGATATAGGTGCTTCATGGTAAGGCCACTATACTACGGTTATGTGGGTAGATCCCTGTCTGCTGGCTCCGCCCAGTAGGCAGAGTATAAATATGTGTGCTCCCCGTACAGCTGCTGTAGGAGGCCACACATCTCAGTGTAATAAAACCTCGATTACATCCTACTCTTGTCTTTGTGTAATTGATAGTGCATCAATTTATTAGACTGAGATTTTCAGAGATGGGCCTCCGCATCAAGCCGGATCGCCTGCAGCTGCATCCTCAAGCAGACAACGCCAAAAAGGACTTCGAACATTGGCTAGCCAGACACAATTCCAGAAGCACAGAAGCTCCAGATTTTTTACACACGGCTGAGCTCCAGCGTCTTTCCATTCGTCCAGGACGCGCCAACCTACGCAGAGGCCATGATGCTACTGAAGGAAAACTACGCTCAGCGGACTAACAAAATCTACGCCAGTCACCTCCTCTCCACGCGGCGCCAACTCCCAGTGAGTCGGTGGAAGATTTCTGGCGCGCCCTGCTCGCCCTAGTTAGAGACTGTGACTGTCAGGCCGTTTCGGTCACTGAACACTCGAATTTGCTAATGAGAGACGCATTTGTTACGGGCATAGGGTCTGACTACATTCGCCAGCGCCTCTTAGAAGGGGCCACGCTCAACCTCGCGGTGACCAGAAAACTAGCGCTCTCACTTACAGTCGCATCATGCAACATTCAGGCCTATGCCCCCGACCGCGTGGCCCATCCCCCCTGTGCATCATGGACTCCGCAGACGGCCGCCTCATCGTGGACCCCATCAGCGAACGCCCTCAGCCAACCCCACGCCTGTGGCGCGCGGCAGCCAACCAACCCCAGGGGGCCCAAATGCTACTTCTGTGGGCAGTGAAAACACCCCCGACAGCGCTGCCTGGCGCGGAGAGCCCTCTGCAAGGCCTGTGGCAAGAAGGGACATTTCGCTGCAGTGTGCCAGGCCCGCTCAATTGCCGCTTTTGTCCGGGTACCCAACACATGTGGCCAGTGGGCACCGCCATCTTCCCCTCCTCGGACCACTTGCGGCCAGTGGACGCCGCTATCTTGCTTGACTCATAACACGTGCGGCCCTTGGGCACCGCCATCTTGTTCCTCCTAGAACCAACAGGTGCCGCCATCTTGCCTTCCTCACGACAGGTGCAGCCCCAGGGCACCCCCATGTTGCCTCGCCCACGACACATGCGGCCCGAGGATGCCGCCACCTTATCTGACTCAGGACCCCTGCCCGTCGGGCACCTCATCTGGCCGCTCATCGCCTGCAACCGTCAACAACCAGCCGCGTCTTGCCTCGGTCACGATTGACCAGTCTCGACCACACAACCTCGCGACTGCTTCAACTAAAATGAAGGTCAATGGGCACGAGATCTCCTGCCTGCTGGACTCCGAGAGCACTGAGAGCTTCATTCACCTCGATACGGTAAGGCTCTGTTACCTCGCGGTACACCCCGTTAACCAGAGAATCTCTCTGGCCTCCGAATCGCACTCCATGGTGATCCGGGGGTATTGCATCGCCACCCTCACTGTCCAGGGCGTGGAGTTCAGCGGCTTCCACCTCTACATCCTCCCCAACCTCTGCACTGCCTTGCCACTCTGCCTGGATTCCAGTGCATACTCTAGAGCCTAACCCTGAAATTCAGCGGGCCCCTACCACCCCTTACCGTGTGCAGCCTCGCGACCCTTAAGGTCGACCCGCCTTCCCTTTTTGCAAACCTAACCCCGGATTGCAAACCCTTCGCCACCAGGGGCAGGTGGTACAGCACCCAGGACAAGACCTTCATCAGGTCTGAAGTCCAGTGGCTGCTTCGGGAAGGCATTATTGAGGCCAGCAACAGCCCCTGGAGAGCCCAAGTGGTAGTGGTCAAAACTGGGGAGATAAACAGGATGGCCGTTGACTACAGTCAGACCATCAATCGGTACACGCAGCTCAACGCGTATCCCCTCCCAAGCATATCTGATATGGTCAATCAGATTTCACAGTCCCGGGTCTTCTCGACAGTGGACCTGAAATCTGCCTACCACCAGCTCCCCATCCGCAAGACGGACCGCCCGTACGCTGCGTTCGAAGCAGACTGCCGCCTTTACCACTTTTTTAGGGTCCCCTTCGGCGTCGCCAATGGGGTCTCGGTCTTCGAACGGGAGATGGACCGAATGGTTGGCCGGTACGGACTGCAGGCCACTTTCCCGTACCTGGACAATGTCACCATCTGCGGCCACGATCAGCAGGACCATGACGCCAACCTTGCCAAATGTCTCCACACCGCCACTCTCCTCAACCTCACGTATAACAAAGAGAAGTGTGTGTTCAGCACGAACCGCTTAGCCATACTTGGTTATGTGGTCCAGAACGGAGTTCTGGGGCCTGACACATGTTTGCATGTTATCCCTCATGGAACTCCCCCTCCCCACTGCCCCAAGACCCTCAAATGATGCCTGGGGTTCTTTTCGTATTACGCCCAGTGGGTCCCAAACTATGCGGACAGGGCCCGCCCACTCATTCAATCCACTGTTTTCCTCTGACGGCCGAGGCTCACTAGGCCTTCAACCGTATCAAGGCCCACATCACCAAGGCCGTGATGCACGTGGTCGACGAGTCGTTACCATTCCAAGTCGAGAGCGATGCATCAGACGTCGCTCTGGCCGCCATCCTCTACCAGGCAGGCAGGCCCATGGCATTCTTTTCCCGCACCCTCCATGCCTCCGAAATTCAGCATTCCTCTGTCGAAAAAGAGGCCCAAGCCATCGTTGAAGCTGTGCAGCATTGGAGGCATTACCTGGCCGGCAGGAGATTCTTTCTCCTCACTGACCAACAGTTGGTTGCCTTCATGTTTAACAACACCCAGCGGGGCAAGATCAAAAACGATAAACTCTTGAGGTGGAGGATCGAGATCTCCATCTACAATGACGAGATTTTGTATCGCCCCAGTAAGCTCAACGAGCCCCCCGATGCCATATCCCGCGGTACGTGTGCAGCACACAAGTGGATCAACTCCGGACCCTGCCCGACAACCTCTGTCACACAGGGGTAACACGTTTTTACTATTTCACCAAGGCCCGCAACCTGCCCTACTCTATCGAGGAAGTCAGGGCTATCACCAGAGACTGCCAGGTCTGCGCGGAGTGTAAACCGCACTTCTACCGGTCAGACCGTGCGTGCCTGGTGAAGGCCTCCCGCCCCTTTGAAAGCCTCAGAGTGGACTTCAAAGGGCCCCTCCCCTCCACTGATTGCAACACGTACTTTCTCAGTGTGATCGATGAATATTCCCGATTCCCCTTTGCCGTCCCATGCCCCGATATGACGTCTACCACCATCATCAAAGCCCCCAATACCATCTTCGCTCTGTTCGTCTTCCCCGCCTACGTCCACAGCAACTGGGGATCCTCATTCATGAGCAATGAGCTGCGCCAGTACCTGCTCAACAAGGGTATTGCCTGGAGCAGGACGACCAGCTACAACCCCTGGGGAAACGGGCAGGTGGAACGGGAGAATGGGACGGTCTGGAGGGCTGTCCAGCTGGCCCTACGGTCCAGAAATCTCCAGGCCTCCCGCTGGCAGGAGGTCCTCCCCGACGCACTTCACTCCATTCGGTCGCTCCTGTGCACTGCGACTATTGAAACCCCCAAGGATGTCTCCTTTTCTTCCCTTGTGAGGTTTCACTCCAGGACTCCTCCGGAGACACGTTCGGCTCCACAAGGTTGAGAGGGTACAGCTACTTCACACCAACCCACAGTACGCTTACGTAGCGTACCCCGACGGCCGCCAAGACACAGTCTCCCTCAGGGACCTGGCACCAGCTAGTTCCACACACAACCCCCCACCGCCCCGGCGCCACCCTCCCTTCCCCCGGCGCACCCCACCGCAGCCCCCACTCCGGGACAATCCGTCCTCCCCTTGCTCACACCCGGGGTTGAAGAGGATTTTGACACGCTCCCAGATTCACCGAAGACCAAGCTGGAGTTGCCACCAGCACTGCGGCACTCTCGATGACAGATCAAGGCACCGGTCCGCCTGAATTTGTAATTTTATCTGTACTTTTAAACACAACTTTCTGTATATCCCCTGCCGGATTCATTTTGTAACAGGGGGTGAATGTGGTAGTCACCACTGATGTATATATTGTATATATAGGATGTTGATGTAGCTGCTTTACGGTAAGGCCTCTGTACTACAGGTACAGAGGTAGATCCTTGCCTGCTGGCTCCGCCCAGTAGGCGGAGTATAAATATGTGTGCTCCCCGTACAGCAGCCATTTCGTCAGTTGCTCTCAGAGGCCACACATCTCAGTGTAATAAAGCCTCGATTACATCCTACTCTCGTCTTTGTGTAATTGATAGTACATCACCCCCGTGGACTCTGCAGGCCGCCCGTGGAGCCAGGTCCCACCGCTAAGGATCTGTTGCGATTTACGCCGGCGGGATCTGCTGAAAACGGGCGGCCACTCGGCCCTTCGCGGTCTGGAGAATCGTTGGGGGGGGGGGAGCTGCCAGCAGCCGCCAACCAGCGCGCTGCGATTCCCCCCGCCTGCCAAACCCCAGCGCCAGAGAATTCGGCAGCCGGCGGGGGTGGGATTCACACCTCCCCCCGGCGATTCTCCGACCCGGCGCGGGGTGTCGGAGAATCCTGCCCTTTATTTTTGTTTTCACCTTCCATATTTTGTCCAAAAGGCATGAAAATGTAACTGAGCATTCCATAATCACAGAATCATTGGGCGGGATTCTCCGACCCCCGCTGGGTCGCAGGATCGCCGGGGGGTGCGGCGTGAATCACGCCCCTGCCAGCTGCCGAATTCTCCGGCACCGGGGATTTGGCGGGGGTGGGAATCGCGCTGCACCGGTCGGCGGCCGCTGGCAACGATTCTCCGTCCCACGATGGGCCGAGTGGCTGCTCGTTTTTGGCCAATCCTGCCGGCGTATGTTACACCAGGTATTTGCCAGCGGGACCTGGCTGCATGGGTGGCCTCCGGGGTCCCCAGGGGGGTGCGGGGGGGATATGGCCCCAGGAGGTGCCCCCACGGTAGCCTGGCCCGTGATCGGGGCCCACCGATCCGCGGGCGGGCCTGTGCCGTGAGGGCACTATATTCTTCCGCACCGGCGGCTGTAGCGGTCCACCATGGCCAGTTCGGAGACGAAGCCCTCTGCTCATGCGCTGAGATGACGCCAGCACATGCTGGTGCTCCCGCGCATGCGGCAACTCGCATCAGCCGGTAGATGCCCTTCGGCGAAGGTTGGCGTGGTGCCAAGCCCCTTCCACGCCGGCCGGTGCGGCGCAAACCACTCCGGGGCCAGCCTAGCCCCTGAAGGTGCGGAGGATTCCACACGTTTGGGGCGGCCCGACGCCGGAGTGGTTCACGCCACTCCTCGCCGCCGGGAACCCCGCCCATTGAATTTACAGTGCAGAAGGAGGACATTCGTCCCATTGAATCTACACCAGCCCCTGAAAAAGCATCCTACCTAAGCCCACACCTATCCCCGTAACCCAGCAACCCCACCTAACGTTTGGACATTATGGGGCTATTTTAGTGTGACCAATCCACCTAACATGCACATCTTTGGACTGTGGGAGGAAACTGGAGCACCCGGAGGAAACCCACGCAGCCAAGGGGAGAAAGTGCAGACTCCGCACAGACAGTGACCCAAGCCAGGAATTGAACCTGGGTCCCTGGCGCTGTGAAGCAACAGTACTAATCACTGAATGATAATTCAGAACTAGTTAAAGAATGATAGAAGACTGATAACCTTTGTACAATTGTTTGTGGATGACACTGGACATCCTTTATTGCCCTGACAATTTGAGTGGTTTGTTAATAACTCTTTGGAGCGAATGAAGTCAACATGTAAAGTGGGACTAAAGTCAGACGCAGGACAGGCCGCAGCAAGATAACAGTTTCCGTTCTCAGAAAGAATTCCAGATTAAAGTCCAATACGTTTCTTTGGAATCGCTAGCTTTAGGAGCACAGCTCCTTCCTCCGGTGAGTCACCTGATGAAGGAGGTATGCTCTGAAAGCTAGCGATTCCAATCACTGGGACCTCGGCGCCTTGAGGCAACCGTGCTAACCACTGCACCATTGTGTTGCACTGTCTTAACTATCTTTGAAGAAATCAATAAACGGCTTCCATCCTCATAACCCAGCCTCCACCTCCCTCCCCAGCTCTTCCTCCCACTTAACCTCTCCATTCGGGGCTCCCTCCAAGTCTATTAATTCCTTATAAATCTCCAACACCTTACCCTCACCAACTCCTGTTTTCAACAGCACCTTGTCCCACAGTCCCGGGAGCGGCAAGTCGGGAAAGGATGGCACCTACTTCCTCGCATAATCCTGTACTTGCAAGTACCGGAACCCATTCCCGCTGGGCAGCCCGTACTCCTCTTTCAATTCCTCTGGGCTTGAGAAGCATCCCTTCACAAAAAGGTCCCCAAACCACACAATCCCCACCGCTGACACCCCCAGAACCTTGCGTCCCACCCCACCGGAGCAAATCAATGATTCCCACATATCGGTGCCCAAACCAAGGCACCTCCAACCTCAGTTGCTGCCACCACTCTCCCCACACCCTCAGGCTTGTGGAATACCTGACCAGAGAGAATGGCAGAGACGCCATCAACCTTGCCCCTAGGTTAGTGACCTTACAAGAGGCTGCCTTCATCCGCTCGCACGCCGACCCCACCACATTACCCACTTCCTAACCATGACCATATTTGCTGGTGGATCTTCTCCACCAGTCTTGCCATCTCTGCCCACTCTATCTTGACCCTGTGCACCCAGATCATTATAAGCTCCCTCCTGACCACTTTCTTAAGCGCCTCCCATAGCGTGGAAGCCAAAACCTCAACAGTATCATTCAGCTCCACATATCCATGAATGGCAGCCCTCACCTGCTCACCAGCTCCTCGTCTGCTAATAACCCCACTTCTAACCTCCAGTGAGGGTGCTGCCCCCTCCCCCAGTTCACTTGCAAGTCCAGCCAGTCTGGCATGTGGTCAGAAACCACAATAGCCAAATACCCCGAATTGACCACGCCCACCAGCAGAGTCTTATCCACCACAAAGTAGTCGATCCGCCAATATACTCTGTGCACATGGCAGAAGTACGTAAATTCCTTCACCCTCGACCTTCCGAACCTCCACCGATCAACCCTCCCCCCCTTGAACCCCGTAAGCTCCTTCGCCACCATTGACATCATCCCCGATCACGGACTCAATCAGTCCAATCTCGGTTTGATAACGGTATTAAAACTACCCCCCATGATCAATTAGTGTGAATCCAAATCCGGATCCTCCCCAAATCCCGCCTCATAAATTCGACACATTCCCAATTTGGGGCATAAACGTTCACCAGGACCACTGGCATCCTCTCCAATTTCCCGCTCACCATCACGAACCTTCCCCGGCAGCACGGAGGCATAGTGGTTAGCACTGTTGCTTCAGAGCGCCAGGGTCCCAGGTTTGATTCCCGGCTTGGGTCACTGAGTGTGAGGATCTGCACGTTCTCCCCATGTCTGTGTGGATTTCCTCTGGATGCAGGAGGTCCTCCCCGACGCACTTCACTCCATTCGGTCGCTCCTGTGCACCACGACTCAGGATCCCAACTTCAGCCACCAAGGAGATAACTGTTCCCCTTGCTCCCCACTGCCTCGTCCACCTTCTGGAACGCCTGGCTCTGGGTCTCCAGCCTCAGCTCCACGTGGTCAATGCCCGCTTTCAGCGGGTCTACTACCTTCGCCAGATCCTCCTAAGCCTCCCTTCTCTGCTGACTGAACGTTTCATTCAGAAAGTCCATTAACTGCTCCATCGACCATTGGGCTGGTAGGGCTGACCCTCTACCATCTTCCCCTGTGCCACACAAAGAGTTCCTTGTTCCTGCAGCTCTTTCCTTTTCGACCCACTTCTGGTCTGCGGATCCATCCACCAACCTCACCAGTGGAGTATAGCTTTTCTCCATCACCTCTGCACCTTTATTCTCCAAAACATCCACCCGGCAACCAGGAAAAAGGACCAAAAAAAAATCATCCTCGAGCGGAAGCTGCCAAACATGCGATCACTCACACCATGGCTGCCACCGGAAGTCCTCCGACAATTTTTATATGTTGAATAAACATCTGGAAGTTTTTCAGGAAATTCTGGGCAGGGTTAAGTGTACCAGAGCCCGCTTCTATGTCGATCTTACTGCTCAGCCTTGGTACTTCTGGCGAGGCCGGTTCTCTATGCACTACTTCCTAAAGTGGATGCAGAACTGCAACAGTTGTAAGATCTAGGCGTCACCTGACCCGTAAACTTTGCGGGATAGGCTGCATCGTTGGTGCCAGTGATGAAACCTAATAAAAACATCTGGCCGTGTGAGGACTTCAAGCTTACTGTCAACAGGGCTTCGTGATTGGACAGCTACCCGATGCCTGGGGTTGAAAATTGAATGCTGGGCTGGCCAGGGGCTGTTCATTTACAAAGCTCGATGCAAGCCATATGTATCTTCAAGTGAAGCCTGACCTGGAATCTGAAAAGGTTTACCGTGATAAATACACATCGTGGACTGTTTGAATAAACCCGCCTTCCATTTGGATTTTCATCAGCCCCCTGGCCAAGGAGAACATATTACAGGGCTTGCCAAAAGTGGCCGTCTACCTAGATGACATTCCTATGACCGGTTCCATGGAGCTGGAGCACATGGAAAATTTCCAAGAGGTACTCCAACGTTTCGTCCATGTGGGCTCCTGACTAAAATGGAGTAAATGTGTTTTCCGTGTCAAGAGAGTGACCTACCGCAGATACCACGTGGATAGTGAGGGGCTACAACCAGTCAAGGATAAAGTCCAGACTATAAAGGGGGCCAAGGTGTCCAGGTGCCAGGGGGAGTGCCAAGGTGTCACACTGTCCTATCTTGGAAGACCTGGGGGTAACCAATGGCATGGGAGACCCCACCAGGTGCTGTTATGACTTATCCACATTTGTGTGGATCAGTGCTAAATGGTGCCCTGACAAGGTCTCCCATGCATGGCCACTGAGTCCTGGGCACTGGGCAAATCTGCCCAGCGAGGGCGAGATCCGGATCGCACCGGGCGGAGCGAGTCAGGTGACTCACAATCGGCATGTAGCCTGATTTCCGCCTCGAGCACAGTTCACTCATCGTGCCTGGATCCATGTTGGGTGCAGCAGGGTCAGAGAATCGCGCCTGAGGTCACCAAATAATGTTTAGTTTACAACAGAGCTGTTGTAAACTGCACCAGCATAATGTCATGCCAGTGCTCAATGAATGTTCAGAGAGGGTGGAAGTCCCAATGGGGCAGCTCGCAAATTACATCCTAATGCATTTAAATGAGGTTCCCACCCTTCCTGGACAGGAGCTTGGAAAATCAAGAAATGAGTGGCTGGATTCTCCGCACCCCGACGCCGAAATCGTATTCGGCGACGGGGCGGAGAATCCGTTTTGACACCAATATCGGGAGCAGTGCTGGTTTTTCTATTCTAGCCCCCTTGAAAAACACTGATTATCCACAGCCTCAGGCCATTGCTTGAGACCCGCCCCATGATGCTCCATCTCCCACAGCTGGAGTCCCCGACGGCGTGGTTTACATGTGTTCACACCATCCGGGAACCTCGCGTGGTGGCTGCAAACTCAGTCGAGGGAGGGCCGATCCGCAGGCAGGGGACCTTCATTCAGGGCTGGGGGCACTGTGGGCGGGCAGTCCAGGCCACGCGAGCGCTGAAGGGGGGCACTACTTTTATGGTCCAGGTCCGCGGGTTGAGTCCGGCATCGCGCACGCGCGGCCGCTACAGACTACTGCTGTGTGCATGCACCGCAACAGAACTGGAAGTCCTCCAGGCCGTATCGGTACCTAGGGCTGTGAGCTCTACACTGCCTTCCTGCTAGCCCCCAGCAAAACAGTGAATCACTGGCAGTTTTGCGCCAATTTACCTGGCATCAAAGACCACCGTTTTCACACCGGCGTGGGAACCAAAATGGAGAATCCAGCCCGACATTTTGCCGGCGACAATCTTATTTCCATTTACACTGATGAATGATATAGTTGGAGAGATGCGTGGAGGAGGTGGGGCAGTATAGAAAGACAGGGATAGTTCTGATCAAAGGAGAGATTCGCAAAGCTGTCATGGCATAAGACAAATTGGGTTTCAATTGTGCCATTAATAACTGAAGAGTGTTAAAGGTGAGAAAAGGTAGTGCGCTAATGGGAGAACAAAGGTTAGTGCTCAGTGGGAGCAAAACAGAACAGGAAGGACCAAGTGGCCAGGTGGGGCAAGCTATGGTTGTGTTGGGATAAGCCCCAACCGCAAAATAAAAATAAAAATGGGGGGGGGGGGGGGGGGGGGGGGGGGGGGTGTCAAGATAGAGAGGAAAATTCACAATCTAAGGTTATTGAACTCAATGTTGAGTCCAGAGACTGGAACATGCCTAATTGGAAGATGAGGTGCTGTTCTTCCAGTTTGTGATGGGCATCACTACTTCTACGTTGCTTGCGGATGAAGCAAAGGCATTCCGCAGAATGGTCACCCAGTCTGAATTTAGTCTCCCCAAATAGAGGAGACTGCATTGGGAGCAGCAAATACAGTAGACCAAGTTGAAGGAAATGCAAGTGAAGTGCTGCTTCACCTAAAAAGTGTGTTTTTTGCCTTTGGACAGTGAGCAAGTAAAGGGGCTAGTCTTGCACCTTCTGTCATTGCATGGGAAGGTGCAGTGGGAACGAGATGAAAGGTTGGGGCAATGGAGGAGTGGACCAGGGTGTCACGGAGGGGGTGGTCCCTGCAGGATGCTGACGGTGGTGGGGGTGGGGTGGTGGTGGTTAGGGGAAGATAATGTTTAGCGGTGGCTTCATGCTGGAGTTAGCGGGAATGGTGAAGGGTGAGGTTATTGAAAAATTATCTTTTACAGCTACCTTCTTGCTCCAATCCACTTTCTTGCAAATTGCAAAACCTAGAGATTGATAACCCAGTACATTTCTCTCCTGGTGGTGTGAGCCACATGCATCAGTAGTTGAAAGTAAGTTGCTCAAAAACATTACCCATTTAACAGTTGTCCCCTTAACATTCTTCCTCAAAAAGGGACTCAGAAATTCGATTTTTACATGAGTATATATGGTAATAATTGTAGTGATCTCTGTATATCAATATACATAATCAATATTTGTAATGCTAGTACAGACAATTGACACTAGAGGTCTCACTATCAGAACCTATATTAATGGTTTTCACACTCTTTCTGATAGCACGGTGTATCAGGAGTGCAGAGAGAACAGATATAGTAAAGCTAGAGAGAGAAGTTATTTGTTATCAAAGCAATGCATTGTATAATTTACTTAGTTATCTCTATAATTGTTTCTTAATTTACTAAGTAAAAGAACTCACAATATTTATTTATATTACTCAATAAATTAGATTATACTTAAAAGAAGACTATTACTCATTTCAACAATTCAGCTGGTTCCAGAGAGTAATATATATAATACGTAAGGTAATATAACAATAATTAATTGACAGAATGAACAAAAATACCCCCTATGTCTTAACAAGATCTTGCATTCTTAGGACCTGATAGGCCCAATGGCTTCCTTCAGTGTTGTAAATGTTCTACGATTCATTCGATTTAATTGTTTTACAAATGTTTAACAGGTTCCTTTTTCTTGGCTAAACCTTTTACTAAGGTGAATAAAATATTTTCAAAAAATGTGTAATGCAACAAAGGACAATTTGAGAACTAAGTTATATTAATCTGGCGAAGAATTTCTTAAGGTGTAGACCATTGACGAAGACTCTCACCAGAAAATAATTAGCATTTCTAATTACACACAGTACATTAATTGCAGGTGGAGCATGTAGACAAGACATCTCCCGACATCCTCATCAATCACAGCCCAACTATAATTGACAATCTGAGAGATGGACGTTTTGGTATCTACATCACTGCCCGTAATTTAAAAGCCTCAGATGTGGACAGCAAAGATGAGGAGCTGATTTATACAATTCTCCGTCCACCTTACTATGGATACTTGGAAAGTACAACAACAGGTAATCTATTAATTGATACAAACATGAAAATCAAAGCAGTAACCTTCTAAAAATATGAAATTGTACTGTTTACAACTACCAACGCAGACAGGTATTTTGTATTATCGCGATATCAAACGTTCAATTGTCTATTTGATAATTATCATCTTGTCAAACAAATTATTATCTTATTATGACAGGTAGAAAGCTTAGTGTTACGAGGTTAGATTTCTGGATTTGTATACGTAAACCAGGTAGGCCCCATCAGTAAAACTGGGTTCAGTACCGTGAAATATGCACTTGTTCCCCTTCATTTCAGGAAGCCTTCCCCTGCCATCCCAACTCCCATGATTGGTGGTTACATATAAAAGTGATGAAAATTATATCATGATTTCCAAGTTTCTATTTTTTCAATACATTTCCTTCGATTAATTTTCTCTCCCTTATAAGCAGCCGTTACGTGTACTGTACGGATGAAATAAGACCATCACAATATTCCCTGCAAAACCACTAGAAAATTGGGCCTACACTCATTCCAATATGATTTACATTGTTCTTCATTCTGAAATGAGAATTTCCCCCATTTTGGGGTTGATTACTAAAGGAAAACCTAAAATTTTGGTTGAGAGATCACTTACGGGCTCTCCTTAAGTGGGCAGACATCATGCATAGTTTCCACATGCTGATATTAGTTAGGCAGAATGGCAAATCTACCATAGAGCCTCTTATTATTTTACAAATAATATGTCAATAAATGTTCCTAATATCTCTTGCTTCAGTAATGGTGAAGATTAAATATTTTGATGCGGAGGGTTTATTTAATTGCAGGTGGATACATTCAAGGCACATTTACCCAGGAAGAGGTGGATAGACGTACAGTTCGCTATATCATCAATCCCTCCATAGAACTGACATTTGACAGTTTTGAGTTCAAAATATCTGACACTGCAGGAAACTCAAATGCACCAAAAATGTATGTTTGTTGAATGTCCAGTTTTCTGAACAAAATGTATTCTTAGGGGCAGCACGGTAGCACAAGGGCCTGGAATTGTGGCTTCACAGCGCCAGGGTCCCAGGTTCAATTCCCCGCTGGGTCACTGTCTGTGTGGAGTCTGCACGTTCTCCCCGTGTCTACGTGAGTTTCCTTCGGGTGCTCCGATTTCCTCCTACAGTCCAAAGATGTGCAGGTTAGGTGGATTAGCCATGATAAATTGCCCTTAGTGACCAAAAAGTTTAGGAGGGGTTATTGGGTTACGGGGATAGGGTGGAAGTGAGGG
The DNA here is from genome assembly GCF_902713615.1 of Scyliorhinus canicula. Taxonomy (NCBI): domain Eukaryota; kingdom Metazoa; phylum Chordata; class Chondrichthyes; order Carcharhiniformes; family Scyliorhinidae; genus Scyliorhinus; species Scyliorhinus canicula. The sequence goes on from NC_052149.1 coordinate 62,177,864, forward strand.
CTTGAGTGGGTCGGTACAGACTCGATGGGCAAAATGGCCTCCTTCTGCGCTGTATGGTCTATGTTCTTTAGAGAAGTCCCAGGCTTCCGATGTTTCAGGCAAACAAAATAAGAAAAATTTAGTTGCAAAGTGGAATTAGATTTTTCCTGATGCATTGTTTTAAAGTGAGCGTGATTTGTTTCTGCTTCTTCAAGGACATAATTTTATGTTAGGTGTGCAACACTGGTACATATATATGGAAGGATGCATCTCTTTTCAGGAGTGTGTAGAGCAGTGAGGTTTTCACAACTTTGAGGTTAGTTACGTGCTGAAAGTGTGCAGTCGTGGGAATGGGAGATATGATGAAGCAGTAGATTTAAACGGTGATGTCCAGCTTAAAAGGACACTTATGATTTCAGAGAACAAAGAAAAGTACAGTACAGGACCAGGCCCTTTGGCCTTCCTAGCCTGCACCAACTATGCAGCCCTTCTAACCTAATATTTTTACACTTCTGGGGCCCGTAACCCTCTATTTTCATGCTATTTGTCAAGATGGCCCTATTGTACGTGCTTCCCCCACCTCCTCCGGCAGCGAGTTCCAGGCACCCACTGCCCTCTGTGTAAAAAACTTTCCTCGCACATCTCCTCTAAACTCTTGCACCTTAAACCTATGTCCCCTAGTAATTGAAGCCCCTCGGGGCTTTTCACAGTAACTTCATTGAAGCATTAATGTAAACCTACTTGTGACAATAAAGATTATTATTATTATCATTATTAATTGACTCTTCCAACCTGGGAAAAAGCTTCTGACTACTTCAGCAGTGCAAGTTTGCAGCAGGAAAAATTAAATAAACACTTTGAAACAGGTTGAATTCAAAGGCCCAGGGAAGGAAGAGGCTGAGCGAGAGAGTAATGCTGAGCTGGGTGCAGCAAAGGGAAATTATTAATTTCAGGTCAGGGAGCACTCTCTTCAGAGACTGTTGCTTGGAAAGAGGTACCATTTCACACACAAAGAAGTGACAACTGGAAACGAAGTAAAACTGAACAGTTTGTCATAGTTCCTCTTCTTCTTCGGCGATCGCTCTCTAATGAGTATGATCATCCATCTAAGAAACTCTGTGATGCTGGTCATGGATTCTGTGGGTCCTTACATGACTAATGTGCCCGATCCTAGAGCCGTATCTTCAACCGCACACTTGGCAGGTGTTTCTAGGATGTGGGGTCAGTCCTTGAACTCTAGATTGCTTGTATTCCTTTCTCAGGCTCCTTTTCCAAACCTTGCAGTCGGGTGTCCTCGAAGAATTGTGTCTCTTCTATCAGGAGGTTCCTCCATGCAGGTCTCTTTGAGCAAAGGTCTCCCAGGCATTGAAGTCTGTGTTGCCGTTCTTGAGGTCGGCCTCCTCTTGTTCAGAAGCCTTCCTTGGGCTGGGCAAAGAAGATTTGCTTTTGCAGTGAGGACTATGCCATCCTAAGCACATGGCTGGCCCAGCGGATTTGGTTTCAGAGGACCATGCCTTGATGTTTTGTGCTCTTGGCTTCTTCAAGGACGCTGACGTTAGTACGCCTGTCCTCCCACCTGATGTGGAGAATCCATCTCAGACAGCACTGATGGTATCTTTCCAGGTCCTTGAGATGGAGTCTGTACATTGTTCCAAGTTTCTGAGCCGTCCAGAAGAGTTGGGAGGACTGTAAATTCTATAATTCTATATAAAAAGACTGCTCTGTACACGAGGATCATGGTGTCAGCACAAATGTCGCGGTCATCAAAGGCTCTCATCCTTTGGCGTCTGAAGAAGGTGCTCGTGGATTGGATAGAATGATGGTTCTCCACATCGCTGTGAGCCTTAGATGAGAGGTAGCTCCTGCCACACTTGGTAGGGTTAATCCATTGATCTTGATGGAGAGAGAGCCCCAAATTAATTTTCTGACCACAGGTAGATGAGCCTACTGGATGTGGTTTTACATCTAGGTTGGAGACGGAACAGACTATTTTTAGGGCATCTTTCCCCATGTAGGGTGAGCAGAGCAGATCCTGAAGAGGGCTGCTCAGTCATGAAGAAAGCTGCTGAAATGCTCTCCTTTTCCTATCCCAAGAGCAAGACAATTGAATCAAACTCTACTGCCTACATGCTAGTCTGAAGCTAGGTTCTTTTGGATCCCATGGTCCTGTCCCCATCACCTCTCGCCGATCACCGCAGGGCTTTTCTATGTGGGGGCTGTGTTGGTTACCTCTTGGTAGACGCCTGGTGTGGGACATCTTTTAACGCGGGTATGCCATTGCACATCTGCAGACACAATGGTGCTTAACAGAGGCTAGGCCCAGTGCCAGTGGCAAGGGAACCTTAACAACTGGGAGTCTGCCTACAGCTGCAGCCTTCATCCGCCATCGCAACCGTTGTTACCAGACGACCATCCTCCGGCTGATCCTCCATTGAGGACTTGTTTTGGATTGCGCATTGGTTCCTCCCCTCCGACCTTACTGTCATGGGTGACCCTGCTAGGAGCTTGAGACACCTGATAGCTGTGGTGGTATGAATGTGAGCACTGCCATTGGTGCAGAGCATGGGTTTCCCATTGACTCTGGCTGGTCATGTGCCTCTCGTCCGATTGGCTGGGACTAGTCATGTGACTGCTCACCAATTGGTCGAGAGGCAAGTAGATCCCGCCTCCGAGGCGGGGTATAAGTACCCAGAGTTCCCGGCGGTCGGCCTTACTCTGGAGTCGACCACCGGGCTAACAACTAGCTGATTAAAGCCACAGTTCGGATCCTAATTGTGTCTTGAGTCGAATTGATGGTACATCAATGGCATTGCTCTGGGGATCAACAGAACGCTTAAGCTTCTCCACCAAGGCAAGATGGTAATCCAAGGAAAGGATTTACCATAGTAAAAGCACTCTTAATGCAGGGGCTTCAAACATAATATATGGCATTGCTGCAAAAGACACTTTCACCTTAAGGAACCGTAACTTGACTTTCAAGGTTGCGGTTTTGAACATTGGGAAATGCTTTTCTCACATATTAGAAACGCTGTCATTATTCATGCCTGATGCAACTAACGTCCAAGGAAACGGGAACTTCGATTTCCAAAAGTGTGAAATAATTACATTTTTAGACTCAAAATGCTGGAGCTCCATTGAGTGTACTTTTTACAGGTGGTGAAGTGCAACATTGTTGCTCAGCACTTGACAGCAGTGCAACAGTAAATATTGCACCCTGGATGTACATTCATATCACAATTAGTTCCTAGCTCCTTATGAATAATAGATATGCTAACAATATCTCATCCCTCTTTCTTTAGAAAAATATTGTTTCTGTGTCCAAATAACTATTCCAATCATTACCTTTATTATGCCATACCTAACCTAAAGAAGATTGACAATTGACTTTTATAATTAAACTGAGCGTGTTTTCTTTTCTCAAAAAACATAGCCACTGTATTGCTTCAGCGCTAAAATGATGTGCCTGTTCCTAGCTAAAGCTGCACACTGTAGTCTGTCTTTTGGCTTGGCGGTATTTTTCTCAAGCACTGCTTTATGATTCTGCAGCTTATATTTCTCTTCCAATCATGTGCCTGCCTTCCATTAGTTTTTCAGCTTCCCGATGTGCCACTCTGATCGACTTCTTACATTTTGTATATCCTCTTTCAAACTTTCCAGCATTTCTTGCAGTTTGTCTCCAGTAAATCATTCTCCCACTGTGATATGGTGTTAAACTGATCTGCACTTCACTAAGTTGCTTGACTGAAGTCAAAATTACTATTCTTTTTTCATGTTCTTGCCGCTGAAGTTTTGATTTAAGGTCCTTCTTGAAAGCCTCCTCTGCTAACTGTACAGTTTGCAAATCTTCTTCCATATACTTCCTTGCAGCTTGTCACTTCATCTCTTGCTCAGCCTTCGTCACTCCAGGCCAGCAATCTTATTCTCGAGGTCTAACCTTTCATCTTGGCTGTAAGTTTCTGGAAATCTACTTCTTTAGCTGCCTTAACTTTCCGAATTTGCTCACTTTCCTTTTCTGTCAAGAGCTCTTTGTGTCTTTCAGAATTGGCCTTGAGAATTTCAATATATCACTGCAGCCCATCTATTTGGCTTTGCATGTTTAGGGGTAATAGATATAGGACAGAGGTCAGAGGTGGGTTTTTTACGCAAAGAGTGGTGAGGCCGTGGAATGCCCTACCTGCAACAGTAGTGAACTCGCCAACATTGAGGGCATTTAAAAATTTATTGGATAAGCATATGGATGATAAGGGCATAGTGTAGGTTAGATGGCCTTTAGATTTTTTCCATGTCGGTGCAACATCGAGGGCCGAAGGGCCTGTACTGCGCTGTATCGTTCTATGTTCTATGTTCTATGTTATCTGTCCAAGCAGTGGAATTTTCTTCTTCTTAAGCAGTCCCTCGAGGATAGCTTGTCTCCAAAATAAAAGTGAGTTCTCGGGTGTCAGGAGTCTGATGCGTGACCTATAATCTCTGTCACAGGTGAGACAGACAGTGGTTGGAGGAGCAGGTGGGTGATGTGCCCAGGTTGTCATGCATTCCTTTTATTGTCAACACTTGGTTTCAGCTTGCTCGCGACATTAGAACTCTTGGTGTTCAGCTCCTTCCCGGATGCTTTTCCTCCAGTTTGGGCGGTCCTGGGCCAGGGCTTTCCAGGTGATGATGGGGATGTTACACTTTTTCAGAGAATTTACAATGCAGAAGGAGGCCATTCGGTCCATCGAGTCTACACCAGCCCTTGGAAAGAGCACCATACTTAAGCCTAAGAGCAATTTAGCATGGCCAATCCACCTCACCTGCATATCTTTGGACAGTGGGAGGAAACCGGAGCACCCGTAGGAAACCCAAGCAGACACGGGGAGAAAGTGCAAATTCCACGCAGACAGTAACCCGAGGCTGGAATTGAACCTGGGACTCTGGAGCTGTGAGGCAGCAGTATGCCACTGTGCCACCGTGAAAAATGAAAGTGGAGAATGTGGGCATTGATTCCACTAACTCTCACATGCTAAGTGAGCGCTCTACCATTTGACCTAATTTGCCCGATCTGGGGGAGGCTTTGGGAGTGTCAAGGAGGCTTTGGGAGTGTCCTTGACGTGTATCCTCTGCCCCCCTGGGGCTCGCTTGCTGTGTTGAAGCTCCATGGATGATGTGGCCCACCCAGTGGAGCTGATCGAGCATGGTCAATGCTTTGATGCTGGGAATGTTGGCCTGAGCGTGAACACTGACGTTGGTGTGCCTATCCTGCCAATAGATTTGCAGGATCTTACCATAGTACTTCCCCAGTGTTTTGAAGTGCTTGCTGCATATAGTCCACATCTCTGAGCCAGATAGCAGGGTCGGTATCACTACCATCTAGATCATAGATTTACCCAATATGTAGGCTCTGTGAATCTGGCAGTCACTTTCTTGCTTCTGATTGGAGGGCGTTTTTCAATGGGTGCACTACTTTAATCCTAAATGCTGCCTCCTTCATCTACTGAGATAAGCTGCAGCTCTTCACAATTGCTCAACCCAAGGATGGCAGGACCATCTGTTTTAGTGAATTCGATCATACAGTTAACACAATTTCCGCTGTGTGTACCTGTGATTTGGGTTGTTCATTGCTGTTGAATCTCAGTCCCCTCGTATGCTGTCGAAATGGCATTGTTCAGTTTCACAGCATCTTTCCTTGGGTAATCATTGTCTTTAAACTTTCATGCAAGATCTTCTGGAATGGTCTGAGTGGGATGATGTCACTCTGTGATCTGGTATCCATCTTCAGTTTCAGATTTGTGTTTGTGGACTTGTTTCTTAACCTTTTCCTGATCTGAATTTCTTATCTGTAAAAAGTGTCACATCCGTCCATTTCATACAATTATATGGTTCCTTTGTCTATTGTGTTCTCAAGTTGTCATCATCTTCCGGAGTATGAATGTTTTGATTTCCTTTCCTTCTAATTCTACCTGTGGCTCTGACGCTGATAACTCATTTATCATCTTCTTTCCTTTCTTTACCCAGTGATTGGCTTTTCCACAAGCTCTACAATTTCATCCGTAAGCATGACAGTTATTTCTGTCCATGAATTTGTGTGGTCGTCCACAGCTCCTGCACATCTTTCTCCCTATTTGGTGTATTCATTTGTTACTTTTTAACTGCATCAATCTTGCTGCCATTTCTTAACTGTAGACTAGCCATTTGCAATTTCAATATTTGCGTCTTCTGTTCCTGGCTCCATGTGCTCTGGTGGTATCTACAATCTGCAAAATTGTGAGCTTGTAGTTTTCAAACAAATATTTTTTGTACTTTGGGTATGCAGAGCCCTAAATGAACTGATCCATCAGCCTTTCACCTATTTCCTTGAATTTACATTTCTTGGCTGCACTTTTCAATGTTGTTAAATTAAACAAATGTCTCCTGCCCATGAAAGGATACAACTGACCCTTTCCTCTTCACTGGTGCCTTTGAAAAAACTGCTAAACATCAGGTGCACTCCTTTATTTAAACTTTTCAAATACCTCCACAATAGTATCAGCTTCTTAATTCACTTTGGGCTGAAGCTGAGTGTTCATCACTACAACAGCAGCCATTTTATTTTCGTGCTACTGACCCTGGTATTTTTCTCAATCTGTTTCAGGTTGATTTTTCTCAATCTTATTAAACGTCAAATCCATTTAAAATCTTTGAGTCCTTGCTCATTCGTCATCCACTGACACCATGGTATTTCTTCTTGTTTCCAAGAGTTTGAAATAATCACACCTTCAGGTTCAAAATGCAGGAACTTCATTGGGTATGGCTGCTGTTCTGATATATTGGGCTGGATTCTCTGGGCGCCGACGTCGAAATTGCGTTTGGTGATTGGCCAGAGAATCACTGTTTGCGCCGAAATCAGGGGCAGCGCCGCCATTGCAATGCTCCGCCCCCTCAAAAACAGTGTACTCGCAGGGTAAGCTGCACGCCATCAGGACAGCCTCAGGACGTCACCCGAGCCCCTCCCACGATGCTCCGTTCCCGATGAGCCGAGTTCCCAACAGCGTGGAACACTTATCCTATTTTTTTTTGTGAACCCGGAATGGCGGCTGCGGACTGATCCAGTACTGCCATTGTTGGGTGGGAGCCGTTCCGTGGGCAAGGGGGCTGGGAGCACTGGTGGGGGGTGGTCCGGGGGCGGTGAGCCTGGTCAAATGGGGGCAATTTTTGGTAGGCCGGGTTCGTGCGCGGCTGGCGCCATGATGCACGGCCGCTGTAGGCCGCCGCCGTGCGCATGCGCGGCCACGGACCCGGCAAATCTCCGGCCGTATCCGCAGGCAAAGCCGGGGGCTTTATACTGCATGCCTGCTAGCCCCCCACCAGATGGAGGATCGGTGCAGCTTTGGTGCCGTTGCTCGGGCGCAAAACACTACTGTTCCCACGCTGGCGTCAGAACTTTGTCTTCAAATCGGAGAATCCAGCCCATTGTAGCTCAGCACTTGTTTGCAGTGCAGCGATAAATGTGGCACACTGGGTGTACATTTGCATTAGTTCCCAAAACTTTATAAATAATGTTACAATAATACAGAAACTTTAAATGCAGAGTTAAATGGTCCTATCTTCAATGTCATAGATAGATACAATGCAGAGAGTAGATAAAATGCCGATCCAAGCCTGGTGCACACTAGGTGCAAAGCTTCTTCCCAAGGCTTTCTGCCTCTGCTTTCCAGCTAAATCTCTTTGGCTTAGACAGATCAGGATTCAACCCAGGACATTCCTGGTTTGAATAGCTCTGCTGGACATGGGCACTGCATTTGCTCATCACATTATTGAAAGTAATTTTTTGCTGTATTAGAAAGGGAACTAGAATCTGAATATTACTGCTGTGCTAAGCTCACACGAGCAGTACTATTGGCATGTTATGAAACAACAATTTGCTGAGTCTTGATTAGCCCTTATGTCCCATCTGTCCATTTGGTGAACACTTCAAGATTACTCTACGGTGAAAGTCAGTGCTTCAGTGTGATAGTGTTCCAGATGTGTATCACACTGATTAAACTTGTTATTGCTGGCAGAAATCCTCATTACCCATTGAGTGCACCATGTTCCATGTTATTATTCAGAGCTCCCACAACTGTACTGCTTTGTGCATGAAGCTTGCCTAATTGGTGGTGGGTAGGGGCTAGAAATCACGATGTAGGTGAAAATTAATGGGATGTAGCAGGATTTCCTCTTGCTAGAAAAAGTATTTAACCCATTGACAGCCAGGGGTAAGAAACGACTGCCAAACAAAAATGAATTGAAAGACAACCCAACATACAGGCATGAAACAAACTCTTGCAAGTAAAAGACTAGAATCTCATCCATGTTTCATGGGTAGCAAAGTGATTTTTTGTGCTGTTCGATGAGGATGTATGTATGATTACTGTGCTTAGTAGTACTCACTCCACAGGATAGCTCAGCACGATGGAATAAGGATGGGAGACAGCGGTATTGTTGTGGCAATGAGAAATTAGCAATGTCGGTTCCAGATGTCAACCTGAGAGCACCAAAGGTACCGCTTTACCTAAATCTGCAATTTACTGGCCCCGGTGGTGGCCCTGTTCATCAAAGGAAAATCTGATGGAAACCCCATCGAAACCATTTTTGTGAACCTGACTAAATGCCTGTCAAGCAATCAGCCACCTGCCATCAGGCTTCCCAGGCATTTGAGGGCTGGCAGCTCTTCAAAGCCAGCTTCCTCACCAGTAACAGTGGCCACAGTTAGATTGTTGGAGGCTGGAACTGCAACCAGCGATGGAAGCCCAAGAAGAAAATGAGTGGGGTGGGGTTGTCAGGGCCGATCAGGAGGTTGAGTCTGGGGGGTTTTATCACTGGTAGGACCCTCCATAAGGTACAGGGTGCCTAATCAGGAGGCTTCTCCCACAGAAAGGACATCAGGATAGACCTGGCTGCCAGTTCATGTACTGCGATCCGTCCCTGCTGCTGGTTGAATATCAGCTGCAGTAGGACGAGGTCCGAAGTGATTTTTGATTGGTCAACATCAGGACCTTATTTGATCTAAGTGTGGGAAGGCCACACTTAACCTTCCTGCTCCTTACTTAATTGATGGGAATTGGGATGGAAACAGGTTCTCACCTCACCCACTTACACCATCTTCCTCCCCACACCACCTCCAAACCTACTCCCACTGGGTGGAGGAGGTGTTAAATTCTATCCCATATCTACAAAGTAAGGCTGCACAGATCATATTCATACATTCATGTTCAGTTCCTCCAGCACCACTTATCTCATCTTATGCTAGACTCCCTTTGATTGTTATGTATAGTAAATGGAAATGCCACCAAAGTCCCAGAGTACCATTTGACCCTTTGAGAGAGAGCTGACTGGTGGTGATTTAACCTGAGGGTCATCACACCTCAGAAAAGGAGGGGGGGGGGGGGGGGGGGGGGGAATGGCAAGATTGAGAATAACCTCAGCCGGTATGGGAATTGAACCTGTGCTGTTGGTGTTGCCGTGCATTACAAACCAGCCATCCAGCCAACTGAAATAATAAGCTCTTAAAGCAAGCTTAAAATAAAGTTGTCATGGAAGAATATCATTGACATGATTTGGCATGTTTTGCTGCTTTGCAATTGTCCTTTATTGCCAACATGTGATACCCAAGTTGATAGAATTGCAGCACAAGCAATGCTGCAGCACGGCATACAAGGCCTCGTTTCATGGCTGGTGAAAAGGGTGGAGGGATAGACGCAGAGGGTGCAAATAAGATTGCCCTGAGTGGCATTCACATTGTCCCCATATGAGTACCAAGCAACATGCTAAGCATGAGCCTGATTCATGAAATGTATCATCTAGTGACTTTCAAACCACTGGCAATGTTGTGTGTCACAAGGTGATCACAGCAGAGAGGTGGCACCCAAAGTATACGAGAAACAACATCCAGAAAACAGCAGTCCTAGTCCAGAAAAGCTCTGCTGTATAAAATATGGATGAATAACAGATTTAATAATGAAAATCAGAGTGGATCTGTGTATTAATATGTTGGGTGATTCTATTATGAATGTTTTTATAGGACATGGATGGTTGTTTTACCTCCTGTGACCAACAGTTAATGACTCAATTCCTTTTTTAAAGCAATGTTGAATTTTTGTGTGCAGAATGGAACTGAAATGGTCCAGGATTGAAATGTCTGCAAGTTGCTACAAAGTCTGTGAAGACATCGGAACTCTCTCCATTAAGGTTACCAGAAAAGGATACAGTGCTGATCCCTCTTATGTTAATATAAAGGTACAGGATCTACAGATGTTTACATCTTTTGTATTACGTTTGAAATCACTTCAGGTTGTTCCTGCGTCAATGAGTCTGTCTGCACTAAAGGGCACAGGCACCAAAGTTGTCCATGTGACATCACTGGATGAAATCTAAAATACAGTTCTGCTGCACACCCTCATCTCTGGAAATTGCTAGCATGCTTCCATTTGGAAAGTTGAATCCATTTGGGTGGAAATCAGGAATAGTAAGGTGAAAAAGTCACTGATAGGAGTAGTCTATAGGCCACCAAATAGTAACATGATGGTGAGGAAGGCAATAAACAAACAAATAATGGATGCATGTAGAAATGGTACAGCAGTTCTCATGGGGATTTTAATCTACATGTCGATTGGTTTAAGCAGGTCGGTCAAGGCAGCCTTGAGGATGAGTTTATCGAATGTATCCGCGATAGTTTCCTCAAACAGTATGTAATGGAACCTACGAGGGAACAAGCGGTCCTAGATCTGGTCCTGTGTAATGAGACAGGATTGATTAATGATCTCATAGTTAGGGATCCTCTCGGAAGGAGCAATCACAACATGGTGGAATTTAAAATACAGATAGAGAGTGAGAAGGTAAAATCAAACACTAGTGTTTTGTGCTTAAACAAAGGAGATTACAATGGGATGAGAGAAGAGCTAGCTAAGGTAGACTGGAAGCAAATACTTTATGGTGAAACAGTTAAGGAATAGTGGAGAACCATCTAAGTGATTTTTCACAGTGCTCAGCAAAGGTTTATACCAAGAAAAAGGAAGGATGGTAGAAAGAGTAAAAATCGATATCTAAGGAAATAAGGGAGAGTTTCCAATTGAAGGGAAAAGCATACAAAGTGGCAAAGATTAGTGGGAGACTAGAGGACTGGGAAATCATTAAGGGCAACAGAAAGCTACTAAAAAAGCTATAAATAAGAGTAAGATAGACTATGAGAGTAAACTTGCTCAGAATATAAAAACAGATAGTAAAAGTTTCTACAACTATATAAAAGAAGAAAGAGTGGCTAAGGTAAATATTGGTCCTTTAGAGGATGAGAAGGGAGATTTAATAATGGGAGATGAGGAAATGGCTGAGGAACTGAACAGGTTATTTGGGTCGGTCTTCACAGTGGAAGACACAAATAACATGCCAATGACTGATGGAAATGAGGCTATGACAGGTGAGGACCTTGAGATGATTGTAATCACTAAGGAGGTAGTGATGCGCAAGCTAATAGGGCCAAAGGTAGACAAGTCTCCTGGCCGTGATGGAATGCATCCCAGAGTGCTAAAAGAGAGGCTAGGGAAATTGCAAATGCATAGTGATAATTTACCAAAATTCATGAGACTCTGGGGTGGTCCCGATGGATTGGAAATGAGCAAGCATGACACCACTGTTTAAAAGGAGTTAGGCAGAAAGTGGGTAATTATAGGTCAGTAAGCTTGACTTCGGTAGCAGGGAAGATGCTGGAATCTATCATCAAGGAAGAAAAAGCAAGGCATCTAGATGGAAATTGTCCCATTGGGCAGATGCAGCATGGGTTCATAAAGGGCAGGTCATGCCTAACTAATTTAGTGGAATTATTTGAGGACATTACCAGTGTGGTAGATAACGGGGAGCCAATGGATGTGGTATAAGTGCATTTCCAGAAAGCTTTTGACAAGGTACCACACAAAAGGTTGCTGCATAAGATAAAGATGCATGGCATTAAGGGTAAAGTAGTAGCATGGATAGAGGATTGGTTAATTAATAGAAAGCAAAGAGTGGGGATTAATGGTTGTTTCTCTGGTTGACAATCAGTAGCTAGTGGTGTCCCTCAGGGATGAGTGTTGGACCCACAATTGTTCACAATTTACATAGATGATTTGGAGTTGGGGACCAAGTGCAATGTGTCCAAGTTTGCAGATGACACTAAGATGAGTGGTAAAGCAAAACGTGCAGAGGATACTGAAAGTCCGCAGAGGGATTTGGATAGGTTAAGTGAATGCGCTAGGGTCTGGCAGATGGAATACAATGTTGACAAATGTGAGGTTATCCATTTTGGTAGGAATAACAGCAAAAGTGATTTTTATTTAAATGATAAAATATTAAAACATGCTACTGTGCAGAGAGACCTGGGTGTGCTGGTGCATGAGTCGCAAAATGTTGGTTTACAGGTGCAACAGGTGATGAAGAAGGCAAATGGAGTTTTGTCCTACATTGCTAGAGGAATGGAGTTCAATAATAGGGAGGTTATGCTGCAATTTTATAAGATATTGGTGAGGCCACACCTTGGGCCGGTGCTAGGAATTGCGGGACCAATTAGAAAAGTGATGGCGGGGCCCCTACTCTACAAAAGTAAAAATTTATGTATGTTTATATTTCATGTAGTATGCTCGTCTTTAACCAAAAAAAAACATTAAATGCTTGATATACTAAAATTTTGAAACTTACTTACCCGGGCGGAAGGATTTGGCGGCGCAGGACTGAAGGATTTGTCGACGGTAATGCGGTGCGTTCCCCAAAAGTAAAAACTACCCTATAGTTCCTCTTAGAATACAGAAAAGGCTTCAAACGGTAACTCTGTCACCGCTGGCGCGGGGCCCCCTTAAGGTGCAGGGCCCAATTTGATGAAATTGGTCAAATAGGCTTAAAACCGGCCCTGGCCACACCTGGAGTATTGTGTTTAGTTTTGGTCTCCTTACTGGTGCTGGAGGGTGTGCAGAGCAGATTCACTAGGTTAATCCCAGAGCTGAAAGGGTTGGATTATGAGGAGAGGTGAGTAGACTGGGACTCTACTCGTTGGAATTTAGAAGGATGCGGGGGGATCTTATAGAAACATATAAAATTATGAAGGGAATAGATAGGATAGATGCGGGTAGATTGTTTCCACTGGTGGGTGAAAGAAGAACTAGGGGGCATAGCTTCAAAATAAGGGGAAGGAGATTTAGGACTGAATTTAGGAGGAACTTCTTCACCCAAATGATTGTGAATCTATGGAATTCCTTGTCCAGTGAAATAGTTGAGGCTCCTTCATTAAATGTTTTTAAGATAAAGATAGATAGTTTTTGAAGAATAAAAGGATTAAGGGTTATAATGTTTGGGCTGGAAAGTGGAGCTGAATCCACAAAAGATCAGCCATGATCTCATTGAATGGCGGAGCAGGCTCAAGGGGCCAGATGGCCTACTCCTGCTCCTAGTTCTTATGTTCTTATGTTCCCAGAATCTCCTTAGGACTACAATTTATGGGGAACAGACCTGTGATTTCTCAAAGTGCTTTCCTGGCAGCCAAGGCTCTAAAATGGGAGCACATGCATTGTAAATTCAGCCTTTCCATGTGTAAAATCCAATAATATGATAATAAGATCACAACAACTTAGTTGTGAGTTATATCACTGGGTTTTACGCTTGGCAATGAAGTCAAAAAGGATATGACACTTAGTTCCTACCCAAACTGATTTAAGAAAGGCATGCTGCAATCCCTGCAGAGACCAATCACCTGAAACAAGAGATTTGAATTCCCAGTTTAACCACAGATTAACAACATGATTTCAAGTTTTAAGACTTCTAATACATTATACTATAGAAAAGCTATCCCTCCTTTAACTGTAACATGACCAAAAACCCCATGCCATTCCAATACTATTCTCTCTCCCAAGACACAGATACAGACTGCTTAACACAGTTAGTTAGTACACAGAACATTGTTTTAAAATGCTGATCTTGCCAATGTGGGTTATAATTTAATAATATAATAATCTTTATTGTCACAAGTAGGCTTACATTAACACTGCAATTAAGTTACTGTGAAAAGCCCCCAGTCACCACATTGCGACACCTTTTCGGGCACACAGAGGGAGAATTCAGAATGTCCAAATTACCTAACAAGCACGTCTTTCTGGACTTGTGGGAGGAAACCGGAGCACCCAGAGGAAACCCACGCAGACATGAGGAGAATGTGCAGACTCCACACAGGGTTTATTATTAAACGTTCACCCAAAGGCTTGTCTATAATCTAGCTAGACAACAGTCTGTTATTCCAAAAAGTAAATAACCTTGCTGGTTTACACCACAAGTCCTTGAGGCATAAGTATTTGACGAGCATTTGTTCTTTACTCAATGCAGGGGTGTTTGATCTATTCCCCCCTTTACTAAACCTATTAATTCACTCTTACAATATCACATAGTGCATTGAATAACACAATGTTTGTCTCCTACAGGTCCAGGGGTTATCAGCTACAATTGGTAGAGACTTCACCCATAGCTCGGCAAGTTTAATTCAGTTTGATCCTGGTAAGTTACATTAATAAGACAGGGTGCTGTTGAAATAACAATATTGCTTGTTACTATGGGAATAAAAACTTCTACCAAGGGATATAGGAATGAGGATCGTAAAATTAAATCCAGGTTAAACAAAAACTCCTCGAACTATCTCAACTGAATTGACTTACATGAGAACCATGGCGCCACAGACTCTGCCGTAACACCAGCATCTCACCTGATTGGTCATTTGGTATATGTCAGTCAGGACAGCGAGTTTATTGAATCATGGAAGATGCGGGGGATCAATTGAACTGAATCCAACCCTTACCTCACCTCACCTTATATCACACTTGTACTTTTCCAGTGGAGGACATTGGATCGAAAGAAGGGGCAGCAACCTTAGCCGATATTTCTTCTCCCCAGTTCAACAATATGGAAATGATAGACAGGAAAATACACCTTGTTCTAACTTGTCCATCCCATGTAGTTGTGATGTCTGATGCATAAAAATGCAGGCACTTCCTATTCACCAAAAGCCTTGTAATTTTTCTGACCCTCCCAGCTCCACATTTAGGAAAGTAAATAATGTTTTTGTGGCAGATTCCAGCAATCTCTTTCCGGAATAATGATTTGGTTGCTCTCGGGTGTAAGGTGAGGTAAGGTAAGGATTGAACTCAGTTTGAAATATCCCTGCACCTTCCATCGTTGAATAAGTTCGCTATCCTGACTGATTTGTGCTTAATGACCAATCTGGCGAGATGCTAATGTTGTGGCAGTGTCTGTGGAGCCATGGTTCTCATGTAAGTCAATACCTTCAGGTAAGAAACTTAGAGGAAATTTATTTCAAAAAATCTGGGTGTGATTTTAAGATTTTTATTTCTTGGCCTGAGAAAACAAACAACATGCACAGCACACGATCAGGCATTATTCAATATGAGAAAGGGACCTAAATACAAAACACCACTGCTGATTATTTCAGGTGTGCAGCCTGGGTGATCCCGGGCAGCTGATCCATTTGATATGCAGTGCCCTCCTGTAGGGAAATGAAGGGACATGTGGCATATGTCATAATGATTCCTCACCTGAAAATTGGACAATTACATGTTGAGGTTAGTGTGCTTAGGAATACTTGCTCTGGATATTAACCACTATAATATCATACATACAGACCACACCTCTTTGCTAAAGTTGGACTGAAAAGCATTCAGTCTAGCTGCACAGCAACAAGCTTGTTTATTTCACCAAGATAATCCAGGAATAAACAGAAGGAGTGCGATCAATTTCCTGTGATCCTTGTTTCAAGTAAAATAACAAAGTCAGAAGGAGGCATGCAGCACAGTGGTTAGCACTGGGACTGCGGGGCTGAGGACCCGGGTTCGAATCCCGGCCCTGGGTCACTGTCCATGTAGAGTTTGCACGTTCTCCCCATGTCTGCATTGGTTTCACCCCCACAACCCAAAGTTGTGCTGGTTTGATGGATTGGCCACACTAAATTGCCCCTTAATTGGAAAAGAAAAATACTTGGCTACTCTAAAAAAAAATTTAAAAACAGAGCCATAATGTTACTGATATCCTACGCATAACCCCCCTTGCATCCAAATATTCCAAAACTAACTATTTCTGTTACAATCTGCTCCTGTTCATCCACCCTAATAGAAAAAGAAAAAGCAAACTGTTAATGTTGCAATATTGTGGGCGTGGGTTGGCACACTGAAGTATCAATTAAAGTTGCTACTCTGAAGGGCCTTCTCCTTGAAGTGGGAGCAGGGATCACCAAATTGTCTGTATTAAGTAAACTCCTGGCTCGCCATATGGACAAAGATGACACCTAAGATTGCAGATAATGAACCCTTATTTGTTTACAAATTAACATCCCAAATGTGGTTGACTTAATTTTATAATCACAGGCTAAATGTAACTGTGGTGGTATGACTAGGAGGTTTACGGTACCTCAGAGTAGTGCTGCCATTGGTGCAGAGGACTCGCTGCTCATTGGTTCAGGCAGGTCATGTGTGTCTCTGCCAATTGGCTGAGGCTAGTCATGTGACTGCTCACCAACTGGCCGAGAGGCCGGTAGCCCCTCCTACGAGGCGGGGTATAAGAACCCGTACCATGCGGCAGTCGGCCATTCTCTGTAAGTCGACTGCCGGGCACACAACTAGTTCATTAAAGCCTGTTATTTGGAACTTCTTCAATTGATGGTGCATTAATTTAATGAACTAGAATTTTGAAATGGAGCTACGGATCAAGCCAAACTGCCTCCGCATCAGCCCGCATGCTACAAACGCGTCAGCAACTTTTAAACATTGGCTGGCGTGCTTCAACAGCTACCTCACCACTACAGACAATCAACCCACAAAGGAGCAGAAACTCCACATCCTCCACTCGTGCGTGGGCATCGCCGTTTATTCGATGATAGAGGATGAACAAGACTATAGCGCAGCCATGGATCTTCTCAAAGGACATTTTCTCAGGCCAGTAAACCAAGTCTACGCGCGGCACCTCCTGGCAACAAGGCAACAATTCCGCGGTGAGTCCCTTGACGAATTCTATTGGGCCCTCATTGTCCTAGGGAGAAATTGCGCCTGTCTGCAAGTTACTGCGGAGGAGCACACTGAACTGCTAATCAGGGATGCCTTTGTCGCGGGGATGCAATCCTCTCAGATACGCCAACGACTCCTAGAAAAGGACACATTGAGCCTCACTGAGGCACGGACACTCGCATCCTCCCTGGAGGTTGCCAACCACAACGTATGCCCCCGGCCGCGCGGCGGCCCCTTGGGCAATCTGGCACGCGACTTCCATCACCCCCGCCGATTCCGACCCCCCCCCCCAGGCCTGTGCTGTGGGACGCCCCGATAAGCCCACAGGGCCCCGCTGTTATTTCTGTGGCCAGGCCAAGCACCCCCGCCTGCGCTGTCTGGCCCGTTCTGCAGTCTGCAAGAGCTGCAGCAAAAAGGGCCATTACTCCGTGGTCTGCCAGTCAAAGTCGGTCGCTGCCGTTCCACGCAGCGACCGGGGATCGTTCCCCCCCCCCCCCCCCCGTGCTCCCCCAGGGCCCCGTGCAGCCCGTGGACCTCCCTGCCACCGCTCCTAGCCACCACGAGTTACCCCCGGACGCCGCCATTTTGGGGCCCTGTCGCCACGTACTAGCCCCAGGCGCCGCCATTTTGGGGCCCCAACTCCACGTACTAGCCCCGGGCGCCGCCGTTTTGGGGCCCCGACTCCACGTGCGGCCGACGGGCGCTGCCATCTTGGGTTGGCATGGAGGACCCCACCAGTGAACACTCCATAGAAGAAGACGACTCAGAAATCCTTCCATGACTCGCTGCAGTGATGCTGGTCCAATCGCGGCCCCGCACGCTCTCCACGGCGACCACGCAAATCCTCCTCAATGGACATGAGACGAGCTGCCTACTAGACTCCGGGAGCACAGAGAGTTTTGTCCACCCTGACACGGTAAGACGCTGCGCACTCCCTGTTCACCCGGTTAAGCACAAAATAGCTCTGGCTTCAGGTTCGCACTCCGTCCAAAACACCGGGTGCTGCTTAGGGGAGGGTTTTTAAAAATTACAAACTCCTCGCCCTTCCCCGTCTCTGCGCACCGGCACTTTTAGGACTGGACTTCCAGTGCAACCTGCAGAGCTTAACCTTAAAATTTGGCGGCCCTATTCTCCCCCTTACTGTCTGCAGCCTGTTTGACTTCTTAAAAGAATGCTCGAAGTCGTCTCTAGGTTAACTGATGCTTTATTGTGCCCCACAATAAACTACAGTGGTACTTGAAAATATACTGCTTTACTTGTCTGCAACTAGGCCCAAAAGACTTGCATCTCCACAGTTGAGTTCCACCTCTTGTCTCTTCAACCCTCTAGCTCCAACTGGCCGAAGGCGGAGCTCCGGCGTTCCTCCTATTTGTCCTCGCGCTGCCCCCTGGTGGTACTTGTACACACACAGGCGAGGATCACCACATCCCCCTTTTTCACTCTTTTTTTTTTTTTTTTCTTAGCTGCAGAGCTGTAACAAAACACAAATGTAACAGTTAGGTTTATATACATGTATATACAACAGGGCAGGGCCATGCATGTGTCAGTCCATGTTTACAGGTTCAGACGGTCAGGTGCACGTCTGATCCGAGTGGACCTCCTGAGTGGGCATGGAGATCCAGGGTCGTCTGTGTCCATGTGGACATCTGCTGCTGGAGTGTCAGGATGATGCATGACAGCGTCCTGTAGGTCCAGCGTGTCCTGCCGATCAAGAGTCGGAAAGACCCGTGGTCGAGGTGTGACTTTAAGAAGGTCTCTCCGATTTCGTCGAACCATTGTCCCAGCGTCCAACCGAACGATGTAGGACCGCGGCGATGTTTGGCGAAGGACCACGGCCATTTTGGACCATCCTCCAGCCGGGTTTCGCAACCTCACCGTGTCGTTGCTGGCCAACGGCTGCAGTACCTTGGCCTGCTGGTCATAGTGCTGCTTTTGCACTTGACGTTGGTGACGCATTTTATCCAGGACAGGCGAGTGATCAGGATTGGTGAATTGTAGCGCTGGTAATGTTGTCCGTACGTCCCTGTTGAAAAGCATCTGAGCTGGTGATAGTACCGAGCTCAAAGGTGACGATCGGTACGACAAGAGGGCCAAGTGTACGTCGGATTTCGAGTCCTCAGCCTTGCTGATGAGTTGTTTAACTATGTGGACACCTTTCTCCACCCTGCCATTTGATTGCGGAAAGTGTGGACTCGACGTTATATGCTGGAAATTGTAGTGCTTGGCGAAGTCCGTCCACTCCCAGCTGGCAAAGCAAGGACCATTGTCGGACATGACCGTCCGTGGGATGCCATGCCTGGAGAAAGTTTCTCTGCAGGCCTTGATGACGGCTGCGGCTGTGAGATCCGGGAGTTGCAGGACTTCCGGAAAGTTGGAGTAATAGTCAATGATCAGAACATAGTTGCGGCCCATGGAGTGGAACAAGTCAATGCCCACTTTGTCCCATGGTAACGTGGCCATCTCATGCTGCTGCAGTGGCTCCTTGCATTGCGCCGGTCGATGTCTTTGGCACGTGTCACAAGTGAGCACCATGTTTGTAATGTCCTCGTTAATCCCTGGCCAGTAAACAGATTGTCGCGCTCTCCTTTTGCACTTTTCGGCACCAAGGTGCCCCTCATGAATCCTGTGAAGGATGTCCGCCCGGAGAGCCGTAGGAATGACGATCCTGTCGTTTCGTAGTATGATGCCATCGACCACGGATAGTTCAGTCCTAACATTTTGGAACTGTGGGCACCGCCCCTTTGGCCAGCCATGTTGCAGGTTGTGTAAGACTTGGAGGAGGGTAGCATCCTCCTGTGTTGCCTGACGAATTTGCTGTAGCCTTTCGTCCGTTGCCGGGAGCGTCTCCTTGCACCACTGTGCATGAGCTTCCACATCATTGATGGAAGCCGGTGGCGGGTTGTCAGTGTCCATGGCTCGTGATAGTGTGTCAGCTATTACAAGGTCCTTGCCAGGGGTGTAGACCAGCGTGAAGTCGTACCTTCGCAACTTCATCATCATGCGTTGTAGGCGCGGTGTCATATCATTTAGGTCCTTGTCGATGATATTGACCAGCGGCCTATGATCCGTTTCCACGAGAAAAGTGGGGAGACCGTACACATAGTGGTGGAATTTGGTCACCCCTGTGATTAGCCCTAGGCACTCCTTTTCTATCTGTGCATACCTGCACTCTGTGACAGTCATTGCCCGTGAGGCGTAAGCCACTGGGACCCAGTCCGACTGGTCGTTCTGTTGTAGGAGCACAGCACCAATTCCATATTGACTGGCGTCAGTGGAGATCTTGGTAGGTTTTGCCGGGTCAAATAATGCGAGCGTTGGAGCTGCCATCAATTGGTGTCTCAGATCATCCCATTCATCTTGGTGAGCTTGGGTCCAGGCAAACTCCGTGTCCTTCCTTGTCACGTTCCTCAACGCCGTTGTCCGTGCTGCCAAGTTCGATATGAATTTACCAAGGAAGTTGACGAATCCGAGGAACCTTAAAACCGCTTTCTTGTCCTGTGGTCGCTGCATGCTCTGAATCGCAGCGATCTTCTCAGCGTCCGGCATCACCCCATGCTCGGATATAGTGTCGCCCAGGAAGGTCAGAGAGGACTGTGCGAAAGTGCACTTGGCTTGGTTGAGTTTCAGTCCATACTGGTGGATCCGCTGGAAGACTTGCTTCACCCTCGCAATATGGTCTTCCTCTGTCGTGGACCATATTATGATGTCATCCACATAGACACGGACGCCTTCGATGCCTTCTACCATCTGCTCCATAACCCTGTGAAATATTTCGGATGCCGATATGATGCCGAAGGGCATCCGATTATAGCAGTACCTTCCAAACGGCGTGTTGAAGGTGCACAGCAGGCGGCTGGACTCATCGAGCTGCATTTGCCAGAACCCCTGTGATGCATCCAGTTTGGTGAAGATTCGAGCTTGTGCCATTTCGCTCGTGATCTCCTCGCGCTTGGGAATAGGGTAGTGTTCCCTGCGAATGTTCTTATTGAGGTCCTTGGGATCTAGACAGATCCGGAGTGCACCCGACGGCTTCTTGACGCACACCAGCGAGCTGAACCAGTCAATCGGCTGTGTGACGCTTGAGATGACACCTCGAGTTTGGAGACGCTGAAGTTCGGCTTTTAACTTGTCCCGCAATGGAGCCGGCACCCTCCGTGGGGCATGAATGACCGGTATGGCATTCTGTTTGAGCAGGATCTTGTACGTATAGGGCAGTGTGCCGATGCCCGAGAAGACGTCAGGGTAGTCGCTGAGTAGCAGTTGTATGTCCTCGGCAATTCGTGATGCTGCAGCCGTGTTCATGAAAATCCGCTGAATCAGCCGCAAATCCTTGCAGGCTTGAGCACCGAGCAGTGAGGACTTTTTGTCCTCTACAATTTCAAAGCGGAGTTCTGTCATGACTGTTTGGTTGGCAACTCGTAGGTGGCATGATCCCTTTGAGACGATCTGGTTGCCGTTGTAGTCAGTGAGCTTGCATGCTGCAGGTAACACCTCGTGCGTCCCTGGGACGGATGCGAGATCTTTGCTCGTCAGCAAGTTTGCTGAGGCTTCCGTGTCCAGTTTGAAGGTGATGGGGAAGTTATTTACGTGCACCATGGCAGTCCATTCGCTTGCCGAATTGATGGCATGCACGTGACGAGGTTTTGTCGTCAGGTCCTGTGGTTCCGCTGTGGCATTAATAATTCCAATGCTGTACTTGTGCTCCCAGGAGTTGAATTCCTCATGGTCGGAATAATTGTCATCGGGTGCCTGAGTGTTCATGACATCAACTGTGCGGACCTTCATGTTCCCGTGCCGTGGCATTGAGGAGTGAAATTTTGCTGTAGACTGACATTGGGAGGCGAAGTGATTCATTCTTAAACACTTTCTGCACTTTTTTCCTTGAGCTGGACATTGCCCTTTTAAGTGGGAGGAGCCGCAACAATAACACGTCATGACGTCATGCGCATGGTGTGTTCGCGCATGTGCAGTGCGGTTTTCATTCCAGGGCCGGTATTGCGAGTAGTGCGCATGCGCATGCCGATCACTTCCGGGATCGCGTCTTTCAGGACGGTGCGCATGCGCAGACGGGCCGGAGAACGGAAGAGACGGCCTGGAGAACGGAAGAGACGACCTGTGAGGGGAAGCCACCATCTTTATATCTGCCTCGTGGTGAGTGTCTTTCAATGAATGCTTTTCAAACAACTCGTGTACCTGCTGCTTTTTCTGCTCATGTAACAAACATTTATCTATGGTAGTTTTGAGTGTTAAATCGCTTTGTAGTAACAGAGAATCTCTCAGATTTGTATCAGCAAGACCAAAGATTAGCTGATCTCTAATGAGTGAGTTTGCCAAATCACCAAAGTTGCAGCCTTGTGCCAGCAAGCGTAGGTCTGTCACAAAGTGGGAGATAGTCTCCCCGTGGTTTTGGAGTCTGCTACGCAGGGTGTACCTTTCAAGGATCTCACTGGATTGAGACTTCCAGTGTTCATCAAATTTTGCAATTACCACGTCATACTTAGTTTTGGCTGCAGCATCAGCATATGTGAAAGAGTTATATGTATTTAACACCTGCTGGCCACCTATTGTGACCAAATGTGCAATTTTTCTGTCATCAGCGACTGTATGTAAGTCCAGAGCTAACAAATGCATCTCAAACTGTTGTTTAAACATTTTCCAGTTGGAATGTAGATTACCTGTAGTGCGCATTGGCCCTGTAAGTAGCTTGTGTTCCATCATTGCAGAAGGTCGTCTGTAGTTGAGAGGCTGCAGAGTCTGGTGGCCTGCCTGTTGTTGTTGCTTTTTTTTTTTTGTTTGCTGGTTCCTTTTGTTCAGAGAAGCCACTCCTGTACCATGTTTGACTTCTTAAAAGAATGCTCGAAGTCGTCTCTAGGTTAACTGATGCTTTATTGTGCCCCACAATAAACTACAGTGGTACTTGAAAATATACTGCTTTACTTGTCTGCAACTAGGCCCAAAAGACTTGCATCTCCACAGTTGAGTTCCACCTCTTGTCTCTTCAACCCTCTAGCTCCAACTGGCCGAAGGCGGAGCTCCGGCGTTCCTCCTATTTGTCCTCGCGCTGCCCCCTGGTGGTACTTGTACACACACAGGCGAGGATCACCACACAGCCTAGCGTCCCTCAAAGTGGACCCCCCTTCCTTGTTTGCGAACCTCATCCCGGATTGCAAACCCGTCGCCACTAGGAGCAGACGATACAGTGCCCAGGACCGGACCTTCATCAGGTCCGAGGTCCAAAGGCTGCTGAAGGAAGGAATCATTGCGGCCAGCAACAGTCCCTGGCGAACACAAGTGCTGGTGGTTAGGACTGGGGAGAAAAACCGGATGGTCATTGACTACAGTCAGACCACCAACAGGTTTACGCAGCTGGACGCGTATCCTCTCCCCCGTATCTCTGACCTGGTTAACAGGATCGCAAAGTACAAAGTCTTCTCCACGGTGGACCAACGGTCAGTGGCGTATCACCAGCTGCCCATCCGCACGAGTGACCGAAAGTACACTGCGCTCGAGGCGGATGGGGGCCTCTACCACTTCCTAAGGGTTCCATTGGGTGTCACTAATGGGGTCTTGGTCTTCCAATGGGAGATGGACCGAACGGTTGACCAATACGGTTTACGGGCAACCTTCCCGTATCTCGACAATGTCACCATCTGCAGCCACGACCAGCAGGACCACGTCATCAACCTCCAAAAATTCCTCCGTACCGCAAAACTCCTTAACCTCACATACAATAAGGATAAGTGTGTGTTCAGCACCGACCGTCTAGCCATCTTCGGCTACGTAGTGCGTAACGGAGTGATAGGCCCCGATCCCGAACGCATGCGCCCCCGTATGGAACTTCCCCTTCCCAACTCCCTCAAAGCCCTCAAACGCTGTCTGGGCTTCTTTTCCTATTATGCCCAATGGGTCCCGAACTACGCCGACAAAGCCCGCCCCCTCATCCAATCCACCACGTTCCCCCTGTCGATGGAGGCCCGCCAGGCCTTTCGCCGCATCAAAACGGATATTGCAAAGGCCACGATGCATGCTATTGACGAGTCCCTCCCATTCCAGGTCGAGAGCGACGCGTCCGATGTAGCTTTGACGGCCACCCTGAACCAAGCGGGCAGACCCGTGGCCTTCTTCTCCCGGACACTCCACGCCTCCAAACTCCGCCATTCCTCGGTGGAAAAGGAGGCACAGGCCATAGTTGAAGCTGTGCGATACTGGAGGCACTATCTGGCCGGCAGGAGGTTCACCCTCCTCACAGACCAACGGTCAGTGGCCTTTATGTTTGATAATGCACAGAGGGGCAAGATCAAGAACGACAAGATCTTGCGGTGACGGATCAAGTTGTCCACGTACAACTACGATATCTTGTATCGTCCTGGGAAGCTTAAGGAGCCTCCTGATGCCCTGTCCCACGGTACCTGCACCAGCATGCAGATTGACCACCTCTGCACCCTCCACGCGGACCTCTGCCATCCAGGGGTAACCCGCTTCTACCATTTCATCAAGACCCGCAACCTTGCCTACTCCATCGAGGAGGTCAGGACCGTGACCAGGGACTGCCACATTTGCGCGGAGTGCAAGCCGCACTTCTACCACCCCGAGCAAGCGCATCTGGTAAAGGCGTCCCGCCCCTTTGAACGTCTCAGCATGGACTTCAAGGGTCCCCTCCCCTCCAACAACCGCAACATATACTTTCTAAGTGTGATTGACGAGTACTCCCGCTTCCCTTTTGCCATCCCCTGCCCCGACATGACCACAACAACCGTCATCAAGGCCCTCCTCTCCATTTTCTCCCTGTTCGGTTACCCCGCATACATCCACAGCGACCGGGGGTCCTCCTTCATGAGTGACCAGCTGCGTCAGTTCCTGCTTAGCAGGGGCATCGCCTCTAGCAGGACGACCAGCTATAACCCCTGGGGTAACGGGCAGTTCAAGCGGGAGAGCGGTACAGTCTGGAAGACCGTCCTACTGGCCCTACGGTCCAGAAATCTCCCTGTCGCCCACTGGCAAGAGGTCTCCCAGACGCCCTCCACTCGATTCTGTCTCTCCTCTGTACTACCACGAACCAAACACCTCATGAACGGTTTCTAGTTTTCCCCAGGAAGTTTTCCTCAGGATCCCCGCTCCCGACCTGGCTGGCCACCCCCGGGCCCATCTTGCTCTGGAAGCATGTGCAGGTGCACAAGTCCGACCCGTTGGTTGAACAAGTCCAGTTACTCCACGCGAACCCACAGTATGCGTACATGGAGTATCCCGACGGACGACAGGACACAGTCTCCCTTCGGGACTTGGCACCCGCCAGTGTGCGGCCACAACCCCCAGCACCAACACCCCCTCTCCAGTCCCAACCACCACCCAAGCCCCCAGCGCCCCCGCAGCCCAGCGCACAGGACCCCCCTCCCCCGGCCGGAGCATCGTTAGCACCGACCAGGGGTACGGACACAGGACCACGACCGCCGCTCCCGGAGTCACGGACAACCACCGATCCGACGTCACCGGCACCGCTGCGACGATCCAGCAGGACATCGAAGGCGCCTGGCAGACTGATCGAGTCGATTTGATGTTCCACTGGACCTTATCGGATTCTTTGTTCAGTGTTCCCTTGTACAATATTGCTTGTTCCTTTTCTTTTTCTTTTGGTTTTGCTTTGTTCCTCGTTGTTCTTAAGTGCATTGTATGCGGTATTGTTGTTCTCCTTTGTACATTAGTCGCGGGCCAGTGGGCAGCCACCAGATATCTCGGTACACCTCGTTCTCTCTAGTCACACTACCAGTTCGATGGCCCCTCCTCCTTTTTCCTCCTCTCTTCTCTCTCTCTCTCCCCCCCCCCCCCGGCTTCTTTCTCCACAAGGGGTGAATGTGGTGGTATGACTAGGAGGTTTACGGTACCTCAGAGTAGTGCTGTCATTGGTGCAGAGGACTCGCTGCCCATTGGCTCAGGCAGGTCATGTGTCTCTCTGCCAATTGGCTGAGGCTAGTCATGTGACTGCTCGCTGATTGGCCGAGAGGCCGGTAGCCCCTCCTACGAGGCGGGGTATAAGAGCCCGCACCACGTGGCAGTCGGCCATTCTCTGTAAGTCGACCGCCAGGCACACAACTAGTTCATTAAAGCCTGTTATTTGGAACTTCTTCACGACTCGAGTCCAATTGATTGTGCATCAGTAACATGACAAAAATATAGTAAATTAACAAAATTGAGTTTGGGCAATACAGGTTAAAGTCCAAAATGATGCACTCACACATCAAAAAGTGCTGCTTTCTCACAAAATGCAGTATCAGTAGTCAAATTATGAGAAGATTGGAATTAGAAAAGAACAAACATGGTGACAAACAAATGAAGCAGAACGCTCACCCATTCTGGAAGTCACCTTATGAAAAATAATAGAATAATTTCACTATAGCTGGCCATCCAAGTAATTAATAGAAAAATTACCCCTCAAATATCCAAGCCCTTGCAGTATGATTTTAAGGTTGGCGAGCGACTGGCACTCGCCAACAGTTGGTGGAAAAGCTGCTATTGCCGACTCTTGGAAGCCCACTGCAATTTAACGTTCACTTGAGCTTTGATTGGCAGTGGGTGAGACGTCTGCAGTGGGTGAGACGTCTGCCCCCCTCCCCCCCCGCCAGGACCATTGGAAAGGTAAGTCCCAGGGGTCCCAGGGGTGGGAAGATAGAGGATGCCCTGGAGGGTCAGGAGGGGTGGTGGTCACAGCGTCAAGATGTAGGCTGGGGCAGAGGGGAGGCCTCCAGGGTATCGGAGAGAGGGTACCCAAAATCAGAAGAAATCTTCAGAATGAGATGCCCCTGATCCGGTCTTCCCTCCTGAGATAGAGAAAATACGTTTTTCTCAGTTTCCCACCCTGCCCGCACCTGCCAGCTTAAAAATTGAGGCTGTGCGGGAATATACCTTTAAGTGGCCATTAAGTGGACCTTATAGGTCCTTAATAGGTAAATGGGTGAACGTCCTGCCCGAGGCTCTTGCCTCCCCTGCGTAAAATTGCATCTTGGTTTGAGAAAACGGGTTCCCGGGTGAATCTCATCCTTTCAATTTTACCCCTCCCCCCCCCCCCCCCCCCATCCCCCACCACCTCAGAACTACCTTTGGGGGATTGGCGGCGGGGGGGGGGGGGGGGGGGGGGGGTAAGTGTAAAGCTCTGCCCTTGAAGTAAAATGAAATTCCTCCAAATTTTTTTTTACTTCTCACCCACTCCCTTGAAAAAGACATACAATCTTGTTTATTAGAATCCTGTCCCAATAAAAGGAGCCTGCCCCTAATATTATTTCTAAGGTAAAGAAAATCGATCACATTGTCAGTAAGATGTGTTTGTCGACTCACGTTTTTTCCAGTCACCTTGTAACTTTAGGCCTCCAATACTTTTACCGACAGGGAAATCTTCACAAAAGCTATCTTCCAAATATTATTAACACAGAATGCAATAGGTACTGTCATGTAAGCAATATGGAACAGGTTGAATTTGTTTAAGAGATGTGAAATCTATTATGTAAAGTGTTCCCATGATTAAAGTTTCACATTTGACTGCAGGTGTTTCTATGAAGGTATGGAACATTTTCATTAAAGATGATGGACTTGAAGAGAACAATGAAAAGTTGAAAGTAGAGCTAAAGACACCAATGAATGCCATCATTGGGCAGAAGGACATCTCTTTGGTGGAAATTGTAGATTTGCGTGGAGGTACAAATTATAAATGCCAAGGTTCATGCAATAAGTTACATTTATATAAAACACAACAGCAATTTGCATTTATATAGCAACATCCACAACAAACAACATCTTGACTGCCTTTGCCCCCCCCCCCTCTCCCCTGCACCTTTTCCAATCCCATTCCTGCCTTTGAACTTCCATCTCTTCCTTCCTGAGGACTACCATCTGACCTCTGCAATCTGACTTCTGCAATCCTCCCTGAGACATCCGATTATCCTGCACTTTCAAATTTCCCCTTGAGGCATCCAGCTCCATCCCCTCCAAGCTGTTCAATCTCTACACCCTCACTTCTCAGGACTACAACTGTGCCAACTACTCAACTATGAGGCCTCTGAATCTCCACACTCGGGTCCCTAATCTCTTCCTTACTGATACTGGAAGTCCACCTGATCAAATCCCCACTCCTTTGCAAACCCCATCCCCCCCCCCAACTGACCATCCTCTGCCCCTATACCTACCCCATCCTCCAAATTAAACCCCTGCAATTGGTCCCCCTATCTGTTGAAACTCTTCTGTCCGATCTCCCTTTGAACCCCTGCTGAGGTTGACTACCCCATGTCTGATTGACTCCTTAATTCCCCCCATTCTCATTCAAACTGCCTGATTGACTCTGATTGCGCCACCTCTTCTGCCACATCATAACCCCTCCCACATCGGTCGGCTCCCTGCATTCTCCTCAGTCCCCAGTGCACACTTACCTGCGGCTACAGAGCCTTCGCCAACTTTTGTCCCGTCCGAATAAAGGCCCAGCTGGCTTCTAGGCCGGGGTCCCACAGAGTATGGAGGAATCCTGAATTACTGGTGCCTCATGATTTCTGATCAACCCATTCCCCACTGGTTACATAAGCAAACATCCCTTTTCAATTTTTGATTTTCCCACAGCAGGATTAGAGATTTTACATAGTAACCATTTAGGATATCATATATTACGGTAAGTAATAACAAAATGAGGCATGATTTGTTCACCTATGTTATGAAACATACCCCCAGCTCTTTTGTTATTTGCTTATTGATTTCTTATGGCATTCTTACAACACAAATCTATTTTTCAACCCTTCTACCTTCAAATAAAAATGCTAATAAACTTATAAGCCAAATAACGTTTTCCTTCAAAGGGAGCTCTTCTCTCCCTGTGTCAGTCCAGATTTGACAGTTGTTTCATTGAATGGCTTTCATTGACTGAAAACTGGTTTACTGGCAGAGGAGAGGAAACCTCCATGAAATTGTCAGAAGCCTATGGACATCGAAGGGCAGAATTTCCTGTTCCAGCACCAGGGGCTATTGCATCAGTTTGGCGCAGCAAATATTGTAAGCATGGGTAGGGAAATGTGCAAGTCCATCCAACTTTCTGTCCATTCATTTAAATCAGTTGAAAATCAGGAATATTCTGCTGTTCTTCCCACCTGATTGTCTTGTAATTGCTTATCCTGGCTATCTAGTTGTCTCCTGTCCGAGAGCAGAAAAATCTGTCCCATAAAATCTGGTGCCCGAGGGAAAATGTACAAAATTTTGTCTCTTCAGGCAGCTGTGATCGAGTGGATTTGAGAACAAGTGAAGAGGGTTATATCAGTCAGATGGACAGCGGTGTAAGCGAACCTCCAAAGGCATCTGCCGAATCGCCCATATTCAATCAGGAAGGAAGATTATTGACACAGCCCGAGCTGTACTGGGATCACAATACCTCCCCTCCTAGGGGTGATGTTCCTCAGACTGATCATTTTTTGGACCACCATGGAACACTGAACGGAGATGGTGTTTCTCCAGTGACATCCAGAACACAGCTTCGGGCCATTGGAGGCGGCAGAGTGGTATGGAAGAATGAAGATTTCATATTGAAAGAGATGATTGATTGCTCCTCACATTAATTTTCTTTTATTTGAAATTTTAAATTAGATATTGTAATCTCCTAATCATTGCAAAAATAGGAAATTAAATGGACAAAGTGATATTAATCTGATATTAGTATTAGTTTTACATCATTCATTCTGTCTATTTTGATTACAAAGCCGTGACTAATCACATGCAATTATTTTCAGATTCCTCCCTCTTCAATTCAGAGGAAGAATGGGGAGATTGTGAGGACAGTAAGTTTTTCTGAAAATACACAATTTTATTCTTCAACAAAATGTTTGAAAATAGCTTAACATCAAAAGAATTACATCAGTGATGCAACAGAGGAAAAGAGATGAATAATGGAAAAGGAATAAGAATTGAGGCCATTGATGTTGGGAAAGGTTTTCATGATTCTCTGCTGTTTTACAGTACCACGGGATGATGCCAATACGAATTGAAGAAAAAATGGTTCCTCTCCCCCCACAAACCAGTGGATGGCAGTGGTCTCTGTTCCCATTCCGCTTAAATCAGAGACGTGATTTGCTCCAAAAAGACTTCCCACCAGCAGTTGAAAATACTCAATCATCCAGCAAAAAGGATCAGGTAGATACTCTACTCCTACAACCTCTGCAGTCACAGGAGGGATTCACATCTATTCCCAGAATGATTCTTAATTGTATTGTTTTCATCCAATAAAGCACGGGTATTTGCTACTCTCAGCATTAAGGAGCAAAAATATTCTCCCATTCTCCTCAAGAGAAGGACCTTAAGTCTTGGACCCAGGTACGCTGGGTCTTCCCTTTAAATGAGAGATTCAATGGGACCTTGGAAGGAGCAGGGTCTCTTTCTGCCTGTAAGAAGCACAGTGCTATAAAAATGTGCAGAGGCAGGGGTTCCTATCATGGGAAGGTCCCAGGCTTCCCAGTTTCAGAAAGACATTGCCAGCTATTTAAGTGGTAGACCTGGCTTTACCAGATGGCCAAAGAGCAGAAGTGGTGTCATAACCAAAGAAAACAGCTAACAGTTTTTCACAATGTCAGTGCTGTAATGGCACTTCAACCTTCTGCTTTGGGGGAGTGGGGAAATGTGAGAAACTGGACCTCCCCTCCCCCCGTTACAACCAGGAAGTTGTGCTAGAATTCCCATCCTTTCTATTACTGCAAGCCTTGAGATGTTCTCCTGGTGACAAAGGTACTCATTAGTCTCACAGAATGCAAAGAATTTCCTGTAACCCCTGATAATTCGTCAGTTTCTGCAGGATTGATACTGGAAGAAGTGCCAGGGTCATGGACCTCCTCATTTTCAGGGTGTACAGTTTACGAGTGAAATCACATACCTGAATTAAACTTACATTTTCAATGCCACCTCCTTGTTTACTTCAAATGGCTTTAGGAGCAGAAGCTGTCATCACAGTTTTAATGTCACATTTCCTAACCAATGCAATGTCCTGCTAGAGGCTGGAGAACTGGGGGGGATTCTCCGACCCCCCCCCCCCCCCTCCCCCCCGGGCCGGGTCGGAGAACAGCCCAGGGCCGGTGTCAATCCCGCCCCCACCGTGCCCCGAATTCTCCGCCACCAGAGATTCGGCGGGGGCGGGAATCGCGGCGCGCCAGTCGGCGTGACCCCCGCGCCGATTCTCCGGCTCGCGATGGGCCGAAGTCCCGCCATTGTCAAGCCTCTCCCGCCGGCGGAAATCAAAACACCTACCTGACCGGCAGGAATGGCGGCGCGGGCGGGCGCCGGGGTCCTTGGGGGGAGCGCGGGGTGATCTGACCCCCGGGGGGTGCCCCCACGGTGGCCTGGCCTGCGATCAGGGCCCACCGATCAGCGGGCGGGCCTGTGCCGTGGGGGCACCATGGCAGGGGCGGAAGAGACCCCCCCTCCCCTGCGCATGCGCCGGGATGATGTCAGTAGCCGCTGACGCTCCGGCGCATGCGCGGACTTACGCCGGCCGGCGAAGTCCTTTCGGCCCCGGCTCACGTGCGCCAAAGGCTGTTCATGCCAGCCGGCAGAGCGGGAACCACTCCGGCGCAGGCCTAGCCCCTCAATGTGAGGGCTTGGCCCCTAAAGGTGCGGAGACTTCCCGGCGTGTTGGAGTGGCATGAACCACTTCCGCACCGTTGGGGCGGCCCGATGCCGGAGTGGTTCACGCCACTCCAACACGCCGGGACCCCCCCGCCGGAGAATCCTGGCCCAAGTGTAACTCCAGGATGTTGCCCTTAAATTTGAATAGGGGACAATATGTTATTGTGTTACTCCATGATTCAGTTGGATTTTCTACAATTGTAGCCAGGTGAAGTTTTGTTTATCAGGTGGCCACATCCACCATATCCAGTCCATATTCTATTCCGGGTTGTCCAATGCTCCGGGGAAAATTGAAGTCTAGTTGTTGACATAATGGTCAGAGATAATGGCCTGGACTTTACTGCTTGGAGCAGGTACCAGGTGTTGGGAAAATTTTAGGCTCGGCCTGCTTCCAGAGAAAGTTCTCGCAAGGGTGGAATTTTCATTCTGGGGGAATGCTGAGGGCTGAAGTTGGGCCAGTCAACTCAGGAAAATGTTTGGAGGTAGCCACAGGGGCTGGCAAGTGCTGAGGTGGATTGTTTAAAAGACCCGTCAAGGTGCTATGGGGCTTGATTTTAGTTAAAACAAAAACAGAATGGTCCTCTCTCCTCACAATCCCCTTATTCCCCATACATTCACCATGCCCCCACTCACCTCCCATGGTCCCTCATTCCCACTATCGTAAGCTACATGGTTTTCTAGGCTCTCAACCAAGCCTCGTTGTGTACTCTTGGTTGCGAACCCAGACATTCATTAGAGTACTAAAATACCTGAGCCACAGAAAAAACGTAGCTTGATTGACAACTTTAGCTCTGGGATCTGTGCTACAAATTTCACAATGTTTATTTACACTAGGTATAGAGGATTTTTCTTGGAGTTTCAGCGATTAAAAGTTAAAAGGGTCTAGATGATTGTCACTTTTACTGCCCTGCCGTAAAATAATTTTTCTCTAATGTAATGGAAATTTATGAATGAATGGCTTTTTATAGCTTTTTTAAACACATCCTGTGCCACCATATATTGGTCAATGGAAATAAAAGAACTACAGCTTCGTATGGATGGCATGAGGAGCCATAGCATTGGTTTGGAGCACAATAATAATAATATCTTAGCATGGGGGCATGAGGGGCCAGAAGGGTTAGTTGGGAGGCATACCTTGACATGGGGGCATCAGCAGGACCTTTTAAACTTAATTTTAAAAGGTCCCATTACGCAAACTATGATTCACCTCTGCCATGAATCAAATCAAGACTCACTGAAAGCCTGGCCCAACTCCATGAAAATTGAGGAGGGCCAGGATATGTCTATCTTCTCAATAGAGATGGTCAAGTTGGGAGTGCAGGGTGCAGGCTCATGACTTGAACCCAGTGTGCACCCTTGAAAGGTACTCCCAAAAATTGCAAACCCTGGAATGGGGTTGGGAATCCCAAAGCTGGGTCCCGGCCATCATTTTTAAAGAGCTCCTAAGTAATCCTGAATCCAGCCCAGTGTGTTTATTTGGGTGGTTGTTTTCTGTCCAAGCTTTCTTCCAAGTTTCATCAGTGTTATGGAGTTCGAGATGCTCGATTTGTGTCCAGAGGGGATTTTGTTGAGCCGTATGTCGAGCTGGTGGCTTAAAGGTCTCTATGGATGCAGAGGTCCTCCACGTTGTTGCTGATACAATTAATTTTTCTGTCTGTTACTGCACCTTGTCGAGGGAGGGGTGAAACCTGAGAGAACTGGGATTGACCTCAGTATTCCAGAAGTTGTCCTCAGTACTGAGTGAAGTTGTGTGTCAGTGGGTTTGATATGATGACTTGAGACCCAGACAGGTGCCCAGTACTCAGAAGCTGAGAAGATAGAGTTACGGCAGAACTATGAAGCTCATTAGCTTGTGTCAAACAGCATGAAGTCCACTTGTGCCTTGGTCTTTTCAGCAGATGTTCAGAGGTGGTGATGATAAGTTAGGGAATGGTCAATGGTCACTTCAAGATACATTTAGGGTCTTGTGTGCCCTGCAATTTTTAAGTTGGAATCCATAGACAATGGATCTGGCTGGGTTTGATTGCAGAAATATTTAACCATTTTTGACAAGCTAGAGATTAGCGTGGCTTCCATACCTTGGATAAAGTTTTGCTGAGTTGTCAAGGCTCATGTTAATGTTAAAAAGTATCAGCGCCAGGACATTGCCCAATGGAAAACCATTATTGAATGTTCTTGGAGTGCTAACCTTGTCACATAGGTCGATCTTCTTCTTTCTGTCACTCAGAAATGTCCACAGCAGCTGGAATAGTTTGGTACATGGCAGCAGCAGGGACAGTTTAAGCTTCAGTTTGTGTTTTCACACAGTATAATAGGCTGAGAAAAGAGCTAGGAAAGCAGCTCCAATCTTGCGCTTGTGATGAAAACAAGCCTCAGTGTTTGTGATGACAGCAAGGACTTGTTCACAGCAACTGTGTTGGGACTTAAAGCACTTGCCCCCCAGAAAATTTTATTTCATATTTAAGAGTTTATTCATCATTTATAGGCAGCTTTAGTTTTTTTTTCAACCATGCATACCAGAGTTGCAAAGTTTAGAAGAATGTAAGACATCATCAGGCTGATTGGATGAGAAATTGGGTTCCCCGGTGACAACAATTGAAATTTTTGACATCAGATTCTCAGAAGCCCAGTTTGTAACTGCAGTGTGGAATTGGATCATACAGAGTATGAAGTTCCCAAGTAGAATCGCAGTCCCAAATAGAATCACAGAGCGGAGAGAGGTTACAATTATTCATAATTGGGTTTGTGGCCCTGATTACTATCCAGTGATTCCTGTGACTCCTAACTGGATGAGTGTGTGTGTGGAAGTGTGTGTCTGTACAGGGAATTGTGTGTGTGAAACTGTGAGTGAGCTTGTGTGCGTGAGTCTGTGCACGGAACTGAGTGTGTATGTTTGTGCATAAATGTGAGTGTTTTTGTGCGTGGAAAGTGTTTTGTTACCTGTGTGGTAGGTAACATGTGCTACTCAATCCTTGGCTAATGAAGAGGTCTTCTGAATCTCGATGAAGGAGACTTGAACTCATCCAGTAGTAACAAAAGGTTTATTGAGTAACTATAACAATAATTGCATGAATTCTTTACTTTAATTTTGATACTAGTGATAAGGTTAACAAGATCTAACTACAGTAACTATACGTAACTCCACTAGCCATCTGAACTACTCTGCTATTGCCCTGGCCACAGTGCACCCCCAAGAGATCCAGAGACCCAATGTGGTTGCCTTTTATACCCCTGTTGGTCCGGCCCTCTACTGATCATGTTGCGCTACTGATTACACATTAACCCCTTGTGTACATGCACATATAGAGATCACTACATCCCCCTTTTTGTTGTTACATATTTTCTGTATGTTGTAAAGAAAATTGAACAAACATAATGGATGCAGTTTGCATTACATAAAATCAATGGGTTAGTCCGTAAAATGTGAATACATTTTAGTTTTTTCGTTTGCGTGAAATAGGTAGACAAATGATGTTATGTCCACGTTGTGATGATCTTGATGATTATACAAAGCCAATTAATATTGATGAGTACAGTGTTAATGTAAGCCTACTTGTGACAATAAAGATTATTATTATTATTTAAGTTCCTTTAATAATTGGTTTACAGCTTGAAATAAGAGATATTGTCAGGAAAGGGAATGTACAGACACATCTAGGCTGAAGTTTGTAGACTCCAGTATTGGACCCGGAGATCACTGTCCACCCTAAGCTTGTCCACTCTGGAGGAGGCTGCTCCTCCAGTGAGGAGAGGAGGAGAAGGACGGGGGCAGTTGGCCACTGACAGGTGTGCCCTGTAGTCCAGCAAGATGAGGAAGTTGCTGTTGTGCAACAGCAGGTAGGTAGAGATAGATGAAGATTCTATCCTGCCAACTGAGTGTACAGGGTGAGGATGATCTATCTCTAAATGTCATAGTGCCGTAGAAGACTGATTTCTCCAGAGGGACAGTCACATCACAGTGAGATATGTTGGCTGCATAGATTGACTCAAATTGTGTTGGTGGCCACCATATGCCAGTGGAATTGCAAATTACAGTGACCTTGAACTTTTTCATCTCTTGAGTCCTTAAAGCTGGAGACTATGATGGGATTACGCCAGTGGCCCATCATTACACCAAAGTTTTCATAATTGCAATATTCAGGCATGTGAATTCATATTATTCAGCGCAGACAACACCAATCAAGCCGGCAGAGGTTCTTCTACAGTTGCTGGATTCTAAAAGTGCGAGGAGTCATAGATTTCACAAGTGGCAATCAAAGCAATGTTGGGGCAGCCAGGGGTCTTTGTGAACAAACGAGGCTTCCATTCAATAAATGTGCAGCTTGTCTGTGACCATGAGCAAATGTAGGGAGAGAAAAGAGCTCTTTGTCAAAGTTCTGACAAAGGGTCTTCTAGACTCGAACCGTTAGCTCTTTTCTCGCCCGACAGATGCTGCCAGACCTGTTGAGATTTTCCAGCATTTTCTCTTTTGGTTTCAGATTCCAGCATCTGCAGTAATTTGCTTTTAACTATGAGCAAAGGATTATGCAGTATGTGCATGGCATCTCAGGATCTATCAAGATTTGTACATTCTTAGGCATTCTCGAGTGCCAGATGTTATGAACACCGGAAACTTTGGAAAGCTTTGAGTTGATAATAACTGAAAAATTAATTTTTTTCTTCCTGTGTCCTCTATTGCCCTCCATGAAGGCTTAAGTACCAATGCAGTTCTATCAGTGCTACCAGTCCTTAGTACCCCCCATATGTAATTATCCTCTATATATGAGGTTAGACAGTGAGTGTTGGCAACAACAGTGCATCATAACTGAGCCCTTAATGTCTAAAAACAGTTTCCAGTAAGGACATTAGATCATGATCAAGATGGG
This sequence comes from Scyliorhinus canicula, assembly GCF_902713615.1. Classification (NCBI taxonomy): domain Eukaryota; kingdom Metazoa; phylum Chordata; class Chondrichthyes; order Carcharhiniformes; family Scyliorhinidae; genus Scyliorhinus; species Scyliorhinus canicula. The sequence continues at coordinate 62,214,351 of NC_052149.1, forward strand.
AACCTGACCATTTTTTCCCCTCGAAGCCTAGGGGCCATGTTTCTAATTGCTCTTCCATGCTCCAGTGTTCCAGTTGAGATACACTAACTCAGAACAGAAGGAGGGATTAAACCTGGCATAAATGTTCATTTCCTGCACTGCATAAACTTAGTGCTTACATGACATCGAGAAATATACAGTTTTGTTATTCAGTTAACTTTGAATCCAGAAGCTTTATCCTATTTCCAAACTACAACATATTTGGAACAAGTACTTTGTTAAGCAGCAAATTACAGTCTTGTGTACTTACAGGAAAATCAACAAATGGAATGCCCTTCAGGCTGGACCCAGCACAAGAAACATTGTTATATCATGAATCCTGAGAGAAATGCAACCTGGGAAGGAGCTAAAATGGCCTGTAGGCAAATGTGAGTAACATCTGTCAATTGCCAAATAAGGTTTCATTCAGTGAAGTTCATTTCAAAATCTCCAAGGCATCTACTTAAGGATATAAGTTTAAGCCAATAGTCAACATTATGATAAGAAAACCAAGGACTTTTCTGTCAAGAAGAATGGGCATTACTTTCTAACATATTTCTAGCAGTAACTGCTTAACAATGACAGTTCCAGTACTGTATCTGATGAATGGCTTTAGGTGAAAACAGGCTTCTATTGCGACACAAAGTGGTTTTAGTCAATAACGTATACTATTTAATATATTAAATATCTGTTGTTAAAAGTTTCTGATAATATTTCAGACCTGTAATTATTGAAATATATCACACAAAGACTCCTTTTCTTTTCAAAGTAAATTTAATTTTGGTCTTGATCTCAAGTCTGCTAACTTAATTGATAGGTCTAAGGATTGCAGCTGAATAATGCAAGACTGTTTTACTTACTAAAGGCTGACTATAGGTATTGTAGTGTTCTGAAAATTTCTAAAAGTAGTCCGAGCACAGTTAATTTCTCAAAAGTTAATGTTTAAAAGTAACTAACAATCCAAAGGTAATTATAACCTTTTTATAAGAGCTCACATCTATTCTCTTCTCACCTTTATCTGTTGTATTCTTTTAACCCTTTAGCTAATGAACTAATACTGTTTTCATGAAATGATCTTGAACTCATTTAATATTTTACTAAATCAAGTAAATGATTAACTATTTTTGTCTCAGTTTAAAAGTGCACTACAATTCAGATTTTAGTTAAAGAGACAAGGGGCGCGATTCTCCGAGGCCGCGCCGGTTCGGAGAATAGCGGGCTGCACCAGTCTTTCATGCGATGCCGGTCTGACGTGCTCCCGCAATTCTCCCAAACGGCGAAATCGGTTCCGTCGTGTTCCGCGCGGCAAAATCCGGAGAATCACCCGAGGCACCCAAAATGGCGATTCTCCGGCACCCCCGCTATTGTCCGGCCCGGAACGGCCGAAGTCCTGACGGCGTAACCCCAGCTCACGCCATCGCCGTCCACAGCTGCTTTTTATAGTCGTCAGCCAGTCGTGCTGGCTGACGCTGAGCAGTGAGGGGGTGAGCGGACCGTCCCGGAGTCTCCGCAGACTGGGGAAAGCATCCCCGAGAAGGGAGCGAGTAGTGGAGGGGGGGGGGGGGGTGGGAGTAGTGGGGGGGGGGGAGAGGGAGTGAGTAGTGGGGGGGAGAGAGGGAGTAGTGGGAGGGGGAGGGAGAGGGAGTAGTGGGAGGGAGGGGGGGAGAGGGAGTAGTGGGAGGGGGGAGAGGGAGTAGTGGGAGGGGGAGAGGGAGTAGTGGGAGGGGGAGAGGGAGTAGTGGGAGGGGGGGAGGGAGTAGTGGGAGGGAGGGGGGGAGAGGGAGTAGCGGGAGGGGGAGAGGGAGTAGTGGGAGGGAGGAGGAGAGGGAGTGAGTGGAGCGGGTCGTCCACCCCCGGATGCAACATCTCAGCCGCCCTGCCATGGCAGGACGGTGACGAGGACACGGCCGTTGGTTGCCCTGTGGCTGATGGGCACAGCCCACTGACGCACCGGTGAGGAGGACGTTGTTAACTGGCCGTTGGATGCAGAAAGTGACCAGGGGTTAGGCTGGCCGCGTGTCAGCAGCGCGACCAGGCCACCGGGACACACAGGTATCCCGTGGCAGGCAGCTGCCGAGGTGTCGAATAACGTCCGTCTAACATGGCGTTTCTCTGCCCCCCCCACCACCCTTCTGTAGGTGACCATGTATTCGAACCGAACGGCGATGTTCACCGCAGTGGTTGGGGCCACTGCACTGCAGCTGTCCACAGCGACATCCCACAGTGGATGCAGGGGCTGCTGCTGCAGCAGAGGGAATGGCCGCGGAGTGGCCCGTCGTCGCCGTACAGGCCGCAGGCACTCGTGGCCGGTATGTTCAGGGGGATGCCGAGGGGAACATTGACCCCCAAACGCTGAGGAAGGCACAGGATGCGGGCACTGATGTCGAGCAGCATGGGGGGGAGGAGGAGGAGGAGACGCTGATGGTGGAGCCAGGGCGCCAGCGGCGACAATCGAGGCCTAGGGTGTACCGTGACCGGATCTCTTTCGAGGCACTGCCGGACATCACCTGCCGGTGGAGACTCCGGTTCAGCAGGGAGACGGTCGCACATATCTGCCACCTCGTGGCGCGTGGAACAGGAGGAGGACACGCGATACCGGTTGTCGTCAAGGTGACGGTGGCACTTAACTTCTATGCTACCGGTTCCTTCTAGTCTCCGAGTGGGGACCTATCCGGGATATCGCAGGCATTGGTCCACAGGTGCATCCGGGATGTGACCGATGCCCTGTTCGCCATTGCAGACCGCTACATAACCTTTCCCGAGGACCGAGCAAATCAAGAAGTACAAGCCCGTGGATTTGCCAAGGTGGCCGGGATACCGATGGTCCAGGGAGTGATCGATGGTGTTCGCGTCCCCATGCGCCCGCCTGCAAGCAACAGGGAAGTGTTCACTAACAGGAAGGGGACATAATCCATGAATATCCAGGTGGTATGCGACCCCCACATGAGGATCATGCACGTGTGCGCAAGGTTCCCAGGGAGTATGCATGATGCCTACATTCTGGCGCAGTCATTCATCCCCGCAATGTTTTAGCGATGGCCCCCCCCGGCTGAGGGGCTGGTTGCTGGGCGACAGGGATTATCCACTGAGGTCTTGGCTGATGACGCCCATACGGAGGCCTCAGACCAACGCAGAGACCCTATATAACGAGGCCCATGCAGCAACCAGGGTTGTGGTGGAGCGCTGCTTCGGCCTGCTGAAGATGAGATTCAGATGCCTGGACCGCTCCGGAGGGGCCCTGCAGTACCAGCCCGACAGGGTCGCTCGCATTGTTGTGGTCTGCTGTGCGCTGCACAACATCGCAATGCAGAGGGGAGATGCTCTGGTGGAGGAGTCGGAGGGAGAAGCCACTGGCAGTGGTGCCTACGCTGAGGAGGAGGAGGAGGAGGTGGTTGAGGAGGAGGAGGTGGAGGATGTTGGCGTGGAGCAGGGTGGTGCATCGGGCACCGCACACAGACATGACCCGGGTGCTGGTAATGTACAGGAGGCTGCACGATGGCACCGGCGAGGACAGCGGGCACGCGACCCGTTGGTGGCTGCAAGGTTCACACATCGCGTGTGACGGCATCGCTGAACACTACCACTACCACCTGCATCGCCAGTCATGCAGACGGACAGCACACAACTCCCACCACCCCCCCCACCCCGCACACCCGCTCCGCGTACACTGCTCCACTTCGAGATCACCCTTACCACTGCAGCACAACGGTATGGCACGACATTGATGGCTGTGTCAGCAGGTGTGATCAGTGCCATGTTGAATGATAACAGCCCGATCTGCGATGAGCTGTGAGCTCAGAATCGTTAGACAAAGTCTGACTCATGGCAATAGCTGAATCATCCATCTCGGTGGTCGTTGAGTTTGTCAGGGACACTCCATCACGTGCCCGCATGGGGTAGCTGGCTTCGGAGTGCCGAGGACTACGGTGTCCGACTGTTGGGGGGGGGGGGGGGGGGGGGGACTGCACACCCGGCACCAAAGTTTCACCGCTCGTCAACCCTAGCGACACTCGGTCACCATCACGATCCCTCTGGCAACGGAAAAATCACAGTCTTACAAGTTAGGTGCAACGCTGAGTTTAATGGTGAATATTATGTACAGATGCCCTAGCCCCTACAACTAAACTGTGCCCTGCACCCGTGCCAACTTAGTCTGTGCCCCTCTTCATTGCCTTACGGGCCCTACCACTACGTTTAAGTGAGTCCCCAGATGGTACAGCAGGAGTGGAGGCGGACTGCTGAGAATGGCTCCGTGTCGGCACTCGTTTCCTGGGGCGACCCGGCCTTGATGGGCCAGGCTGCTCCGCGGGTGTTTCGGATGACGTTGTGCCACCCTGCTCTGCCCGCTGCCCACCCGATGCACCAGGGATGGGACGGGGGGAGGCCGAGCGTTCAGGGACGTCCCGTGATGGAGTTAATCAGCCCCCAGAACCTCCTCCTCACTCGGGGAGCCCGGTGGCCCCGGGGCCTCACTGTGGGACAGAGGTGCGAGCGGGGAGGTGCCCCGTCGCCCCACCGACACCTGGCGCTGCCAGTCCTGGAGGCCTGCAACGGTATCGACCAGGGTCCGAACATCCGCTGAGATGGAGTCCAGGGAGTGAGACATTCTCGCCAGGGACTGTGCGACCTCAACCTGTGAGGGCACGACGCCATCCAGCACGTGCGTCAGGCAGTCGATGCTCTCCGCGACTGACTGCTGGGACTGTGCCATGGCCTGCTGGGACTGGGCCATGGCGTGCTGGGACTGTGCCATGGCCTGGTGAGACTCGGCCAGGGCCCGTAGCGCGCCGGCAATGTCATGTTGGCTCTGGCACATTGCTGCCTGTGAGAGGACAGCCCTCTGCTGGGCCATGGATGACGCGTGCACATGAAGCCCAACGCCTTGCAGAACCTGACCCATGGCCGATACCGTTTCACCCATTGCCTCGACCGCGGATGCCACCCGTGCGGTGTCGGCCTGGGTGGCTGCGATGAGCGGCACCACTCCCTGCTCCTGGATGTGGTTTGACCCCTCTAACTGCGTCTGCAGCTGCTGGACGATGGCCCTCATCCCGTCATTGTATCCCTGGGTTTCAAAATGCATCGGGTATCCGGGTGGGTCGAGTAAATCCAGGAACCCGGGAAACGTCTGGGCGGCAGCTGGATGCTGGGCCCGGGCTACCCTCCGACCATTTAGCCCCTCGGCTGCTCCGACCTCCACCTGCTGTACCGGCTCAGCTGTGTGGTGCACACCAGACCGTTTACCAGGACCCATTAATTGCCCAACCGAGGTGAGTGTCTCTGGGATGGTGTGGGAGACAGCAGTGCCGCAAGCTCTAGGTCCTCGTCCGTCAGAAATACAGGAGTGTCCTGGTCCCAGTCATGTCCCAGCGCAGGGCGCATGCGGCCCATGTACGGTTCAGCGTCAGATGAGTCCGTTGACTGCGTTGCCATCCTCTGTGCATCTGGGTCCACTGACCCCATCCTGTCCTGTCTCACAGCCCGACCTTCGGGCAACGCACAGCCATGAAAGTCGTCACTGTCCGTCCTCTGTACGTCCCGCTCGAGAGTCCCGGATTTGGAGGATGGCGCACCTGGCCGACCTCCTGCCACCCTCTGGCGTGCGACCCTGGGTGCGGTGGTCATCGCAGATGGTCGGCTGTGTGTAGCACCAGACGGCCCTGAACGTTCGTCAGCTGGCCCTGGGGAACAGAACGATACGGGGTTAGTTAGACATGCTCGGCCGGGTGTAGGATGGTCCAGTGGGCAGAGTGTGAAGGGAGAGAGGATGGGTGGTCCAGTGGGCAGAGTGTGAAGGGAGAGAGGATGGGGGGTCCAGTGGGCAGAGTGTGAAGGGAGAGAGGATGGGGGGTCCAGTGGGAAGAGTGTGAAGGGAGAGAGGATGGGTGGTCCAGTGGGCAGAGTGTGAAGGGAGAGAGGATGGGTGGTCCAGAGGGCAAAGTGTGAAGGGAGAGAGGATGGGGGGTCCAGTGGGCAGAGTGTAAGGGGAGAGAGGATGGGGGGTCCAGTGGGCAGAGTGTGAAGGGAGGGAGGATGGGGGGTCCAGTGGGCAGAGTGTGAGGGGGCAGAGGATGGGGGGATCCAGTGGGAAGAGTGTGAAGGGAGAGAGGATGGGGGGTCCAGTGGGAAGAGTGTGAAGGGAGAGAGGATGGGTGGTCCAGTGGGCAGAGTGTGAAGGCAGAGAGGGTGGGGGGTCCAGTGGGCAGAGTGTGAAGGGAGAGAGGATGGGGGGTCCAGTGGGCAGAGTGTGAAGGGAGAGAGGATGGGTGGTCCAGTGGGCAGAGTGTGAAGGGAGAGAGGGTGGGGGGTCCAGTGGGCAGAGTGTGAAGGGAGAGAGGATGGGGGTCCAGTGGGCAGAGTGTGAAGGGAGAGAGGATGGGGGGTCCAGTGGGCAGAGTGTGAAGGGAGAGAGGATGGGTGGTCCAGTGGGCAGAGTGTGAAGGGAGAGAGGGTGGGGGGTCCAGTGGGCAGAGTGTGAAGGGAGAGAGGATGGGTGGTCCAGTGGGCAGAGTGTGAAGGGAGAGAGGATGGGGGGTCCAGTGGGCAGAGTGTGAAGGGAGAGAGGATGGGGTATCCAGTGGGAATAGTGTGAAGGGAGAGAGGATGGGGTGTCCAGTGGGAATAGTGTGAAGGGAGAGAGGATGGGGGGTCCAGTGGGAAGAGTGTGAGGGGACAGAGGATGGGCTGGGGGGGGGGGGGGGTTGTCATGTAGGGTTGTCTCACTTGGTTCTGCACTGCCAACCTCGCATTGCGCGACCTCCCGGGTGGTAGATCCCCCAGCAAGGTCCAGGGCCCTCTGCTGAAACACTGTTAGGAGGTGCATAACGGGTGAACCCCCTCCAGTTCTGTTGCGCTCCCAGCTGTTGTGAGCAGTCTTGTCCTGTTGGGTGGGGCATAGATAAAGCATCACAAAAAGGCAGGTATCATCCGGGCATTCAGATATAGGCTACATTAATGCAGGGTGGGGGGAAAGTTACAGCTACACCATGGCATCTCTCCAGGGGTTTGCAGCGCTCACGTGGGTCTGTGACAACGTTGTTAACCACCCTCCACTCACTCTCTCCCCCCCCCCTGCGTGCCCGCAGGGGGGGAGGGTGTGCGTGATGAGGGACATGGGGGGGGATGGTTGTGACCCGGGGGCACCCTCGTGGCACTCACCCTGGCAGCCCTGGTGAGGTCGTGGAGCTTCTTTCGACACTGCTCCCCGGACCGAGGGGTCTGCCCCACAGCACTGACTGCCGTGCCCACCTCACGTCAGGCCCGTCGCACAGCGCTGGAAGGGTGGCGATGCCCTCATCTTGGGCAGAGGATGCCATTGCGCTGCTCCACCTCATCGAGGAGGGTCTCCAGATCCGTATCACGGAACCTCGGGGCGGCCCTCCGTGGCTCCGACATTTCCCTCCCTCCTTTCTCTGCGTGGATCGCGCCCTTTTACGACGCGGAGCGGCGTCATTCGGGCGTCGCGTGCTGATGACGCGCATTCTTTGTCGCGCGCGTGTTCCGCGCGGCCCCGATACTAACCCATTCCCGGGGCCAGAATAGGTCACGATCGGGGCCATTTCGCGCCTTCGTTGAACTCGACAGAGTTCACGACGGCTGCCTCGATGCGGCGCAGCCTCGGAGAATCGTGCCCATGATCTCGGGATACCACCAACATTTGAAATGCATAGGACCGAAGATTAGATAAATCATGATGCCATGATTGAGTGAAGCTAAATTTTGATTTTGAAAGCTGTTAGATTGGAGAAGGATGTAGGAGACCACAAGCTTAGATTTTCCACAGTTTTTGATATCCTTAAAAAGAATGAATTAAGATGGGAGATGATGTGATGGATCTGGATTTCACCATAGTGAGATACAAGGAAGAGGAGGTCACAATAGTTACGAAAAAAATAGTCTAATGTCATGTAGGTAGAAGATGGCCACTTAGACAACAGGATGATTGATGTAAAAGCGGACAACATGCAGTACCAGGTAGACAATGGCCTTTTAGTTAGGAGAACTTAGTGTGGAAAGGAGCTTCTTTTCTTTTTATTTAAATGGACACAGTCCTGAGTCAGATCATGGTTAGTCTAACTCTATTTGTCTATTTTACTGGCACTGTTGCAAAGTGAACTGTAAGTTTTTTAACTATTACTTTCTCGAGAAAATTACACTTATTAAGGATTCCTAATATTTTCTGTGTATAGGTTTCATGCCAATTTAGTCAGTGTGCATTCCAAGAAGGAACTGAAATGGCTTTGGAACTTTGCTGGGGGGCAGCCATTCTGGATTGGTACGTATATGTGGAGAAATTCAGAAATTGTGATGTATAAACTCACAGCACATTCTTCCTAAGGTTAGAAAAGCTGCACATTGAAGGGACAGCATTTGATATGTGTCTTTGTGTGGGCTTTCATCTTTAGCTTAAATAATATTAAATAGTATGAGGTTGGATTTTGAACATAGGAATATAGGAGTAGGCCACTTAGCCTTCAAGCCTGCTTGCCATTCAACTAGTTCATAGTTGACCATCTACCGCAATGTCATTTTCTCGTGCTATCTCCATATCCCTTGATGTCACTCATATCTCAAAATCTACCTACTTCTGTTGTGAACGTAAGGAATGTCTGAGCTTCCACAACCCTCTGAGGTAGAGAATTCCAAAGCCCCTTAATAGGTGAATTGGACATTCTGAATTCTCCCTCAGTGCACCCAAACAGGAGTGGGGCGACTTGGGGATTTTCACAGTAACTTCATTGCAGTGTTAATGTAAGCTTACCTGTGACACTAATAAAGATTATTATTTTGTAAGTTTCAGTGAGATCACCACTCATTTTCTAAATTCCAGAGAATACAGGCCCAGTCTCCTCAACCTTTCCTCATAGGACAATCCTACCATCCCAGGAATTAGTCTGATGAATCTCTACTGCACTCCCTCTATAGCAAGTCTATCTTTCTTGAGATAAGGGAATCAAAACTGTACACAATCCTCCAGGTACAGTCTAACCAAGGTTCTATACAAGTGAAACAAGACACGTTTACTCCTGTACTGAAATGCTCTTGCAATAAAGGCCAGGTTCCCTTCCCAAGTGCTTGTTGCATCTCCATGTTAACTTTCAGTGACTTATGAACAAGACAACCCATTTCCCCTTGGACATCAACACTTCCCAATCTCACAATTTAAGAAATACTCTACACCTCCATTCCTGATTCATAACCTAACACTTATCCACATTGTATTCCATTTGAATATGTGGTTGCTTGAAAATTTAAAATATATGTAGCCAAGACCATAGATTAAACTTCAACCTCTATTGTATAACATACCAGGAAATACCATATAGTACAAGGGTACATTCTGAATTGGTCAATTTAGACTATAGAAAACAATATACTATAGTTTTCTCATTGTTTTGCTGTAAGGAGCATATTTATCTTTTCCACATTAAGAAAGATAACTTCACTCGTGGGATCAAATTATTTTCAATCATGGAGTCCACAGCAAAGTTCAGACAGGAACTCTTTTAAAAGCATAATAATGATCTAAGGTCCCAAAGATTTGTTTCAATGGAAGTGAAGAAGTTGGGCAAGCAATAAGCTGGGAACCAAGAGGTGGGGATGTTCCAATTTTGTGTTCTGTTAAGTTAGATACTTGAATTGATGGCTAGAATATAATATCCACTCACCCGAATCAATAAAGTGAAGGGAAGGTTTATGAGTGGATAGCATCATCCTAATTCCCCATCATTTCCACCGAGATGAATTTTATGGGGCTCATCCCAACCCTTGTTGATTAGATAAGTTGGTAGTGATGCGGCTGACTTTAAAAAAGGCTAACCTGCAGCAATAATACTCTATATTAAACTATGGAGAAAATTTCTCAAAATGGTTCAGTGTAAATGGAGTCGCCCAAAATATTCCAAAATATTCCAAAATTAATCTTGAAGGTCCCCGTGGGCAATCCCAATTTTATCTCAAAAGGATGTAGGTCAACAAAAAGTTTATGCCAGAAATAAGTTGTGGGTGGTTTGCCTTTTAAAAGATCCCTTTTAAGAGAGGACTTCTACCTGAATCACTAATAACGGCCTTAACTGGAATTAAACAGTGTACTAGTTAATGATGATGAAATGCATAATTTTGTGTCTTAAAATGTTAATACTTAGGTTCTGCAAAAGTAAGCTGTTAGTTCTCGTTAATAAAAATAAATATCATTTAACCTACTGAAGACAAATGTGTACCTTTTTAATGTTATGCCATATTTAGAGTGTGATGTATACATTGACAAATTAGAGTGTGTCAAATGTTTTAATATCTATTGCAGGCTTAATAGATGAGACTGGTTCTGGAAAATGGACATGGATTAATGGAAGACCAGTAACCTTTACAAACTGGAAGAAAAATAAATCTTCACGATTGAGAGATATTCAGCCGAGCTGTACTCTTGTCCAGGGTAAAGGCAAATGGGTGACCAGAGGGTGTAATGAAAAACAGGAGCGATATATCTGCTGCACCTCTACATTGAGACCTTAACTGGCCAATCATTAAATTGGTCATATTTTGTGAACATCAGGGCAAACATTTCTAAAATATGATATTGAAAATCTTTATGTCCAAATTATGTGCATATCACAAGCCTGTATATCTCTCTCAGGGTATTCTGTGGTCGACATAATTGGCAGCCAATTGTTCAACCATAGAACACAGACACTGTTGTTCGTGCTCTGTTTAGTCACTCATTATAAAGTATTTAAAAATTGTTTTGAATGCATCGGTATACTTCCATTGTTAATGACAAATTTATTACTAACCACCAAAATGAAGACACCTCAAAGTGACAGCATCCTGAAACATTTAAATAATTCTGGTAAAAGTTAACTTTCAGCAACAAGTACAATGTAAAACAGTGAACTATCATAGAATAATAGTTTGATTCGAGGCAAGCTCCATGTGCACTTTACCCGGTAGTATTCTTTCATCTGTCAATGGCACTGCTATCTCTTCTGCTTCAGCTGCAGGTGCCGCAGCTTAATTATCACAACCTAACTCAGAGTAAGAGTTACTCTGGTCACTATGTGTCACAAAACGATTAATTTGTTGACGATTATTCTTTCTGTTTAGTATTTTCAGTAAAATCGCAGACAAATTCTAAAGGAACGAGTTTCTGACTTCTTTAAAGATTATTCGGCATGATTTAACCAAATGGGAACTATGTCCCATAGCGAGTGCGTTTAGCCGTGTGTTTCCATGCGCTCGCAGCACCGAGAAACACAACGCTATCAACATGATTCCAGTTAGTAATGGGACCTCAGCGGGGAACGCACAGCCGAGGCTGCACTTAGTCCCGTTTCCTGCACTGAGGAACCGCACTTGCCAAAACTCCTCAGTGCAGGGAGAGATCGAGATGCAATTTTTAAATAGCATCATGATCTCTCGAGCACCCAACCCGACTCCCCCAACCCCCACACACCCGCAAGGCACCACCCGCCGATCACTACCGCACAAGAAATGCCAGCTTGGCAGTGCCATGGTGCCTGATTGGCACCAGCAATGCCAGGTACCACCCTGCCCAGAGGGGATGCAGCTGAGGGCCTCCAAACCCCTGGGGGACCCCCATGACTGCCGATCAGTTTGGTCCCTATTTGTGGAGACCAGTACTGAACAGCGCTCACCCGTGGTCTCCAAGGTGAATGGAATAGATCCCAATCTCTTAGTTACCTGAGGGAGCTGCATATTAGAGTGAGACTAGCTGTCTTGTTCATATGCAGATTTGTCAAAAGTGATCCCGCCCACAATGGGCGGGCTTCAAATTGCGAAGTCTCGCGAGACCGTGTTAGACCTTGCGAAGCGTGGCGAGCTGGGAAGATCCTGGGAGAAGGGCCCCCGGTCATTTACTGGCCAGATTGCGCCATGGAGCGCTGCTTTTTGGGCAGAGGGTGACCAGTAGATCACACCCAATGACGATACTTTACAAGTGTAGTTAAAATGTTGCTACGTGTAATAACAAAAGCAATTCTTTCCTATTTGTGCTATTTCAATGCAGATATCAGATGCTTGTGACTGGAAATCTTCCAACTCCTCTGACACTCTCTCCTTACATCACCATTAACATAATGATGACCAGGTTTTTGCTACAGCTTTGTACTTCCCGTACCGGCCTCCCTGGACAGGAGCGGAATGTGGCAACTAGGGGCTTTTCACAGTAACTTCATTGAGCCTATTTGTGACAATAAGCGATTTTCATTTTTTCATTTTTCTTTTTTTTTCATTGATGTCCATTGATGTTGATGATGCAGCACCTACCATCAACGCTTCAGAGAAACTGACAATGAAACTATGGATGTGTGAAAATATTATTTATCGACACACTTGAGTGCTTTACTGTGTGACAAACACAAGTTGTATATTAGTTCATTATGTGTTGTTAAATCAAAATTAATCTCATAGAATTCAAATCCAATGAATTCTTTCTCAGGCCTCAAAACTGTAAAACTCCTGTCTTCCCTCATGTAGCACAATCTTCTCTCTTACTTTTTTCAAACTTAGTATATTGTACTATGGATTTCAACCTATCACTTAATTAATTCGATGAATAAAATTAGCAACTTGCATCAATAATACATTTTTATTCTGATGAATTCTTTATAATTTGGTTCTAAATTCTGAGTTGTAGAGGTCTTTAAAAATCAACACTAGGCCTAAATCTATACATTATACTTTTTAAAATTACCGCGCATCATGCAAGTTCAGAACAACAAGAAGATCAGATTAGCATACACAAACGAACCTCTGTGAATTTTATTAAGACCGTTTTATACAGTCACATATCTACAAGTATGATTATGTCAAGATTTTTTAAATGTGACACTGAAATTTATGCCCCATAGCAAAAGGCAGATAAGACTTTTGGTTAAAAGGCTGTTCTATAAAGAATTTATAAATATTATTTAGATTATGGAAGTGATGACGTGGTAAACAATAGGATATGTGCTGGTTCAATTATTGATCCACAAGTAACTACATTTTCAGTGATATATACAGATAATACGGTGGCAGCTTCACGAGTAATGTTTCAAGCCTTTGTATAGTAAATACAATTGTTTTAATCATCATATTGAAGAATATATGAATTTTTATGCCATGAACTATTACGAAATCTTCTGTGAGATCCAAAATGTATCAAAAAGGATTAAACAATTTAAATGCCAGAAATAACTTTGCTTGGCTTTACTTATAATCTGCAGTAGGGCACAACTAATTTGAAAGCTGGAAGAGGATGAACATCCAGACTACAGTTAAAGGCGCATATGCTTTGTTGTCCTATTGTGACTATGAGATAAATTGTCCTTTTATAGTGCAGAAAATAATCCAAAACAAATTGCATGTTATTTTGTTTCTGGTATCGGCACAGAAAACTGGGCCATCAGGGCACAGTTACCATAATGGTCCTTTTCCATATTCTTAAGCATCTACATTACTAGTATGGAGGTATTGTGGTGTAGTGGGTAGCATCCCTGCCTCTGAGCCAGAGGTCTGTGTTCAAACCCCACTCCACTACTTAAGAGCAATGGAAGAGGATTAATATATGGCCAAATAGGAGGATCATCGACCTGTAAATCCTTCCAATATGCCTGTGGCAGGTTAAGAGTCGGAGAGCCTCCTGGCCAGTCATGCTTGATGTGGAGTGAAGCCCCTCAGTCTTTGGCCTCTGACGATTAGCTAGTGTCCTGTTCTAGGAAAATTTAGCTCTAGAAACAAAAGTAGGAATGTGCTTCAGCTGCCTCATATATCTCTGGGAACCAGGAGAAAATGAAGATGACATTGCTAGTTATTGGATGTTAACAGTGAACATTTCGCTTATCCAGCTTTGAAGTATGCAAAGCTTCATTCCATTAAGAAGTCATAATTTCCGTTTGTTCCCATTTCTTTTATTTTATCTTTGTTGTTTTTGTTTGGTCTGGGAATCATGAATTGAAATCTACTTTTTACTTAAGTATATATATATTTTTTTAAGATATACCTTTAAGGAGGAAGTACAGAATTCAAAGTTTCAAATAGGTTAACAACTGGAACACTATGTCCTCAAGTTTTGTATTTGGGAAAGGAAATCGCAGACTTTCTGGCACCCAGTTTGGTTGACTGGCAGCTAATGGGGTGGCCAGGGGCAGTGTTCTGCCTGGCAACAGACAATGAATCCCTGCCAGGTGGCCTTTTTCAGACAGAATACTGTAGAAGACATGAGACCTTTGAAGTAAGAAGCTGTATTCTCTCTCTCTCTCTCTCTCGGCTGCTGGGTGCCTGCTGTCTCTGTGAATCTACAACAAAGACTGTTAGAAGCTGAACGAAACCCAACATCCAACTAAAGGCCTAACTTGGAGAAAGGAACTAACTGGAAGATATCCATCTGAAGTCAAGGATCCCTATCTTTTATTTTTTATCATTATTTTCTTCCATCTCCCCCACCCATTCCCTCTATGTTGTCTGTGTCTTTGTGTGTATAGAGTGGGGCGAGTTGGAAAAGGGCAGGGTTGGCAATTAGATAGTAGATAAACAGTTGTGAGGTTGCCTACTTAATACTAATTCATGTTAAGTAATAAAAGCTTATTTGCATTAAATTTACAAACTTGGTGGCTGTACTTAATCGGGATAAAACCAAAGACATTGGATATTTAAGTGATTTTAATTTAAGTGACTTTAATTTCACCTGTGTTGCGACTCAGGGTCAAATGAGGCTGGAATTGACCACGCACTAGTCCAGGGTGTTGTGACTGTATCATACAATAAATCATTGAACGAAGGCAGAAGGCAGCCAACAATCTAGAGCCATGTTCAAAATGTTTGACAATGGGTCATATTATTCATCTCAACATTGCCCAGTTGAAGAATCTGCCTACACAGGTGAGATATCCCTCAGTCCCCTACATTCAGTAATGACTACCAAACATGAAGCATGACAGTGCAATATACCCTCCGATGGAGGACATTCCAGCAAATGTGCATAATGTACAAGTTAACATATGTAGAAATATATATATCATCATAGATATATCATACAGAAATACAGCACAGAACAGGCCCTTCGGCCCACGATGTTGTGCCGAACTTTTGTCCTAGGTTAATCATAGATCGTAGAATTTTGGACACTAAGGGCAATTTATCATGGCCAATCCACCCAACCTGCACATCTTTGGACTGTGGGAGGAAACCGGAGCACCCGGAGGAAACCCACGCACACACGGGGAGGATGTGCAGACTCCACACAGTGACCCAAGCCGAAATCGAACCTGGGACCCTGGAGCTGTGAAGCAATTGTGCTATCCACAATGCTACCATGCTGCCCTTAAGAACAAATTAATCTACACTCCATTATTCTACCATAACCATGTACCTATCCAATAGCCGCTTGAAGGTCCCTAACGTTTCCGACTCAACTACATCCACAGGCAGTGCATTCCATGCCCCCACTACTCTCTGGGTAAAGAACCTACCTCTGACATCCCCCCTATATCTTCCACCGTTTACCTTAAATTTATGTCCCCTTGTAATGGTTTGTCCACCCGGGGGAAAAGTCTCTGACTGTCTACTCTATCTATTCCCCTGATCATCTTATAAACCTCTATCAAGTCGCCCCTCATCCTTCTCCGTTCTAATGAGAAAAGGCCTAGCACCCTCAGCCTTTCCTCATAAGACCTAATCTCCATTCCAGGCAACATCCTGGTAAATCTCCTTTGCACCTTTTCCAAAGCTTCCACATCCTTCCTAAAATGAGGTGACCAGAACTGCACACAGTACTCCAAATGTGGCCGTACCAAGGTTTTGTACAGCTGCATCATCACCTCACGGCTCTTAAATTCAATCCCTCTGCTAATGAACGCTAGCACACCACAAGCCTTCTTCACAGCTCTATCCACTTGAGTGTCAACTTTCAAAGATCTATGAACATAGACCCCAAGATCTCTCTGCTCCTCTACATTGCCAAGAACCCTCCCATTAACCCTGTATTCCGCATTCATATTTGTCCTTCCAAAATGGACAACCTCACACTTGTCAGGGTTAAACGCCATCTGCCACTTCTCAGCCCAGCTCTGCATCCTATCTATGTCTCTTTGCAGCCAACAACAGCCCTCCTCACTATCCACAACTCCACCAATCTTCGTATCATCTGCAAATTTACTGACCCATCCTTCAACTCCCTCATCCAAGTCATTAATGAAAATCACAAACAGCAGAGGACCCAGAACTGATCCCTGCGGTACGCCACTGGGTAACTGGGCTCCAGGCTGAATATTTGCCATCCACCACCACTCTAAACTTCTATTGGTTAGAACATAAGAACATAAGAACTAGGAGCAGGAGTAGGCCATCTGGCCCCTTGCGCCTGCTCCGCCATTCAATGAGATCATGGCTGATCTTTTGTGGACTCAGCTCCACTTTCCAGCCCAAACATTATAACCCTTAATCCTTTTATTCTTCAAAAACTATCTATCTTTATCTTAAAAACATTTAATGAAGGAGCCTCAACTATTTCACTGGACAAGGAATTCCATAGATTCACAACCATTTGGGTGAAGAAGTTCCTCCTAAATTCAGTCCTAAATCTACTTCCCCTTATTTTGAGGCTATGTCCCCTAGTTCTGCTTTCACCCGCCAGTGGAAACAACCTGCCCGCATCTATCCTATCTATTCCCTTCATAATTTTAAATGTTTCTATAAGATCCCCCCTCATCCTTTTAAATTCCAATGAGTACAGTCCCAGTCTACTCAACCTCTCCTCATAATCCAACCTCTTCAGCTCTGGGATTAACCTAGTGAATCTCCTCTGCACACCCTCCAGTGCCAGTATGTCCTTTCTCAAGTAAGGAGACCAAAACTGAACACAATACTCCAGGTGTGGCCTCACTAACACCTTATACAATTGCAACATAAACTCCCTAGTCTTAAACTCCATCCCTCTAGCAATGAAGGACAAAATTCCATTTGCCTTCTTAATCACCTGTTGCACCTGTAAACCAACTTTCTGTGACTCATGCACTAGCACACCCAGGTCTCTCTGCACAGCGGCATGCTTTAATATTTTATCATTTAAATAATAATCCTGTTTGCTGTTATTCCTACCAAAATGGATAATCTCACATTTGTCAACATTGTATTCCATCTGCCAGACCCTAGCCCATTCACTTAACCTATCCAAATCCCTCAGCAGACTTCCACTCATCTTAGTGTCATCTGCAAATTTGGACACATTCCATCAAGGCCAGGAGACTTGTCTACCTTTAGCCCAATTAGCTTGCCCATCACTACCTCCTTAGTGATAACAATCCTCTCAAGGTCCTCACCTGTCATAGCCTCATTTCTATCAGTCGCTGGCATGTTATTTGTGTCTTCCACTGTGAAGACCCACCCATAAAACCAGTTCAGTTCCTCAGCCATTTCCTCATCTCCCATTATTAAAACTCCCTTCTCACCCTCTAAAGGACCAATATTTACCTTAGCCACTCTTTTTTGTTTTATATATTTGTAAAAACTTTTACTGTCAGTTTTTATATTCTGAGCAAGTTTACTCTCATACTCTATCTTACTCTTCTTTATAGCTTTTTTGGTAGCTTTCTGTTGCCCACTAAAGATTTCCCAGTCCTCTAGACTCCCACCAATCTTTGCCACTTTATATGCTTTTTCTTTCAATTTGATACTCTCCCTTATTTCCGTAGATATCCACGGTCGATTTTACCTCTTTCTACCGTCCTTCCTTTTTGTTGGTATAAACCTTTGCTGAGCACTGTGAAAAATCGCTTGGAAGGTTCTCCACTGTTCCACCATAGCTAGTTCTTCACTCATCCCATTGTAATCTCCTTTGTTTAAACACAAAACACTAGTATTTGAGCCAGTTCGTTATCCAACTGGCCAAATTTCCCACTATCCCATGCCTCCTTACTTTCTGCATAAGCCTACCATGGGGAACCTTATCAAATGCCTTACTAAAATCCATGTTAACTACATCCGCTGCTTTACCTTCATCCACATGCTTGGTCACCTCCTCAAAGAAGTCAATAAGACTTGTAAGGCAAGACCTACCCCTCACAAATCCGTGCTGACTATCCCTAATCAAGCAGTGTCTTTCCAGATGCTCAGAAATCCTATCATTCAGTACCCTTTCCATTACTTTGCCTACCACTGAAGTAAGACTAACTGGCCTGTAATTCCCATGGTCATCCCTATTCCCTTTTTTGAACAGGGGCACGACATTCGTCACTCTCCAATCACCTGGTACCACCCCTGTTGACAGTGAGGACGAAAAGATCATTGCCAATGGCTCTGCAATTTCATTTCTTGCTTCCCATAGAATCCTTGGATATATCCCGTCAGGCCCGGGGGACCTGTCTATCCTCAAGTTTTTCAAAACGTCCAACACATCTTCCTTCCTAACAAGTATCTCCTCGAGCTTACCAGTCTGTTTCAAACTGTCCTCTCCAACAATATGGCCCCTCTCGTTTGTAAATACTGAAGAATACCTCTCCTATGTCTTCAGACTCAATACACAATCTCCCGCTACTGTCCTTGATTAGACCTACCCTTGCTCTAGTCATTCTCATATTTCTCACATATGTGTAAAAGGCTTTGGGGTTTTCCTTGATCTTACCTGCCAAAGATTTTTCATGCCCTCTCTTACCTCTTCTAATCCCTTTCTTCAGTTCCCTCCTGGCTGTCTTGTATCCCTCCAGCGCCCTGTCTGAACCTTTTTCCTCAGCCTTACATACTTCTTCCTTTTAACAAGACATTCAACCTCTCTTGTCAACCATGGTTCTCTCACTCGACCATCTCTTCCCTGCCTGACAGGGACATACATATCAAAGAAACGCAGTACCTGTTCCTTGAACAAGTTCCACATTTCACTTGTGTCCTTCCCTGACAACCTATGTTCTCAACTTACGCACTTCAATTCTTGTCTATGTTCCCAACTTCTGCACTTCAGTTCTTGTCTGACAGCATTGTATTTACCCTTCCCCCAATTGTAAACCGTGCCCTGTTGCACGCACCTATCCCTCTCCATTACTAAAGTGAAAGTTACAGAATTGTGGTCACTACCTCCAAAATGCTCCCCCACTAACAAATCTGTCACCTGCCCTGGTTCATTACCAAGTACCAAATCCAATATGGCCTCCCCTCTGGTCGGACAATCTACATACTGTGTTAGAAAAGCTTCCTGGACACACTGCACAAACACCACCCCATCCAAACTATTTGATCTAAAGAGTTTCCACTCAATGTTTGGGAAGTTGAAGTCACCCAATGACTACTACCCTGTGACTTCTGCACCTTTCCAAAATCTGTTTCCCAATCTGTTCCTCCACATCTCGGCTGCTATTGGGGGGCCTATAGAAAACTCCCAGCAAAGTGACTGCTCCTTTCCTATTTCTGACTTCAACCCATACTACCTCAGTAGGCAGATCCTCCTTGAACTGCCTTTCTGCAGCTGTCATACTATCTCTAATTAACAATGCCACCCCCCCCCCCCCTCCCACCACCTTTTTTACCATGCTCCCTAATCTTGTTGAAACATCTATAACCAGGGACCTCCAACAACCATTTCTGCCCCTCTTCTATCCAAGTTTTCGTGATGGCCACCACATCGTAGTCCCGAGTACTGATCCATGCCTTAAGTTCACCCACCTTATTCCTGATGCTTCTTGCATTGAAGTATACACACTTCAACCCATCTCCTTGCCTGCAAGTACTCTCCTTTGTCAGTGTTACCTTCCCCACTGCGTCACTACACGCTTTGGCGTCCTGAATATCGGCTTCCTTAGTTGCTGGACTACAAATCCGGTTCCCATTCCCCTGCCAAATTAGTTTAAACCCTCCCGAAGACTACTAGACAACCTCCCTCCCATGATATTGGTGCCCCTCTGGTTCAGATGCAACCCGTCCTGCTTGTACAGGTCCCACCTTCCCCAGAATGCACTCCAATTATCCAAATACGTGAAGCCCTCCCTCCTACACCATTCCTGCAGCCACGTGTTCAACTGCACTCTCTCCCTATTCCTAGCCTCGCTATCACGTGGCACCAGCAACAAACCAGAGATAACAACTCTGTCTGTCCTGGCCTTTAACTTCCAGCCTAACTCCCTAAACTTGTTTGTTACCTTCACACCCCTTTTCCTACCTACGTTGTTGGTACCAATGTGCACCATGACTTCTGGCTGCTCACCCTCCCCCTTCAAGATCCTGAAGACACGATCCAAGACAACCCTGGCCCTGGCACCCGGAAGGCTACATACCTTCCGGGAGTCTCGCTCGCGACCACATAATCCACTTCTATTCCCCTAACCATTGAATCTCCTATTACTATTGCTTTTCTATTCTCCCCCATTCCCTTCTAAGCCCCAGAGCCAGACTCAGTGCCAGAGACCTGGCCGCTAGGGCCTTCCCCCGGTAGGTCATCGCCCCCAACAGCATCCAAAATGAGAGACTTGTTTTGAAGGGGAACGGCCATGAGGGATCCCTGCACTGTCTGCCCGATAATTTTATTTCCCCTGACTGTAACCCAGCTACTCTTGTCCAGTACCTTGGGTGTAGCTACCTCCCTGTAACTCTTCTCGATAACCCCCTCTGCCCCCCGGATGATCTGAAGTTCATCCAGCTCCAGCTCCAGTTTCCTAACACGGTCTCTGAGGAGCTGGAGTTGGGTGCACTTCCTGCAGGTATAGTCAGCGGGGACACCGGCGGTATCCCTCACCACCCACATCCTACAGGAGGAGCATGCAACTGCCCTAGCCTCCATCCCCTCTTACTTTACAGAATATAGCTGCCCTGATATATATATATATATATATATAAGCACACTGTCATGGCCCCCATATATTCTGAATCCCAAACTAATTGTTATTATTTTAAAATTACTACAAATGGCAGCAAAAGATGTTACTTGAGGACCATTTAACTTATTTTGTGGATTGAAATAATTTCCTTGTTTCAAGAAAGAAGGAACATTCCAGACTGATGTTGAATCAATACCCTTTCCTGAAGCTAATCCAAATGGGTATTGTCAAATTGAATGTGTCATTCAAAAATAAAGGCCCTGGTTGTCTCAAACTCTCAAGTTGCCACATTCACAACACAGCTTCTTGCTGATTTTAAAAGTAAACAACAAAATGGTTCCTTCAATATTAGACTTCTGAAAGTTTAACGTTCTTTTTCAAAACAAAGGGTGGTGGTTATGATGAATACATATGCTGTTAAAAAAGGACTTTGAACTGATGTGAGTCACATGATGATGTAACCCATTTGTTGCCTACTTTTGAAACCAGCAAGAAGCTAATTGCAGATGGAGAGTTCCACCAAAAGCCATCAAATTAGCTGCAAGCCATCAAGCAGCCAAATGAATCAACGACAATACTTCATAAGTGGTGATGCCCAAGAGAAGGATTCCTATTTCAGGTTCACATCACAACCGACCTTCAAGAAATTAAATTACAAGAAACCTCACAGTCTGCTGAGAATATAAACCCTTTATAAACACTTCACTTCAACTTAAACATTGATTTTATCTAAAAAAAACTTCAGGCCTGCCACAAAAGAGACTGAGATAATTTTAAGCTGTAACTGTATATTGCTGTTATCTGTATCAAATCTTTGCATATGTGAGAGTAGGTGCAAATTGTGTGCAACACGTTTTACCATTTCAGAGTAAGTGCATGTTAATAAATAATCCTATTTATTTTTGAACTCAAAACAACTTGCTGCTGGAATTAGTTCATTGGGACATGCTGAGGGTAAAAAAACTTCACCTCTTATATTAAAATGTATTGGTCATGGGCAGAGAAAGGAAACGTGTAAATTCTGTCTGTCACAATATCATAACAACGTCTCTGCATGTGTTACCTTTGTGTCTTCGATACTTCTTAATTTGTCTCTTATGACGGCTTGTTGTGACCCCGACATCGGCAGCTGATGAAGAAACAGGCTGCTGAGAATGATCCCACTGTATGTGTTTGCACACACACTTACAATTTTCAATGGGTTAGTGGAAGTGGCGGCTCCGAACACATAAGAGGAAGTAGTGCTCAATATTTGTCCTGCTGTTGGGATCCGCACCCTTCTTCCTAAATTCTGCCCGCGATATCTAATGATATCAATGAAAGTAATGTTGCACCATCACAGTAATGAATATAATGCCAGCTGGCACATACCAAGGCTGTCAGAAATGAGCAGGTCTTTGACGGACAATCCTTAGAGGTTTAATCTGAAATTTTCAAAAATCCACAAAGCTTCATTTCAATAATCTTTTTCTCATCTGACCTATTATATTCTTTGTTGTAGCCACAAAGAGAAAGAATTAGAGGTTTGTATCATACAATGAGTTTGTCTAACACAGTGCAAGGGGTTTATTTACAAGATACTGCTAGAACAGGGTGAACTCCACAAAAGCCCGCAAAACGCTCTGGTGATTGCGTAACGCGTGACATTATACCAGCCAATATGCCAGTAACACCTCAGCACTTTCCACTTTGCATATTAATATTTATCTATCGTTCTTCTTGACTGTTGTATTCACCTATGTTATCTTTAAAGAATATGAGAAACCTTCTGTCAAAATTGTAAGATTGAAGCAGATATTAACTCAAAAAGGAAATGTTAACCTAAACAGTCCATTGGGACACTGAAGAGTTTGGGTGCAACATTGATTTTTGGCACTAACCGATTTTCATTTTCAACAAAGTCATTAAAGAGCAATATCGGAATGGGTATAAAATCAGCAAACATCAGATCCCGTGGGTTTCCTGCCTGACAAATTAGGTTAAAATCATCCCGTTTTTACATTCTATTTTCAAACTGATATAGATGGAGGATTTCCTGATAAGTGGTTTCGGAGATTGCTTGGTATTTACATGCATATAAAAGGTACAGGGGCAAAGCACATCACATCATTTTTTGGGTGAACTAATGTGTACACCACATAGGGAAGAACAATATAATCAATTAGCCCTGCTGCAGCTTCTGTTGGAGCCCTGTTCTCATGCTGGAAGTGTTAATGGTGTTATATTTCTCCAATTGCTTTTAAGGGGATGATTTTCCAAGTTAGCACCATCAGTGGGGAACCTTGCCCGTCAGCTGCACATAACAGAAAATCATTGACAATGTGTCCTTAATTTTGCGACATATACTTCCAGCAGGAAAGGTTGCCCACTGCTGGCACAAATTCAGAAACTTCCATTTTTTTGGCAAGGCATGTGGAGATGTAGAAATATGGAAATGCTAATAAAATCCGGAGCCACATTTTCCAGTGGTTTGACATGTTTGCAACTTGCTGCAGGACATTTACCATGAATTATTAAAAATACTAAAAAACAGAAAAAGGCTCATATAGTCAAATCATGATGCCATTCCATCTCAAACATCCAACTTTTTTATTAGCTTCACAAGTTTGTCCATACTCATTTTGAAACCCAAAATAGATCACTTGTCTCAACTCTTGACGTTTGAAGGTTATCAGTTAATTTGCATGCTCAGTGATGCGCCTTGAGAAAAGCAAGGTGGAAAAATTATGACTGCATCTGCTGCTGCTGACCCTTGAAGTGCAAATGGATGGTGAGGGCGGAATAGTGATTGACTCTTGTGATGTCTCTTGTTAGCACGTGGAAGGAGGTTGAGAATAGCAATGACCTTCACTGCTGCTGATAGTGGAGCAGATAGTTGGTTCGCACTACTGGCGCAAACTCCACATGGCAACCTATAATAACACACTCTTGTGGCCATTTGCGTACTTATACACATAAGCAAACTGGAAAAAAACAGATTTAGTTGGATTTTTAGAACACCATGCGTAAACAACAATGTTTTTGTCCTGCAATGGCATCACAGTCTGGCAATTAAGATAAGATTACAGATTCCCTAGCCACATAAATTTGGTTGAAGATGATTCCAACAAATCAGTAGAGAAACAAAGTTATTTTAAACTGAGGAATAAACCTGGGCAAGATTCTCTGACCTTCTGTGGCGTGCTTCTGCGGTGGCAGGAGGAAGTCCACCGTAGTTCGGCGGTGGGATCTTCTGGTCCTGCCACTGTCAATGGGATTTTCCATTGAATCCACCCCACCCTGTCGGGAAACCCACGGCGGGGGTGCGCTATTGGTGGGACAGGCGGATCCCACCAGTGTGAACAGCTGGAAGATTTTGCCCATTGTACACACATTTGGGTGAACTGATCTTCAAATATTGTTCCATCAACGTTGGGTGGCTGGGAGAGTACAGTGTGACTGAAAGTGTTTTAATGTGTGTAGATAGAATGGCTTGAGGTGTTTTAGACCCCGAATAATATCCTTGAAGATCCAACTGATATTCCACTTATTAATCAGTCAATGGGGAAAAGGAAAAGGGTCACAGAACTGTCCATTTCTGAAGACTGTGCTATAGCTGCAAGAAGAGGTGTCATCTAAGCATGTCAAAAGAATGTAAACAAATAATATACTGATTGGAAGAAATGGCACAGACTGCATACGGTGTCAATCAGCAACAGGTAAATGTGGGGTCAATGAGAAAAATCCCCATAATCTCCATGTGTCAGTTCCAGTCACAAACAATTAGCAATGTAGAAAATTGCCCATTATTGTCATGAAAGCTGTAAACCCAGCCTTGTTAGCACTTAAGTAAAACTGGAATGAGCTTTTCGCATAGAAGCAAAATTTACAATGCAAGACAACGTAATCGGCAAGTACCTTCAAGTGTTTTGTGACGCCAGTAAACCTATTCAAGGATATAAAACCAATGTACAGATTCATAGGGGCACAAGACACATTTACTGCAGGTCTCATCCAGTGCCATTGCTCTGAGGGAGAAAGTAAAGGAAGAGCTGAAAAGACAGCAGACAGTCTCTGAAGTAGTACAGAGTAATTGGGCTACTCCCATAGTGGTAGTACCAAAATGAGATTGTAGTTCAAGAAACTGTGGGATTATAAGGAATGCACTGGATTGTATTCCACCCAATACGTTGCCAGATGTGGAAGATCTGTTCCAAAATGTACTCAGGAGGCCACAGATCATTTTCAAAATTAGATCTGGCAAATGTCTACCTGCAACTTGAGTTAGACCATGAGTCCAAGTCCTATTTGACTATTGCTACTCATACAGATCTGTTTCAGTTTCATAGGCTGCCATTTGGTGTTTCTTCAGTCCCCAGAATCTTACAAGGGGTAACAAACCAGATCTTGCAGACTCATAACAGGCTGTAAAAGGTACTCCGATGTTTGGAAAAGCCTAGAGTTTGGGTGATGATACACCAATATGAAACGTCTCTAAACTCTATAGTGTGTTTAGATCACAGTAAGAAGTCTTACAACACCAGGTTAAAGTCCAACATGTTTGTTTCAAACACTAGCTTTCGGAGCCCAGCTCCTTCCTCAGGTAGATCACAGGGAAGACAAAGATGGGTTGCGTCCTGCCAAGAGTAAGGTTCAAGCACTACATCCTCAGAATATTTCTGACCACAGATCTTTTTTTGGGCCCAGTGAATTACTATGATAAATTAGTACCAGATTTTTAAAAACTGTATTTTATCCATTTAATGAACTCTTGAGAAACGGGGTTCAGTGGAATTTGACAAGGGTGTGTGACAAGGCATTCCAGTTGTCTGAAACTAAATTGGTAGGTGGTACAATGCCTGTACATTACTATGTGTCTGAAAAGCTTAAGTATGCCTCTCCATACAGATCGCTGTGATCTCTCATATTGGATAAAGGTGAGGAAAGACTGATTGCATTTGCCTCGGTGTCAGTGAGTGAAATTATGTTTAGAAAGAACATGAAGCATTCTTTGATTTTCCAGAGTAAGAACATGGCATAACTACTTGTGTAGCCACAGTTTCACAAGTTAAACTGATCATAAGCCACTGGTGGCTATTTTGAATCTAAACTCTCCAGTATCCTTGGGCTGTGAATAGTTAGACTTTGATTTGAAGGACAGACAATCGGAAGATCATTGTACTGTCAATGTGATATCCAGATTATCATCTCCATCAGAGTTTGAGCCCAACAAGAAAGATGTATTTTTCTGTTCACACATAGTTAAGGTGCCAGTTACAGCAGATGACATTGGTAGAACTCACAGAGACAATAAATAAATCCAATCCAATCCAACTGCTCAATCAACTCCTAATCCCCTATTAGCTCCCAATCCTAAAGCTCAATAAACTGCAGCTGAAAAAGTTAATAAAAATTCTTTCTATATTTTTGATATAACAGAACAGCCACAAGTGACTGTCTCTGATAAATCCTGAGTTGATACCATTGCAGACATGAAAAAAATGAAAATTTCTAGGAGCAATCTTATCACAGAACTATTACAGCACAGAAAGAGGCCAATCAACCTATCGTGTCTGTACAGGCTCTCAGAACGCGCAATGTCAGAATCAATGAGAAGAAGGAAGACAGCTAGTCTTGGTTGGAAATTAGTGATGAAATGCAAAGAGCTGTTACAAATTTTAGCCATTAACATAGCGAGTTGAAAAGGTTGTTATTGATTAAATTAAAATGGAAAAAATAAGGCTCCATAACTGCACGTCCTCCCCCTGTGTGCGTGGGTTTCCTCCGGGTGCTCCGGTTTCCTCCCACAGTCCAAAGATGTGCGGGTTAGGTGGATTGGCCATGCTAAATTGCCCGTAGTGTCCTAATTAAAGTAAGGTTAAGGGGGAGTTGTTGGGTTACGGGTATAGGGTGGATACGTGGGTTTGAGTAGGGTGATCATGGCTCGGCACAACATTGAGGGCCGAAGGGCCTGTTCTGTGCTGTACTGTTCTATGTTCTATATGAATCTTGATTTCCCTTACATCAAAAACACTTTGTTTATATGGAGTGGGAATGGAAAACTTGACCCTAAAATGACGAGAGAAACTGAGGATTCAGGGCAAGAAACTGTAATAAAGAAAGCTGAAGAGGTGATGAACCCTACATGGGCAGGAATGGTGCAGGCATGAACCTTGACCTGTGTGGTTAATCAGAGGGTCACAGCCAGGTCAATGATGAGACCCATGTGGCCTTTAGGTTGAGTAAAGATCAATCATGGTTTAATCAATCACTACTAACTGTTGGCCAGTGACTTCTACACATATGTGTGTATGTATATGCAAATATTCAGTGAGAACAAGGTTGCACAGTCAGGCACAACTACTGTGGTCAAATAGACAACACATACTGGCCAGGCTTATGTATGAAAATTCACTATCTGGGCAACATACAGTAGAGTGTCTTGTGTGTGCACAAATCAGTTTCCTGAAATATGTCTGACGCTTAGGATAATCAGGGGAAAACCAGAGGCGTTTTCTTTTGGTCAAAATGTGAGGAATATAATATTTAAAGTTGTGATGGATTGACGTGAAGCCCAGAAAGATATAGGGGCTAAAATTGTTTCCACTGGAAAGGAGGATTTAATAACAGGTAAATCGATTCCCACACAAGAAGAGAAAATAATAAAACAAAACACAGCAGGAAGAGGTAGGAAAGTGAAAACTGAAAGATATTTTAAAAATCATTGCAAGTTATAGTTTATGGCGGACCATATAAATAACTCCTCTGTCTTGATTATTATTCTGACCTTGTGAGCACAAAGGAACAACTTTCTGATTAACCAGTAAAAGACCACACTGGCACGCATTAAATCAGAAAACCAAATGCTTACACATTTCAATTCACTTATTGTCAAAAATCAACAGAATAATATTAGAAGTGTTCATTGAACATACCAGTGCATTACGAAAGTTCAAAAAGAAATTCAGTAAACAAGGGCTTGTAGGAAAGGAAATAAAGAGCAGAAAAAAACTCCAATCATTTCCCACTAAGGGGACTATATCTTTTTATATTTAATCATAATGAAAATTAAGCCAACACAGCTGTGGGTAAATATGGCAGAGTGGCTCCGCTTTCTAATAAGTTACTCGCTTTAACTGGATAATTTGCTGCAGCTGGTGACCCCTATGACCCACGTGCAAAGAACAGCGGCATTTTGGAACGCATTCATGTAATAAGATGGAAACCAAGGATAAAAGACTCTATCCTGGTATCAAGTAATTAATGACGTCTACCGTGAGATGCGGCCAACAGCTGTGAAAGAGATGGGGTGGGGGGGGGAATCAAACTAGCAATTAAGAACAATAGCAAATCACTGAAACATATCATTTTTTTGAAATAGATTTCTAATAAACTTGTGTCTGATTCAGGCATTTTAAAAACAAGTGCCGATAATTATACATGCAACAGGAATATTGTCCTGCGCTTAATCGAGAATAATATTGGCGCTGGTGTTGCAAGCACTCTGCCAGAGACACAGGTGTCCTGTGGCTGTGCTCAGAATACTGGAATGTTCATAACTTCCAGTCTATTAGCTTCACACCACCTGCAATTCATTTGCCTTATTGTCCTGCCACCTGTAAAGTACAGCATTAAATACCGCAGACACTGAAGGGCAAGCGTGAGTATGTGTCAATGCTATAGGGGCAATGTTAGCAAATTCACTGGGGCGGGCTTCAGTTCATAAACTTTGGACTCGTTTGGTGGGGGTGGGGCAGTAATTTACAGCTGAGTGATAGTATAAATGGACTAAATTAAAAATCGTTATTCACCATCACCCGAGGTCAAAAATGACCCCCATAATCCATTGGGAACAAGAGGCTGCTTCCAAACTCAGTGTAACCTGCACATGTTATGATGTGTAACATTGAAGTTACATCACACATACCAATTTGATATCAGCACCTGCAAAGAGTCACTGGATCTAGGGACTTACAAAAGAATCCCAGGTCCTGGGGGCCACCACACTAATTAGCTTTCTGTATACTTTATATTTGGTCCTTTAATAGCACGTTATTTTTATTATTCATGAGGTTATTCATGGAGGCTCCGCCTTCTCAATCTTGCCCCTTGCCTGAGGGAGGTGTGGTGATCCTCGGGTTAAGTCACCGCCAGTCAGCTCTCCCCCGCAAAGGGGAAAACAGCCTGTGGTCATCTGGGACTATGGCAACTTTACTTTTACTATTCTTATTGCTGTATGATAATAAAATATTCACTCCATAGACAGTGTTGTTTCCTGTGGTTGGCTGATAGAAGAACATTTCAGAGGCAGGGTAAGGATTTCCAGAAGTGTACCATCATTTAATAAAAGCAATATATTGTCAATGCTGGAAATTTGAAATAAAAACAGAAAACGCTGGAATGATTCAGCAGGTCTGGAAGCAGCTGTGCAGAGAGAAACAGAGTTAACGTTTCAATTCTGTATGAGTTCTTCATTACACTTCTGTACTATTCTTTACTGGGGTTCTCTGGCACAGAGAAGTTTGAAAACGCTTGACATAGAGTAGCAGGCAGGACAGATTTATGAGCGTATATAGAAAGGTTCAATGCATGAGTCAGAAATGCTGAAACTGGTCCCATGGGAATGGCAAGGGTGGAAAGAAAGGAGCTAGTATTACCCTCCTCCAGGGTTACCAACATGTGTACTCCCTCCCCAACACAATGACTTTAACACCATGAATACTGTAAAACATCTCAAGATGCTGCAGAGCCATGATTAAATGGCAAAATGGCCTAATTCTGCTCCTATGTCTCCTGGTCTTCGGATTGTTGTCAAACAAAATAGGATACTGAGCCACACAAAAAACAGTTGAACAATTGACCAAAACTTTGTCAAAGAGGTAGGTTTCATGGAGCGTCTCAAAGAAGGAAAGAGAGATAGAGATAAGGCACAGTTGAAGGGAAGGAATTCCCAACTAAAGGTGCAGCAACTAATGATGGAGTGATTAAAATTGGGGAGGCTCAAGATGCTGGAATTGGAGGAATGCGGATATCACAGGGAGTCATCGAGATGGTAGAGATTACAGAGATATAGAGGGATGAGATTGAGGCCATGGAAGGATTAGAAAACAAGGATAAAATGTTTAAAGTTGAGATGTTACTGGACCAGAAGCCAGTGATCACAGGACAGGTGAACATGACTCAATTCAGCATGACCATTTCCTTAACCAATATCAGGAGCAGGAGCACATAGACTTAGTTCAGAGTGATTAGTGTAGTCAAACAGAGATACTATATTTAGATCTTGTAACCTTTCTACTAGTGTAAATCTTAAAGTAAAGAATGCACACAATTGTTAATTTAGTTACTCAATAAACCTTTCATTACTTCTGGACAACTTTGAGTCTTTTTCATCAAGATACAGAAAAGCTCATCAGTAACTGGATTGAGTAACACATGTTACGTTCAGTAGGGTAAGCAAACGCACACTGAAAGAATAACATAAGACCCCCTTGAGGAGCCTGGAAGGAACTTGTGGTGAAAAAGTTTAAGGACTGTGGTGACGTTGAGAGTCCATGGCAAAGCATAATCTCCTGACCGAGGAGGATGCAAATCCAACTGCAAGAGGCCTGCCTAGTAAAGCACAGCCTCGTTCTGCACTGCTTCTCAGAAATATCCAAGCAAGTCAGTCTAGGCCTGCAGCCCTACGGCTGGAATAAAGCACCTTTGAGCTGCAGCACCTCACTAGGTGTCATCCAACAAGCCCAGCTGTTGCTTGCCCTATTTCTTCAGGGTCACTTGTCCATCAAAAGGACTGAAGTAAAAAAACAGATGCAGCATTTGCTTAAAAAGATAGATGAGAGGGAGAACATAAAACAAAAATCTAATAGGAAATTCAGAATTATCAAGAGAATGTTCTATTCACAATGACACGTTGACCCGAATAAACTGAGTGCCTGCAGATGAGTGTCCCTTTAAATAAATGCCAGTAAGTTTATGAAACCCATGTCACTAAACATTACTCAATCCATTATCCAATGAGTACAACATGTGCCCATCAGGTTTAAATTACAATTAGTAGTAGGGTCAGAAAGGGTTAATGTGGGACCAAGTATAGTAGTGCGCACACAGTGATGTAAGAAGGCACATGATCCAGAGCCAGGGTCAGTCCAGAGATGGACTTGAGTGGGTAAAGGCCTAGGATGGAGTCAGCTCCATACGTGTACCCTCTGCTGTACATATATATATAGTTATGAATTGTTGATAAAGACTTGCTGTTAATATGCTCAAGGCGACAAAGCAACCCGTGCTGCCCCCTTTCATTCAGGCAGGAGCACTGTTTTAATGAGATCTGTTGTTAACCCTGATCTCTGACTCCAGGGGATCGGGATGGGTTTGGGGGTGGGGGGGTGGGGGGGGGGGGGGGTGGGGGGGGGGGGGGGGGGGGGGGGAGCGGGGGGGGGGGAGTTCGCTGGCCTCCCAGCCATGTGTTTCTCAGCGCCGGGAGGCGCCACGGCATTCGCAGATGGCGGGATTCTCGGCTCCCACCACGGTCAATGGAATTTCATATTGAAACCACTCCACGCTACCAGGAAATCCATGAACGGGGATACTCTGCCGGTGGGTCTGTCGGTGAGAATCCCACCATCTGCGAATGGCTGGTGTATTCCAACTCAAGTCTCAAAACGTGGTTCCCGACGTTGACTAAGAAAGAAAAATAAATAAATTTACTCTACTCTGGGCGCCTCGCACCATCCGATTTCCGAGACAACAAGCCTGAAGTTCTTCACTACGTGTCCCAACCACAACGCTATACCGCTGATTAAATTAACCCCTCCCCCGCTATTGTGGATTCTTCTTCAAGAACAAATGCTGACATTTTAGAAAACCTGCAACAAACTGACAAGTGTGGGAATAATAATAATAATAATAGTTTATTGTCACAAGTAGGCTTCAATGAAGTTACTGTGAAAAGCCCCTCATCGCCACATTCCGGGAAGATACATTGCTCAGCAGTGAATGGCAATGCCATCTTGGAAGCCTGTAATCGCTTAAAGTTGTACCCACATTTTTATAAATCTTCAAAATGGATCACAATTCCACAACTTCAGTTCCACTGAAGTTCAGCCACGGCCCAGACAGTCACAGAATTGGAATCTTTGAAGGAAAAGATTTTTAAAATACTGCACTGCCATTTCTTTACTCGACTGGGCCAATTGTAGATGACAACATTACACGAAAAGCAATTGATGAGTCAACACTGAATCCTTCAGTGTTTATTTCAACCTGAGTTGCAATAAAATATTAGAGAGAGCCAAATTGAATTGGAGAGTTCAACTGCCTGGATAACCTGTTGATTCATAACCAATCTCTACAGGATGGCAGAGGGATGTCAATATGGCAATTTAAAGTCTGAGCTTACCCAAGACAGGTTCACTCTCTGACCTCCTACAAGCTATCTTACCCTAGACGAGGCAATCCAGCTAGTTAGACTTGTTATAACGATGCAGGAAAAGAACATGGAATTATACATAGGAATACTAGACTTTAAAAAGACCTGAGTTCTATATTTTAAAATGGACACAAACCTCATAGGTAGCTGGGAATGTATAGTTAGCCACTGACCGGAATGGCCATAGCGTGTTTCTCCAAGGGGCAATAGAAGTCCTCCCTGTGTTTCCAGACAAGGTACTTCTAAAAGCATCCAAAGATTGATTACCATTTCTGGGAAAGACAAAGGAACATA
The DNA here is from genome assembly GCF_902713615.1 of Scyliorhinus canicula. NCBI lineage: Eukaryota > Metazoa > Chordata > Chondrichthyes > Carcharhiniformes > Scyliorhinidae > Scyliorhinus > Scyliorhinus canicula. Next base: position 62,246,868 of record NC_052149.1, read on the forward strand.
AAGACTATCTCATCTAAAAGACCTTGGGTGTAATTGCCTCCTTAGACCAACTAGTGGATTCTGGATCCAGTTGGAATACACAGAGAAGATGTTAAAAGCTAGCTGAGATAGTTGTTTGCCTGCCTGTCCGACTGTGTCTACCCGGTCTGTCTGTAAATCTGTTTATGTGTCTGCTTTGAGGAAAAGCAGCTGTACGTTTTCCACACTGGAGGTATGTGATGCAGTATCAGAAATGGTTTCTCTCAAAAAAAACCCATCGTTTGCAGGAATATCTAAAAAAAACTCCCACTCTCACTGTGGAAGTCAACGAGCAAGCAAAACGGGGTCACAGCTGAAGAAAACCCTGAAATCTCTCTGACAAACCACAGAAAATCTGAATTGAAGAATCAACTATTCGCCAGCAGAAATCAACAAAACTGGAGTCAATCCATAACTCTTCACTATCTACTTGCTGCTCAAGAACTGCATAACGTTTTATTTCTGCTTACTTACTATTTGGGCTCAATTCTTACTCCTAATCTATATGAATGTAGAAGCGTGTATTTTACCCTTTCTCTTTACCTTTTTAGTAGTCAATACACTTATTCTGTAAGTTAAATTAGCTCCTTTATTAATCATAACTATTGGATCTGGAAAAGGTATCCAAAGGAAAGGAAACCTTATTAGATTACACCTTTGTTGCTACCAACAGAGGGTGGGTTGTATAAAGTCACAGAATGAGTCACCCCCTCCTCCCCCGGGTTTGTAATAATTTGGGGGTATCTGGGCCAGATGATAAAAAATGAAAATTGCTTTTGTCACGAGTAGGCTTCAATGAAGTTACTGTGAAAAGCCTCTAGTCGCCACATTCCGGCGCCTGTCCGGGGAGGCTTGTACGAGAATCGAACCGTGCTGCTGGCCTGCTTGGTCTGCTTTAAAAGCCAGCGATTTAGCCCAGTGTGCTATGACAAATCAAAGGATCTCACCCAGATCAGAAACTGGGGCTGGTCATAACAGACTTTCTGAGCTACACAGGATCATCCCAGGGGGAGAGAACACTACATGGGCAGAAACCAATCCTTAGTCCAACGTACCAGGTCACAGAGACGCAAGGACCATCAAAATCAAGGAAAACAATTCCTGAACCACCCAGCTGTGACCTTGCCAGCTCTGTGGTGCAAAGCACCTTCACAGGAAAGATTGGTGTTATGCAAGCACTGCCCAATGTTCCCACTGCAACAGACAGGATCACTTTGGTAACTGTGCAAGTGAAAACCCCCGCACCACACAGATAGCCAAAAGCTAATCCATGAGGTGGAAACTGAAAACCATTAAGATATACAACCACATTTCTAGGGTGACATCAGAGAACGCAACTTTTCATTTTGAAATGCTGACATCCTGGCAAATAGTCATCCAACTAATTTTAATTAGATTCAAGTTGCAGTGTGACAGCCCCATCAAGTGAAGAAACATAGGTCAAAGGCCTTGGACTTGAATGACAGACTCTCCACTTTAGGAAGCAGGGGGGAGTCTGGCTCCTGATCATTGGCATGACCCTTGAACCACTGAGGTATGGCATCAGAGAGCTCTTTGAGCTGATTGATGTTGTCTGGAATCAGTCTTCTCTCTTCTAACGGGATATGTGTTCAGCCCGCGATATCCCCCAGACATCAGTAGTTGTCAAGACTACCTCTGCTGTTAGCCAGCCAGCACAACACGATTCTGAGTTCTCAAATTCTAAAGAGTATTCCGACTCTGATTTCACATGTGATCTCTCTTCTCTTTTTGTGGAGCAGGTTTGTCCATCATCATTCCCCAATGGTCAAATTTACCTACAGCACACAAGATTACTATAGTACCTTCAGTGGAAGTGGTAATAGAGGAGAATCCACACTTTGAGGAGTGTCTACCTCCAACTATGCTTGATAGTACAGTTGGTAGATACACTGACCACCGTGTACACACTGCAACTTGATTTAATGCTAGTACAAGCAGTGGAGATAGAGTTCAAAGAGTTTTCTGCACATCATTATGTGATATATTCCATGGCCACATGAGGGCAGCAAGGATTATCAGGAGCAGCTGAGAACAGTGTCATGGTGAATGGGAAACATTTTCCTGCAAAGTTATAATCAGTATGAATTGAGTGTAAGATAAATATTATTAAAGGTAAATATTATTAAAATAAACAAGAATGAGTGAAAATGACGGGTTTCCTCCGGGTGCTCCGGTTTCCTCTCACAGTCCAAAGATGTGCAGGTTAGGTGGATTTGCCATGCTACATTGCCCCTTAGTGTCCAAATGTTAGGTGGGGTTACTGGGTTACGGGGTTATGGAAATAGGACAGAGGATCAGGCCTAGGTAGTGTGCTCTTTCAGAGGGTCGGTGCAGACATGATGGATGGAATGGCCTCCTTTTGCACTGTAGGGATTTTATACTTCTAGTTGTTGGATCTATGATTCCCCCCCTTCTTCTCCTCCTGCCCCCTCCTCTCCCTCTCCTCTCCATCACCTTGTTTCCCCTCTCTGTCTCCCCTTCCTCCTCTCCATATTGTTGCCAAATCTCCTTTGGTGCTCAAGGGTGGGAAGAAATATTGCCCAACATGAATGGTTGTTTTAGCACACTGGGCTAAATACCTTGCTTTTAAAGCAGACCAAGGCAGGCCAGCAGTGTGGGTTCAATTCCCATACCAGCCTCCCCGAACAGGCGCCGGAACGTGGCAACTAGGGGCTTTTCACAGTAACTTCATTTGAAACCTACTTCTGACAATGAGCAATTTTAATTTCATTTCTTCATCAACGTGGAATGTCATTTGTTGGTAATATCCTTGTACAAGGAATTTTTCCTTCTTTTGTCAGCAATGTTTCCTGATGCCAATAAGTTACATTTCTATAGTTATTGAACAACTCTGATTCCAGTTGAGGTCTGACTGATCAGTCGTGTGGCAGGAGCAGAAAGCACGTCTACGTGTCAATCAATCTCACTATATAGTGAAAACATCAGTCTTTCGGATAGGACAAGTGTATTTGACCCAGTAAAGCACCAACAAAGGCATTAGACTTAGTGGACTGTTATTGAACTTGGATTCGCAGATGCCAGAGAACCAGAGAGGCTAGTCAGAGTGCCAAGAAAGTTGGATTTGTCCTGTCGGCTGTCAAACAGATGGGTGTGCAGGTAGTAAATTGCAGTGATCCTGGATGGATGAGCAAGCATCTAGTCTAGGAAATCAGATAGACAAAATACAAAATAAAGTAAGACAAACCTATCTTGTTAAATCCTTGCAGCCACCAAATGGTCGATGTTATGCGTCAAGTCCAGTCTGCGGGGGGAAGAGAATTAGGATGCTTTCCACGTTTCTATGCTAGCTTGCTTCTTATTTACAGCCACTACTGCTGGTTAGCAGCAATACAACAAAGAGAGCCAGATGTGTAAGTCTCTCCCTGTCAGTATATAGCCTCTTCATCAACAAGTCTTCAACTGTGCCTCCTTGTGGCAAAACACGGAAACCGGGTCCCTCGCAAAAGCTGAAGCTACAGAGGAACTTTGGCTTCCAGACTGACAGTATGTGCAGGTCCACAGGCATGTGGAAATGCCCTGGCACTAATGAATCAAACTCCCAGCTATGGGCCATTAGCTTCACTGTCTTGTTGATACCTTGGGAGAGTTAATTGCGAAGGGAGTAAACCCTGACAAAAATATAAAGGCAGGCTGATGTAATTTTTCCAGCAACTCCTGCAACCAAGCCAGTGCCAAACATAGTGCTTTGCTTTCCTTTGAACTCAACCAGGGAGGTTGAGAGGATTGAGAGGGAGTTACTTGTGTGTGGGCAGCCCAGTGACTCCATTAATCTTCACAGGCTTGCGCCCTCTAGAGGACACTCCAGTTTTGCCACAGAATGTTAACACAACACGGGAGACAGCAGTTACAAGTGATGAGCACAACTCAATTGGTGTAGAGAATGGGTGCTACAGGCCGTCTCCAACAGCGGAGGAAACCATTGTGTTCCATTGGTCTTCCACTTCCCACCTCAAGTCAGGCAGCCGCTGGCTAGTGGGTGCTGACCCACCGTGGTCCATCAGCTTTAATAGGTGCATGGAGCATTGAGTCTCTGCTCAACAAGTGAATGCATCCATCACACCTGGCAAAAAAATGAAAAGAAGGGGCATGCCAAATTCTTCGACTGACCAGCTGGAACATCAATGCCAAGTGCATGGAATAGCTGGACAACTTCAAGTTGATCGATAACATGCACATGACAGGGGCTAATAAAGCATACAGCATCCTCGGCTGTATTAATAGGAGCATAGAATTAAGAACAATGAGGTTATGTTGAACTTGTATGAGACATTTATATAGGACACTCGAGTGATGCATCCATTTCTGGGCGCTGCACTTTAGGAAGGATATGAAGGCACTGAATTCCAACATTTATGTCTTAGACATAGACATAGAACAGTACAGCACAGAACAGGCCCTTCGGCCCTCGATGCTGTGCCGAGCAATGATCACCCTACTTAAACCCACGTAACCCGTAACCCAACAATCCCCCCATTAACCTTACACTACGGGCAATTTAGCATGGCCAATCCACCTAACCCGCACATCTTTGGACTGTGGGAGGCAACCGGAGCACCCGGAGGAAACCCACGCACACACGGGGAGGACGTGCAGACTCCACACAGACAGTGACCCAGCCGGGAATCGAACCTGGGACCCTGGAGCTGTGAAGCATTGATGCTAACCACCATGCTACCGTGAGGCCCTAAAGGTCTTGAGACCTTAACTCCTTTACTTAAGCTAAATAGATAAACTATTGCTCAGTTAGTGTCAGTTTAACTTGGCTTTAATAGGAAAATTGCGGGAGAAAGATGGGCCCGAAGATTGTAGTGAAATAAGATTAAAATTTCTCTTAGTTGTAAATCAATTAATAACAAAGAGAAATTCTCAGCATTTTAACTTCACTTTTTACCACAACTTTATAGAGATTCTGGGATTGGTTTTGCACTTGCAGCCAAATGTAAAGTCAGTATTGTGCATCAACATCATAGAAACTGTCCAATTTTTATTTGTATAGGAAAAAAAATGAAATGTTTCTTGTGACTTACTAAAAGTAGTTACAAGAGGAATGCTGCATGACATGAACTTGGCAAAACAAGCTGCAGTTGCAAATATACATGGGGAATTCAAATTTTTTGGGTGCATTTTACAGAATCATGTAGCATTAGAAGTGACCAAAAACAATCGATTTGAAATGTTAACTCAGTTTCTCAAATGTTATTATAATGTGAACAGTTTTGGAATCAACATGAATTGAATTCCTCAAACATGAGTTGTTGGGGTAGCTTTTCCATCTTCAACCCTGGGTGTTACATGGTGCCCTCATTAAAGAGAGGAAGGTAATTATGTGGCCAGAGGATTCCTGTCAGTAACAGAACCCAACTGATTTTCCTTTTAGTGAAGTAAAAGTGGGTTCTGGAAGGGGCAAGCAACCATCACAATCAGAGTTTTCCTTCTGGAATGTGTTCAATGTTTAATGTCAAGATGATAAAGATGAAAAAAGGTGAAAGTGGTCCCAGTTTTGATTTGGTCTGTGTTTTGTACTGGTCCCATCACAGTTGGAAGATAATCAGGAAGACATCATACCATAGCTGTGCAAGTAAGCAATTGTCATGTTAGAGCTCTCCAGTATTGAATAAGCCAACAGAAACAGTCCAGTTGGCTGGCCAATAGGCTCTGTGCAGGCCCTAGAAGTAGATGCTGAGTAAAGACTACTGCAGTGAGGTGAGTGTGGACTGGACGGAGATTCAAGAGGAAGGTGCAATAAAGGGAAAATGCCTGGAGAATGGACGCTTTAAACAACAAAGCAAAACATACACTCAAAACGCATACATAGAACATAGAACATAGAACAGTACAGCACAGAACAGGCCCTTCAGCCCTCGATGTTGTGCCGAGCAATGATCACCCCACTTAAACCCACGTAACCCGTATACCCGTAACCCAACAATCCCCCCCATTAACCTTACACTCCGGGCAATTTATCATGGCCAATCCACCTAACCCGCACATCTTTGGACTGTGGGAGGAAACCGGAGCACCCGGAGGAAACCCACGCACACACGGGGAGGACGTGCAGACTCCACACAGACAGTGACCCAGCCGGGAATTGAACCTGGGACCCTGGAGCTGTGAAGCATTGATGCTAACCACCATGCTACCGTGAGGCCCCTGCTGCTGCTCCCTATTAACAATCTCTTTACTTCAGTTGTTATGACTTGTTGGACACTTTCAGCCAGGTGTAGCTCAGTCAGATCCAGGGCAAAGTATTCTTGATTATGTTTTGATAATGTGTCTTGACCCCAATTCCAAGAAACCATTACACCAAGTGACATTTTCTCCAATTTTAATGCCATCTACCCTATTGTCTGTCTTAGAGATTACAAGTTTAGAATCAAGTAGTGTCAGATAGGGTCAATGTTGTGCTATGGATTCATGTAAATTAGGATCCCTGTGGCCAACAGATATCCATCCCATCTATTATGGATTGATTTGAACATTGGTCTCAGATGTCAATGTAATTTTGTGTCTATTCAACATTGAGTGGTTGTTCCAGGGCCTCACCTTTTCCATTTTTGACGGAAAGCTGTCAATGAAACCTCTTTTCCTGCTGGATGCCATGTCTCCGTGTGTTTCTGGATATTCTGTGTCATACATTCCTTACCTTTTCACACAAGATGAATGTATTATTATGTGGGCCTGATTGATGCTTCATTATAGTTGGGAATATATTGTATGACTGTAGAAGGAAACATGTGAAAAAGGATTAGAACAATCTTATTGCATAATTGATTTAATAAACAACCACATTCTGTCGAGGTTAAACAACCTCTTCCTGATGTAGTTTTACAAGTTGCATTGTCATTTTTAAAGTTTCACTAAAATCCTGTGGCATTGCACACAAGATGTCAAGGTCAGATCTGTCCTCTGCTTCACATTGCCTCTTCACCAATCATAGTGGGGCATTTCACTGTAGCTGAGCTTTAACGCAGGATCATCTTGCATGCTTTCTGTGAGCCAAAAATTCCTGAATGTATTGGTCTACCTGCCAGGCTCTGGGCTCTGCCAACTCCTCTGCCTTGAGCAGGCTATGGATGTCCTACAGTTGGTCCTTTCACAGATGAATGGAAGTGCTAAGATGCAGCTCAATAGCAGGGCCAGTCATGCAATGGGAATGGAATATGCTGCCCTGTCTCAGACTTCATGTGTGGAACATTAATACCTCCTCAATGCCTGCCCTGATCAAGTTAGAAAGTTAGCTGGGCCCAACGGTCGCAGGATGGCGGCACAGTGGTTAGCACTGCTGCCTTACAGCGCCAGGGATCCGGGTTCAATTCCGGCCTCGGGTGACGACGGTCTGTTTGGAGTTTGCACTTTCTCCCCGTGTCTGTGTGGGTTTCCTCCGGGTGCTCCGCTTTCCTCCCACAGTCCAAGGATGTGCTGGTTAGGTGGATTGACCATGATAAATTGCCCCTTGGTATCCAGGTTAGATTACCGGAACAGGCGGGATGGATGGGGGAGTGGACATCGGTGGGGTGATGTTTCGGAGGGTTGGTGCAGACTCGATGGGCTGAATGGCCTCCTTTTGCACTGCGGAGATTCTATGATTTCTATTCTATGATTTCAATTGCCTCTGCACCCCACAAGTTGCTGCTTTTCAGAAGCCAGGCCTGAGCCTGTAGAAGTCACCAACCAAGAGCAGGTCAAGGGTTTTTGGCTGAGCTTCAATTGACTTCTACCCCCTGTGCTGAAGCTGCTGAGGGAGCACCTTGTTGGAACAATGGAGCAGGTAGCAAAGCAATTAGGAAAGGATGAGTGTTCACACATGGGTGGTACTTGGCATGCAGGTATTTGTGTAAATAAAATGATAAAACTTCTTAAACTCTTCTTGTGCAGAACATGCTCCTAACTACAGACACTGCATTATTAGTTGACATAAAATTCAGTTTTGGTCTTTAGACAGATGCAGTTTATTCCAGTGTAACAGGTGTTGGACATGACTGTGAATGCAGGGCAGTAGGGAGACTTTGCCCAGCATCCTCACCATACTCTGTTATCTCATCCTGCTGAGGATCTTGTCCAATGGTGGCCTCACAATTGGCTTTGTTACAGTGAAAAGCTACATAGCTTACAATATACCCATATCATATGGGCAGGTTTCTAATGTTTATTCCAGGAAGCCATCACATCTATGGAGTGGAAGATGGCAGTCTACATGCAGCCTACTCCATTAAGTGAGAAATCACATCAAATGCCATCAACGCGGCAACCGTCCTGCCTCCCCCACTAACTGAAGAAAAAGCCACTCACATCAGGGCTATCAAGATCGGGGAGTTATATCAGTATGTGTATAATGTCCCAAAGTCAAAGTGGCTGAAGCCAGCACTCCCAAGCGCACCCACTCCAGCTGTACATGTTGGTGATTTTAACAGTTGTAGAATCATAAAATCCCCACAGTGCAGATAGAAGGAGGCCATTCGGCCTATCAGTTCTGCACCAACCGTCTGAAAGAGCACCGGACCGAGGCCCACTTGGCTTCCCAATTCCTGGAATCCCGTAACCCCACCTAACCTTTGGACATAAAGGGGCAATTTAGCATGGCCAATCCATCTAATCTGCACTTCCTTGGACTGTGGAAGGAAACCAGAGCATCCGGAGGAAACCACGCAGACGCCACATTATGGGAGGTTCTGAGATAAATTACATCGATGGCAAAGACCTCACAGACTGGATGTCTGTAGAAGATCTGCAACTGATCTTCGATCACAAACAAAAAGTAACTTTCCATTCCAACGATTGGCGACAAGGCTACAATCCACATCTCACCATCATGTCCATCATGGGAACACACTACATACGTCTCGCATAATACTTCCTGATTTACCCAACAGCCAATCTGGGCTTACCCATCTCAGCTAAACATGCTTTCTGTGGACCTTTGTTCCCATTTAGTTAAATCGCGTCAAACCAATTTTATAAGTAGTTCTTAAAAACAGTTGTTATTATATTCATATCGTTCTCGAAACACAGATTATATTAGTGACTGAATTACTAACCTTATGAGGATTGAATGGTATCTCTGTAACAGGAATGCAGAGATACAATATTTAAAAAGTAAGATGAACAGCTTGTCCAAATAATGTTTCCCACGTACAACCTTGATGCTGTTCATGCAGATTTATATGATAGTTTTAATAGTGAACCATTTGAAAACTATGGTGTTCAAGGATAGTATAAGTAAATTTGAATGATCAAGATGGGCATTACAACATGTGGACATGATTCAGGATATCTTCAAAATCAGGAGGGAGAGTGATTCTGCAGGCTCCAAATACTGTTAGGCCTGCAAATAGATACTCGACTTCAATATGCAAGAAGAAAAGACTAGAGGGCTCATTACATTGTCTTGCTGCAATGATTGTAGAGCCACTGCACACCAGCAAGCCACTGCTCATCGCAAGATGTCCTGTGCACCTCTGGGCCAATCAGTTCAGGTACAGAGAATGTGATGACTGAGAGTGTGAGATATCCAGTGTGACCCGACAGCCCTGAACAGCTGTCTGGATACCTAAAATGAGGCGAAGTAAGGGCTGACTTGGTGTCCTATTCGACCTTGAGCAGAGCCCACAATCCCATATCATTGTCATTACAGAGACCATTTAGCCCTACGTTTGTAACATCAGATTTTTCCATTCCTACCTCATTGCATCTGCTAATGAAACTTTCATCGAAGAGCTGGATTCGCCGGACCCCCAGCCATGTGTTTCTCAGTGGTGCAGCGTTCACTGCCGGCAGGATTCTCTGACCCTGTCGCTTGTCAATGTGATTTCCCATTGAAGCAACGCCTCGCCACTGGGAAACCCATGGCTGGGGTGGGGGGGTTGCTACCAGATGGAACAGAGAAGCCCAACAGCCGGATAATTCCTGCCTAAGTATTTGTCACCGTTCCTCCCCGCCACCCCCCACCCCCACCCCCCATTCCTGACTGAACTTTCTAATGCTTATGCTTTCCTGGGAGACTACATTCGCCAGTACTTGCGGCTCATCTGAAACTTGCCATTTTGTTTCCTATCCTTCACTAAATTCCGCTTACACATTGCCCCAGTGCTCATTGACCTATGATCTCTAAAACCTCACCTTTAAATTGCCAGCTCTCACCACACACCCCCACCTGCCCCACCTCCCCTTAACCCCACCATTTTCAGCCATGTCTTCAATCACCATGTTCCCATATTCATGTCCCATCCGTAAACCCCTCCACTTTTCCACTACGGCTTCCTCCTTTAAGATTCACCTCTTTGACCAAAGTTTCTCCCAGCTCTCAATCTGCCCTGGTGACTATTTTGCCTCTGTTAATTCCTTTAGAATGTTTTGCCAATGGTGCTATGTGAACGCAAGTTGTTGTAGCTGGTATTGTTAGAATAGTATGTTCCAGAACCATGGCCAGACTTCTCTGCCACCCGGGAATCGGCGGGGGTGGGAATCACGCTGCGCCGGTCAGCGGGACCCCCGCGGCGATTCTCCGGCCCGCGATGGGCCGAAGTCCCGCCGCTGACAGGCCTTTCCCGCCGGCGGGAATCAGAGCACCTCTGGTGCCGGCGGGAGCAGGCGGCGCGAGCGGGCCCCGGGTTCCTGGGGTAGGCGCAGTGCGATCTGACCCCGTGGGGTGCCCCCACGGTGGCCTGGCCTGCGATCGGGGCCCACCAATCGGCGGGCGGCCTGTGCCGTGGGGGCACTTTTTGTCTTCCGCCACCACCACAGCCTCTACCTTGGCGGAGGCGGAAGAGACCCCCCCCTATCGCGCATGCGGCGGGGTGACGTTAGCAGCCGCTGATGCTCCAACGCATGCGCGGACTCACACCAGCCGGCGAAGGCCTTTCGGCCAGCCGTTTGCACCGGCTGGCGGGTCGCCAACCACACCGGCGCGGACCTCGCTCCTAAAGGTGCAGAATTGGGGAGGCCCAACGCCGGAGTGGTTCTCGCCACTCCGGTACACCGGGACTCCCCACCCCGCCGGGTAGGGGAGAATCCCGGCCCATATATTGGTTCTTCAAAAAATGTGTAGTCTCCAGGCTGAGTTCGACTTGTTGACCACCAGAAAAGCGGAAGCTCAGTGGAGGAAGGCACAGGGAGCGGTGTATGAATATGGGGAGAAGGCGAGCAGGATGCTGGCGCACCAGCTCCATAAGCGGGACGCGGCCAGGGAGATTGGTGGAGTTAAGGATAGGGGAGGGAATGTGGTGCGAAGGGGGGTAGACATTAATGGGGTCTTCAGGGACTTTTATGAGGAACTGTATCGGTCCGAACCCCCAGCGGAGGAGGGGGGATGGGGTGCTTTTTGGACCGGCTGAGATTCCCGAGGGTGGAGGAGGGACAGGTGGAGGGACTGGGGGCGCCAGTTGAGCTGGAGGAGCTGGTCAAAGGGATAAGGAGCATGCAGTCGGGGAAGGCGCCGGGGCCAGATGGGTTCCCGGTCGAATTCTATAAGAAGTATGCAGACCTGTTGGGCCTCCTGTTGGTTAGGACCTTCAACGAGGCAAGGGAAGGGGGGGCTCTGCCTCCGACGATGTCTCGGGCGCTGATTTCCTTGATCCTTAAGCGGGACAAGGCCGATCTCACTCTTAAATGTGGACGCCAAGCTGTTGCCGAAGATTTTAGCCATGAGGATAGAGGACTGTGTGCCGCAGGTTATCCACGAGGATCAAACGGGGTTCGTGAAAGGGAGGCAGCTGAAAACTAACGTACGGAGGCTATTGAATGTTATAATGATGCCGGCGGTAGAAGGGGAGGCAGAGATAGTGGTGGCGTTGGACGCGGAGAAGGCCTTTGATAGGGTTGAGTGGGGGTACTTGTGGGAGGTGCTGGAAAGGTTCGGGTTTGGGGAGGGGTTTGTCAGGTGGGTGAGGCTGTTATATGAGGGCCCGATGGCGAGCGTGGCCACGAATAGGAGGAGGTTGGAGTATTTTCGGTTATACCGAGGGACGAGGCAGGGGTGTCCCTTGTCCCCCCTGCTTTTTGCGCTGGCAATTGAACCCCTGGCCATGGCGCTGAGGGAGTCGAGGAACTGGAGGGGGCTGGTGCGGGGTGGGGAGGAGCACCGAGTGTCGCTCTATGCGGATGACCTATTGTTGTATGTGGCGGACCCAGTGGGGAGAATGCCGGAGGTGATGAGGATTCTCAGGGAATTTGGGGATTTCTCAGGGTACAAGCTCAACTTGGGGAAGAGCGAGCTGTTCGTTGTACACCCGGGGGACCAGGAGGGGGGGGATTGGTAGGCTCCCACTAAAAAGGGCGGACAGGAGCTTCAGGTACCTGGGAGTCCAGGTGGCCAGGAGCTGGGGGGCCTTGCATAACCCTAACCTCACAAGGCTGGTGGAGCAAATGGAGGAGGAGTTTAAGAGATGGGACATGTTGCCGCTGTCTCTGGTGGGTAGGGTGCAATCAGTCAAGATGACGGTGCTCCCGAGATTTCTGTTCCTGTTCCAGTGCCTCCCCATCCTTATCCCGGAGGCCTTTTTCAGGCGGGTTAACAGGAGCGTTATGGGGTTTGTGTGGGCACATGGGACCCCGAGGGTGAGAAGGGTGTTCCTGGAGCGGGGCAGGGATAGGGGGGGCTGGCGCTGCCCAACCTCTGTGAGTATTATTGTGGGTATGGGTGCGTAAGTGGGTGATGGACGGGGAAGGGGCAGCATGGAAAAGGATGGAGATGGCGCCCTGTGTGGGCACGAGCCTGGAGGCATTGGTAACGGCGCCGCTGCCACTCCCTCCAATGAGGTATACCACGAGCCCGGTGGTGGCAGCTACCCTCAGAATTTGGGGGCAATGGAGATGGCACAGGGGGAGGTGGGGGCCTCGATGGGGTCCCCGATACGGGGGAACTGCCGGTTTGTTCCGGGGAGAATGGACAGCGGGTTCCTGAGTTGGCACAGGGTAGGTGTTAGGAGGTTGAGGGACCTGTTTGTAGACAGGAAGTTTGCGAGCCTGGGTGAGCTGGAAGGGAAGTTCGGGCTCCCCCCGGGGAACACCGTTAGGTACATGCAGGTCAGGGCATTTGTCAAGCGGCAGGTGGCGGAGTTCCCTCTGTTGCCGCCGCGGGGGATCCAGGACAGGGTGCTTTCGGTGGTGTGGGTTGGAGAAGGGAGGATCTCGGCAACGTACCAAGTGATGCAGGAGGTAGACGAGGCCTCGGTGGAGGAGCTGAAGGGTAAATGGGAGGAGGAGCTGGGTGAGGAGATTGAGGAGGGGACGTGGGCGGATGCCCTAGGAAGGGTGAACTCCTTCTCTTCTTGTTCAAGGCTTAGCCTCATACAGTTTAAGGTGCTGCATAGGGCTCACATGACCGGGACAAGGATGAGCCGATTCTTTGGGAGCGAGGACAGGTGTATTAGGTGCTCAGGGAATAAAAATTGAATAAAAACTATTTTTTTTAAAACCCACCAATGTGATGAAAAGGGTATCCGTCATAATTTGAATCACCAGAAAAATGAAGATCCTAATGGTGCCAGCAGCAACACTTGAGTTCACAGAAAGTGGTATGTTGCCGGGGGGGCATTATGCCACTTTGTGCACCTCACTGGCACCCACCTACACCGTGCTAATAGACACCACAGGTTCTGTTTGTCTTTCGAGTGAACGGATCAGCAAGGGTTTTCTCTGGACCTCCCATCCTGACCCCACATTGGTCTGATCATTCCCTGAGCAAATTGCGTCCCTTCTCAGATCAACCTTCAACTCTTCGACTCGAAACATTAGCTCTTTTCTCTCCCGACAGATGCTGCCAGACTTGCTGAGATTTTCCAGCATTTTCTCTTTCGGTTCAGATTCCAGCATCCGCAGCAATTTGCTTTTATTCAACCTTCAACTCTGCTGTGCCTTCACAATTCTGTTTTTTTCTGCAGGATTACGGGTCGTCATAACATTGCACAGATCACTGATGATCCTTTTGGTAGCTTTGAGTTGGGCTTACTGCTGGTTCTTTTAAATTTACTTGTACTTGGGTACGGCACCCAAATCACCACTAGATGGCAGCAACGACCAAACAGTAAATCCTAAATAAACAGTGAAGCTTGCAGATTGCAATCAAAATATATAACACATTTTCCAATGGCTTTATATTGTTACCCCTACTGTGGGTATAAGTGGTGGGGGGGGGGGGGGGGGGGGGGGGGGGGGGGGCGTGCGATTCTCCCAAATGGAGCACTGTCGTGAACGCGTTTCACAACGGCGCGAAACGGGCATGGGGACGACCGATTCTGTCCCCCACAGGGGGCCAGCACGGCGCGGGAGCGGTTCACGCCGCTCCAGCCTCCCTCCCCGGCGCTAAATGGGCGCCGCGCCAACCCATGCATGCACAGTTGGGACGCGCCAAAGTGCGCATGCACGGAGGACTTTTTCTGCGCGCCGGCTTCGACTCAACATGGCGTCGGTGTTCTGGGGCCAGCCACGCAGAAAAGTAGGCCCGGGGGGGAGGGGGGGGGGGGGGGGGGGGAAGAGGCCGGCCCGCCGATCAGTGGACCCTGATCGCGGGCCAGACCCCATTGGACGTCCCCCCCCTCCCACTCTCCCGGGTGAAGGATTGCTTTTCCCCTCCCCACAGGCTGCCCCCTGGCCCTTCGTGCAGAGTTCCCGCCGGCAGCGACCAGGGGTGAACGGCGCCCGCGGGACTCTGTCGTATCCGCGTGGCCACTCGGCCCATCCGGGCCGGAGAATCAGCGGCCCCGCCGATTCCAGCAGCCGGTGCCGCGCCAAATGCGGCGGCGTAAATGGCGCCGATTCTCTGCACCTCGGAGAATCGTGCGTCGGCGTCGGGACGTTGTGGCGCGGTTGCGCCGATTCTCCGGCTTGGCGCGGGGCTCGGAGAATCGCCCCCAAGGGGTATTTCCTGTTACACTTCACTACCCTGCACAACACTGAACCAAGTCGACACTTTCCCAGATGAAAAAGTTTTACTGTACAACAGTAGCTGATTGATATTCAAACTAATTGTGATGTTATTTTAATTATGCAGAAATCAATTTAAAGACTAATGCACACAATCATTTATAACTTAAAATTATAAGATCACAATATATATACAAATAAGGTTATTTTGCCCAAATCATTCATTTATTCGAATAGATCTCACATTCATCTCATATATAATTCACATCTTCTGTTTTTATTACCCTATTCACAGGATCATGCAGTTTGTTGATCATACATTATATCTTGAACTCCCTGACACTAGTCCTAAATTTGTTTGTTGGTAATTTGAACTTCTGTTCTCTTCTGCCACTCTAATAGTTAAATTTAAAAATGTTCCAAATCTATGTTTTAGATGCCTTATGGCATCTTATACCCCTTCATGATCACATCTAAATTCACTTCTTGCAAGTCTCAACATAAAGGTGAGTGCTTGAATTCATACCATGGGCGGGATTCTCCGATAATTGGCGCGATGGCCGGAACCCGGCGGCAAAAACGGCGTGGATCACTCCGGCGTCGGGCCCCCCCAAACGGCGCAAAGTCTCCGGCCCCGAATGGGCCATTCGCAACGGCGTCACCCGCCACGGACGTGCGACGTCACAGCACAAAAGACGCTGCCCCGCCCCGGAGACCCCACAAGATGGCCGCCCGCCGCGCAGCTCCAAGGTTCCAGGAGCGCAACATCGAGGCGCTCCTAGACGCAGTAGAGCAGAGGAGGGAGGCCCTGTATCCCGGACACGGCCGCAGGGTTGCCCCACGCCTCAGCCGGCACCTGTGGAGGGAGGTGGCAGAGGCCGTCAGTGCTGTGGCTGTGTCACCAAGGACAGGCGCCCAGTGCCACAAGAAGGTGAATGACCTCGTCAGGGCAGCCAGGGTGAGTACCCCCCCCCCGATGTGCGGCACACCCTCAGGTTCAACTAACCCTAACCCTAATGTGCTGCGCACCTCTACCAATACACGCACAACCGCTGGCCTGCATGTATATCCCTGCCTAACACTGTTGCCCTTTATCCCTGCCACCCACCCGCCCGCCCCCCCCACAGGAGAAGCATGCACACAACAGGGAGCGTGAGAGGACCAGAGGGGGCACAGCTGATGAGAGACCACTCACCGTTCATGAGGAGAGGGCCGTGGAAATGGCAGGCGGACCCGAGGACCGGGAGATTGCTGATGCAGAGTTCAGGGGCGTACCACCAAGTGAGACCCCCCACAGCCTGTCTCCCTTCCCCCTTCCCCCATATCCCCCTGTATATCCCCATATCTCCCCTCCCCCATATCCCCCCTCCCCCATATCCACCATATACCCCATCCTCCATATCCCTCCTCCCCCATAACTCTCCTCCCCATATCCCCCATATCCACCCTCCCTATATCCCCCTCCCTCATAACCCTCCTCCCCCATATCCCCATATCCCCCCTCCCCCATATCCCCCATACCCCCCTCCCTCATATCCCCCCTCCCCCATAACTCCCCTCCCCATACCCCCCACATCCCCCATATCACCCCTCCCCATATCCCCCCTATCCCCCCTCCCCATATCCCCATATCCCCCCTCCCCATACCCCCCACATCCCCCCATATCCCCCATATCACCCCTCCCCCATATCCCCCATATCCCCCATATCCCCCCTCCCCCATATCCCCTATATCCCCATATCCCCCCTCCCCCATACCCCCCACATCCCCCCCCCCCATATCCCCCATATCACCCCCTCCCCCATATCCCCCATATCCCCCTTCCCCCATATCCCCCGTATCCTCCCTCTCCCCGATCCCGACAGCCCAACAGATCCTGATGTGAGTGCCTCACATCCCCATACCTGATTGGCATCATTACGAAGCATGCGCTGCCTTTCTCCAAGATAGTGAAGCACCTCTCGATCCTCAGCGTGGATCCCGCCGACAAGTGGTGTGCTGTCCTCACAGTTAACAAGGTTCGCATCCGTTTCAAACTGGACACTGGCACATCGGCGAACCTCATCTCGAAATCCGATCTCGACACCATCCGCATCAGACCAAGTATTCTACCGCCGGCCTGCCAGCTCCTTGACTACAATGGCAATGCCATAGCTGTAAGTGTCTCGTGCCAACTCGGAGTGTTCAATAAGTCAATTAAAGCGATGCTGCGGTTTGAGATCGTAGGACCTGACAGAGTATCCCTGCTCGGTGCTCGGGCCTGCAAACTCCTGAACGTGGTTCTGCGAGTCCACACCATGTCATCCTCACAGGTGACAGCCTCACCTGATGAAAACTTTGTGGTGAATGTATAACCACTATAAATTCACACTGTATATTACTGTGTCCCTGTGGGCTCCATCTGTGAGCCGTTGCGAGGCTCTGCCCACAGGGGGAGATGAGGAGCATGTACAGGGCTCCGCCGTTGACTCCGCCCCCAGCAGGAAGTATAAGTGCTGCGGTCCTACAAGTCCGCCCTCAGTTCAGTATAGTCGCAGGCAGACTCAGTTGTAAGCCGATTAAAGCCACAGTTTACTTCATTCGTGTCTTTGAATGAATTGATGGTCGCATGAAACTTCCAGGCTGAAATTGATGACATCATCACGCAATACCACATTGTGTTCAACTGAATGGGCATGCTCCATACCAATACAAAATCCTGCTCAAACCGAATGCCACCCCTGTAATTCGCGCAGCACGTTGGGTGCTGGCACCCGTCAAGGATCGCCTCAAGCAGCAATTACAGGACCTCCAGGACCAGGGCATCATATCAAAGGTCACAGAACCCATGGACTGGGTCAGCTCCATGGTCTGTGTCAAGAAGCCGTCAAGGGAGCTTCAGATCTGCATCGACCCCAAGGATCTAAACTGCAGCATCATGCGGGAGCATTACCCGATACCAAAACGAGAAGAGTTAACCAGCGAGATGGCTCATGCCAAATTCTTTACGAAGCTGGACGCCTCCAAGGGGTTCTGGCAAACACAGCTGGACGCATCTAGTCGCAAACTGTGCACATTCAGTACCCCGTTCGGTCCCTACTGCCACAACCCGGATGCCTTTTGGCATCATCTCTGCCTCTGTTACTCGTTCTGGGTGAGTGTGCTTAACACTCGATTTGGCTCTGTTTCGTTACTTAGCTCTGGAGTCGCCAGGTATCGTTAAGATACCGCCGCAAGTTTCAAGGTCAAGTTCAAAACAATAAACCATACACCAATTAGTAAGTTCAAACAATGAGTTATTATAATACAATTATAATACTACCCATGCACACGCTAAGATGATTAAACTATTCCTACCACTATATAACCAATACTTATCTTAAAGGGAACTGCCGATCAGGGGACAAGGCCTCTTGCTCTGCACTGGTCCGCAGACTTCAGGTTGGTATGGGTTAAAAAGGGGTCAGGAGTGTCTATCTCTGGTAGTGATCATTGTGAGACACTTACTTGCTGGCGGCTGCTGTCCCAAACCTCTCCTCTTTCTCGGTCAAGGTCTTCTTTGGTAAAAGCTGGTTGAGGGGCTGGTCCAGAGAGGAGGGCTGGTCAAGAAGAACGAACTAAGTGTGGGACCTGTCTTTTATAGGTCCTAGGGCTTTGCGCCCTTTTGGGCGGTCCCTTTACCTGCTGGGAATCGATTGGTTCTCTTCCCAATCGATTTGTTTGAATCCCCCCCAATACTGAGGCTATCTCTCGGCTACTGGGCGGGCCTTCAGGTGCTTTGTTTTCGAACCCCGCCAGTGCTGGGGTGTCTGGTTTTCCATACACTGTTGCAATCACTTCTCTATTTGTGTCCATTGTCCCTGGGATCGTTCCATTACTATGTTAACTATACCGGAGATTGCCTCATTAGTATGCGGAATGTTCGTTCCGGTGCTGTCTGCTCTCTCAGCAGACAGAATACACATTGGCTTGGTGCAGCCTGCTTGTGCTGCAACATTGTCCATTTTAACCTGCAAGCTTTGCGTTGCTCCATTTTGTATTGAGGGAATGGCCAACTTCGGTGGCTACACCTCAGAGGTATTTCACCGCATCATGGAACAGATGATGGAGAGTATCGAGGGGGTGAAAGTGTATGTTGACGATGTCATAATCTGGTCCATAACTCCCCAAGAACACATCGCTCGCCTCAAGCAGGTATTCCACAGAATCCATGAGCATGGTCTCCAGCTCAACAGGGCTAAGTGCTCGTTCGGTCAATCAGACATCCAAATCCTTGGTGACCACATCTCGCAGCAAGGTGTGCGGCCAGATGCTGACAAGGTTTCGGCAATCAACGCCATGAAGACCCCAGAGGACAAGGAGGCGGTCCTCCGCTTTCTAGGGATGGTCAACTTCCTCGGGAAGTTCATTCCCAATATGGCGTCCCACACCACAGCCCTCCGCCATCTCGTCAGTGGCTGCCCACTCATGAAAAAGAATGGCGTGAGCTGAGGGCAAAGCACACCAAAGCCCCAGTACTGTCGTTCTTCGACCCAACCAAGGAGACCAAGATATCCACTGATGCAAGCCAGGGCGGCATTGGGACGGTGCTCGTCCAACGGGCTGACTCCTCGTCCTGGGCTCCAGTTGCGTATGCCTCCAGAGCCATGACGCCCACTAAGCAACGGTACGATCAGATTGAGAAGGAATGCCTGGGCCTCCTAACGGGAATCGACAAGTTTCACAACTATGTTTATGGCCACCCAAAATACACAGTAGAGACGGACCACAGGCCACTAGTCCACATAATCCAGAAGGATTTAAATGACATGACGCCTCGGTTACAACGAATCATTCTCAAGCTACGCCGCTATGACTTTGAACTTGTCTACACACCAGGCAAAGAACTCATTGTTGCAGATGCCCTTTCCAGGTCTATTACCACACCGTGTGAACAAACTGACTTCATCTGCCACATCGACGCGCAGGTGCAATTGTATACCTCCAACCTTCCGGCCTCTGATGAGAGGGTCATCCAAATTCGTGAGGAAACGGCCAAGGATCCTCTGCTACAGCGAGTGATGCAGCACCTCATGAATGGCTGGCAGAAGAGACAGTGTCCCCAGTTCTACAACGTCAAGGACGACCTGACGGTGGTGGACGGCATCCTCATGAAGCTTGATAGGATCGTGAATCCTCAGAGCATGCGAGCTATGGAGCTCGGCCAACTCCATGAGGGTCACCTGGGGGTCGAGAAATGCCGACGCAGAGCTCGGGAAGCAGTCTATTGGCCGGGCATCAGCCAGGACGTTGCCAACATGGTCCTCAACTGCCCTACATGTCAAAAATTTCAGCCAGCTCAACCTAAAGAAATTCTGCAGCAACATGAGATAGTGACCTCCCCATGGTCCAAAGTCGATGTCGACCTTTTCCACCCAAGGGGCGTGACTATGTCCTCCTGGTCGGCTACTTCTCCAGTTACCCAGAAGTGGTGAAACTGTCCGACCTCATGTCGAAGGCAGTGATTAAAGCCTGCAAAGAAATGTTCGCCAGGCATAGGATACCCACTCACGGTGATGAGTGACAACGGTCCGCTGTTTTTACAGCCAGGAATGGTCTGATTTTGCACGGTTATACAACTTCCGTCACGTAACCTCCAGCCCCCACTACCCGCAGTCAACGGGAAGGCCGAAAAAGGGGGTCCATATTGTTAAGAGGTTGTTATGCAAGCCTGCAGGCTCAGGCTCCGACTTCAACCTGGCGCTGCTGGCGTACAGGGCAACCCGCTGTCTTCTGGGTTTCTCCAGCGTAGATGCTCATGATCGCACTCTGAGGACCACAGTTCCAGCCATCCATGTTCCAGACCTTGACCACCTCACGGTCGTACAGAAGATGCAGCAGTCTCGGGCCCAACAGAAATCAGCATACGGCGCTCATAGCCACGGATCTCCCCGAGCTGGTCCCAACTGATCGTGTTTGTGTACAGTTGCCTGACGGCGGCTGGTCAGCCAAAGCGGTAGTGGTCAGCAAGTGGCCCCGAGATCGTTCTCGTCCGCATGGCTGATGGCTCCTTGCTATGACACAACTGACGGGCACTGCGTAGAGTTCCACGCCCGCCACCTGACCGAAGTGCCCCACCACCCACAATGCTTCCTCCGGCATGCCCTACCACGAGGCCACCTATCTACCAGCAATCCTGCCGGACCCCTTCAACCACCGCATTGGCGGCGGGTCCCGCCTATCCAAGTGCAGGCAGCCCCTGATCCACCCTTGCGGCAATCAACAAGAATTCGTCACCTGCCACAAAGACTAAATTATAGGCCTGAACTTTTGTACATCTTGGTACCTTCATCATATTTTGACCTCTGTAAATATCGTTTTACTGTTTCATCTGCCCGATATCTGCACTAGCAACACCTTCCTATGTATATAAGTTCATTTAGCACATTCTGTATATAGTCACGTACATATACACATCCACACACATACGCACCTTAATATTTATTATCTAAGAAAAAAGGGGAGGAGATGTCATAATATACATCTATGTATATAATGGAGCGCAGACAGGCATTGATTGACACACAGGATGACCGTAAGCACACAGAACAGAGCAGCCAATCACCATCAGGACACTACCACTATAAAGCCAGAGGGCACTAGGTTTCCCGCTCTCTCTGGACCCAGCCACTGAGACGTCAGAGTCCATGAGCTAGCCAGTGCAAAACACCATGCGGTAGCTAGTAGTTTGGTCAGGCTAGTACTAGGTCTCCAGTCAAGTCAGCATAGTGTCAACCCACAGTTGAACATGTATAGTAGTTAAGACGTTAAATAAAATCGTGTTGCATCTTAGCAAGTGTTAGAGGTCTGTCTCTCGTTACACTGCATCAAGTGCAGTCCACGTCGACTCAGCCTGCCCAACACATCATTAGGTAGACTGTAATCCATAGCTTACAGGAAACATTGTGGTGCCTTTTATTTTTATTACTTCGCCTGTATAAAACTTCAAGTTAGAAGAAGTGCTCTTCAAGTTCGTAGCTGGACTCCCTCTCTCAGGTACTGAAATGTAATGCTCGCCCATCACAGCTGCTGATGCCCTATATCCACTTGTATAGTAGAGGGCTTCCCATTTACCAGAGCATGTAGTAAAAGGGTCTATCTTGCCTCTGTTTAGATTAAACAGAGATTGAATACCAGAATCATGGGTGCTAGGTTCTTCCGTATTGCATACTTGTAACATCTTAGTTGATCATTACTCGTGATCTTGACTAACTCTCCATCGTTTAAAAACAAATGTCCCCGTTTGTGACAAAGAAACACTCAACAATCCTTATACCAATATGATTTAGAAATGTGGTTACTTCCACATCAGTAACATTCATTTAAGCCTAACTTTCTGATTGCCTATTCTGTACTTTTTTATTTTGCTGGTGGCTGAAATTGTTTCCTGCTTGCATTTTTTGATGCCATAGCTGGCTGCAGGTTCTTGCCCTCTCACCATTTTGTGTGTGTGGTAGTGAGTATTAGGGATATTACTGTACCCTGGATAATTCTGTAAGACCATTGGTGTGGGAGGTACCTGAGACTGCTATATCATTGGTGGAGCCTGCCTGCTGGTCCCGCCAGTAAGGCGGAGTATACGAGCCCGTGTCTCCCCAGCAGCTGCATTCTGTACCTGCGCTGCTGGGGGAAACATCTAGTACAATAAAGCCTTCAATTGTCGTCCATCTCACTTCTGGAGTCATTGATTGAGCATCAATTTATTGTACTAGATTTTAAAGAATGGAGCTCCGAATCAAGCTGGAGTGTCTGGAACTCAGCCCCCACGCAGAAAACGCAGCAACAGCTTTCAAATACTGGCTGGCGACCTTCAACGGGTACCTCCGGACGGCCACAGCTACACCTACGGAGGACCAGAAGATGCAAGTTCTTCACTCGAGGGTGAGCCCAGAGATCTACACCCTCATCGAGGATGCGGATGATTTCGAGGACGTGATGGCCCTGTTGAAAGGACACTATATTCACCCAGTAAACCAGGTCTACGCCCTACAACTGCTAGCGATGAGGCGACAAATCCCCGGGGAATCGAAGGGAATTCTACCGTGCACCCCTGGTACTAGGTAGGAACTGTGACTGCCCATAAGTTCAGCCAGCGACCACAACAGAACTTTTGATCCGGGACGCATTCGTTGCAGATATGCTGTCCTCCCAAATCCGCCAGCGCTGCTAGATAAAGAGACACTAGGCCTCAAGGAGGGTACGGGCCCTTGCTAGCTCCATGATGTGGCCTTCCGAAACGCACGCGCGTAGGTCCCCGACTGCAGCATGGAACCCCCCTGCGGCCGACTCCGATGCATCCCCCATCCCCCATAAGCTTGTGCGACATGACTACCAGGCAACCCCGCGGGACCCCGCTGCTATTTTTGCGGGCAAGCCAAGCACCCCCGGCGGCTCTGCCCGGCCCGCTCCTCCACACCTGCAAAGGGTGCGGCAAAAATGGGCCATTTCATGGAGGTATGCCAGCCCGGGCGGTCGCCACGGTCTCCGGGGGCGAAACGGACCGCCACCCCACCTTCTTCACGAGCCACGTTGCGGCCAGCGGGCGCCGCCATCTTCCTTCTCCAGAGCCACGTGCGGGCCCCGGGCGCGCCATCTTGCACACACCCCAGCCATGTGCGACCCGTGGGCGCCGCCATCTTGGCTGGTCTCAGGACCCCGATTCGGATGACCACGTCATCGGCCGAAGAAAATTTCCAGCTTTTGACACAACTTGCCTCGGTGACCCTGGACCAGTCTCGGCCCCGAACGCTCGTGGCCGCGATGACAACCGTGCTCATCAATGGGCATAAATCATCCTGCCTGATGACTCTGGGAGCACAGAGAGCTTCATACACCCCAACACGGAAAGGCGCTGTTCTCTCCCCATCCACCCAGTTAATCAAAAAATCTCCCTGGCCTCCGGGTCTCACTCGGTAGAGATCAAAGGGTTCTGTGTAGTGAACCTCACGGTCCAGGGAAGGGAATTAAAAAATTTCCGCCTCTATGTCCTCCCTCACCTCTGCGCTGCCACGCTCCATGGGTTAGATTTCCAATTCGGCCGGCACTATACCCCCCCCCCCCCCCCCCCCCCCTCACTGTCTGCAGCCTTGCGACCCTCAAGGTCGAGCCGCCTTCCCTTCTTGCGAACCTTACTGCCGATTGCAAACCTATCGCCACCAGCAGCAGGCGGTACAGTGCCCAGGAACGGACCTTCATTAGTCGGAAGTCCAACGGTTTACTAAAGGAAGGCATTGATCGAGGCCGGCACAGCCCCTGGAGAGCTCAAGTAGTGGTTGTAAGACCGGGAAGAAGCATAGGATGGTCATCGATTATAGTCAGACCATCAACAGGTATACGCAGCTCGACGCGTACCCTCTCCCCCGCATATCTGATCTGGGTCAACCAGATTGCACAATACAAGGTCTTTTCCACGGTAATCTCAAGTCCGCCTACCACCAGCTCCCCATCCACCCTAGCGACCACAAATACACTTGCATTCGAAGCAGATGGGCGCTCTACCACTTCCTAAGGGTTCCCTTCGGAACAAATGGAATCTCGGACCGAATGGTTGACCGTATGGGTTTGCGGGCCACGTTTCCGTACCTCGATAACGTCACCATCTGCGGCCACGACCAGCAGGACACAACACCAACCTCCGTAACTACCTCCTACCACAAAAATCCTTAACCTAACTTCAACAAGGACAAATGCGTGTTCAACACCGATCGCCTAGCCATCCTCGGCTACGTCGTGCACGATAGAGTTATAGGCCCAGATCCCGAACGCATGCGCCCCCTCATGGAGTTTTCCCCCTCCCACACTGCTCCAAGGCCCTGAAAAGCTGCCTGGGATTTTTTCATATTAAGCCCGTGGGTCCCCAATTATGCAGACAAGGCCCCGCCCACTAACCAATACAAAGGGTTTTTCCCATCGGCAGAGGCCCGACAGGCCTTCAGCCGCATCAAAGTGGACATTGCAAGGCCACGATGCACGCAATCGATGAATCCCTTCCCCTTCCAAGTCGAGATCGACGCGTCCGATGTAGCTCCTCAACCAGCGGGCAGATACGTGTCCTTCTTCTCATGCACCCTCCACGCTTCAGAAATCCACCGCCATTCCGCAGTTGAAAAGGAGGCCCAGGCCATAGTAGAAGCTGTGTGGCACTGGAGGCAGTACCTGGCCTGAGGAGATTCACTCTCTTCACTGACCACGGTCGGTCGCCTTCATGTTCGATAATGCACAGCCGGGGCAAGATAAGGAATGATAAAATCTTACGGTGAGCTCTCCACCAACAACTATGAGATCTTGTATCGGCCCGGGAACTAAACGACCTCCTGATGCCCTATCCCGCATCACATGTGCCACACACAAGTGGACCGACTCCGGGCCCTCCACGAGGGACCTCTACCACCTGGGGGTCACTCGATTCCTCCATTTCATCAGACCCACAACCTGCCCTACTCCATCGAGGGTCAGGACTGCCACAGGAACTGCCAAATCGCTGCGCGGAGTGCAAGCCTCACTTCTACAGGCCAGAGAAAGCGCACCTGATAAAGGCTTCCCATCCCTTTGAACGCCTCAGTGTGGACTCAAAAGGGCCGCCTCCCCTCCACCGACCGCAACACGTACTTCCTGACGTGATTGACGAGTACTCTCCGGTCACCATTCGACCATTCCCTGCCCCGACAAGACAGCAGCCACCGTCATAAAAGCCCTCCACAGTATCTTTACACTGTTCGGTTTCCCCGCCTACATACACAACGATAGGGGGTCCTCCTTTATGAGTGACGAACTGCGTCAATTCCTGCTCAGCAAGGGCATTGCCTCAAGCAGGACGACCAGTTACAACCTTCGGTGGAATGGACAGGTAGAGAGGGAGAACGGAACGTCTGGAAGACCGTCCTCCTGGCCCTACATTCCAGGAATCTCCCAGTCTCCCGCTGGCAGGAGGTCCTCCCTGATGCTCCCTCCCGCTCCATCCGATCACTGCTGTGTACCACAACCAACCAAACACCTTATGAACGGCTTCTTGTCTTCCCTAGGGAAGTCCTCCTCCGGGACCTTGCTCCGACCTGCTGGCAGCTCTGGACCCATCCTGCTCCGCAAACACATGCGGGCGCACAAGTCGGACCCATTGGTCGAGAGGGTCCACCTCCTTCACGCTAACCCTCAAAACGCCTACGTGGCATACCCCGACAGGATAGGGTCTCCCTTCGGGATCTGGCGCCCGCTGGGTCCCCACCCACACCCTCACCCACCACCACCCCCTCCCTCCCACCAGCGCACCCCACAGCCACCCCTTCCCAGGTGGATCGGGTCCTCCCACCGGTCCCATCCAGGGGTGATGAAGCTGCTGAAGAAGCTGAAGACATGCTCCCGGAGCCACGATGCCCGAGCAGGCGCGTGCATCACCGTCGAAGCTACGACAATCGCAGAGGACGACCAGGGCCCCTGATCGACTAATTGCTTCATTCTGACTGTAAATAAATACTGTAAATAGTTGTGGCATGTATCGAGGCAAAACACTGTGCTAAGTATACTGGGTACCACCATAACCTCAACCTCTACCACTGTATAACACGAGACCACCACCCCCGTCGGGCTCTTTTTTAACAGGGGGTGAATGTGGTAGTCAGTATTAGGGGTAGTATGGTACTCTGGATAATGCTGTAAGACCATTGGTGTGGGAGGTACCTGAGACTGCTATATCATTGGTGGAGCCTGCCTGCTGGTCCCACCCAGTAAGGCGGAGTATAAGAGCCCGTGTCTCCCCCGCAGCTGCATTCTGTACCAGCGCTGCTGGGGGAAACATCTAGTACAATGAAGCCTTCAATTGTCGTCCAATCTCACTTCTGGAGTCATTGATCGAGCATCAGTGTGCTCTGCAGCTTTTGCACACTTTCTTCTGTGCTTTCCATGGCAAGTGCTATCTCCATTGCGCTGTAAAAATGTATGTTGTCCTCTGCAAGAAATGTGCATCGAATAGCGTTGTTGTTCACACCACAAACTAACCTATTCGGTAACATGCCATTTAGGGTGAATTCAATATCACAATACTACAATAATTGTTCAGTTCAGCAATGCAAGTTGTGATTGATTCAGCTGGGTCTCTCACCCTGGAATTAAATTTGAATTTCTGGAGTATGATGACGGTTGAGGTTGCAATTGAGCCTAGGTGTCTTTCTCACCAGGGGGTGATTCCATACTGAGTCCTGAGTGGACACTCTGGCCATGTGACACTTACTCTGCTATGTTGTCCTTAAAGGGACAATCACTAGAAGCCCCCATTCCTGAAGCAGGCTTTCACTTGCCATCTGCAGTCTCCACCAGTGATGCTGCAGCTGCTCGGGTAGTACTATGACACCTGCAAGACATGTACTGAGCGAATACCTGCGGTGAATAGTTTTTTTTCCAAAACATTGCTTCCAGTTCTACTGACCTCCTTGTCAAAATTCAGCACCACCCCCTTGTAGACCTAGAAAGTTTGCAGAATTCCTCTCATGACATTAGTGAATGCATTTTACCTGAACACATGTTCAGCTGGGACTGCTTAAGAAACAATGTTACTGTGGTGTTCTTTGTGATTCTCAACATTCACATAATGTCACATCCCCCTTTCTTTGAGGAAAATATTTGAAATTATTTCTAACTTATCTTTTTTACATACATTGTTGAGAATGTGTTCATACAGTTCATGCATAATGTTATATTACATGTCATAATTGCAATTACAGAGTTGTAATCTTCAGTGTTTTACAGGTTTAGTCGATGAGGTGGTTTTCTTGTCCTTTTTGACTTTCTCAATGCACTTCCAGTGTTATTGTAATTGTCTCTTGTCTGTTCCTTATGTCTATTTGATAACAATGTTGTTGATAAGTCAATGTTACAAAACATGGTGTCTGAGTTTGTTATAATTGGCTCTGGAAACTGCTGCAAATTCTTTACTTTTCACAATACGCATCGATTTCTACGAGACATCAGTCCAGCTGCAGTTTGCATCACATACGATCATGGTGCAGCCTCATTTAACAGCTTTGCAATGTTCAACCAACCACCATCTGGATTTCGCATCCTGACGACATTTCCTTCTTTCAGTGGCGGTAATTGTTTTGCATGCCTGTCATAGTATGCTTTTTGCTTGCATTGCTGTTGCTTTATTTTTTCATTTATTAACTGCTCATCCATATTGGAATTGTTATGACAGGTAAGGTTGTACAAATTTCCTTCCCGTGAGCATCTGGACAAGCGACAATCCTGACAACAAAGGAGTAGCTTTATAGCTTAACAGCGCTAGCGTAAATCCTTTTTATCATCAAATGCCTTTTTGAACAATTGTTTTACTATTCTGATTTCTTTCTCGGCTTTCCCATTGAATTGAGGATATAACGTGTTGGAAGTTTAATCCTTTTGCAAATGACAACCATTCCGAGCTACTGAAACAGGGTCCATTATCCGTCATGACTTTTAATGGAATACCGTGTTGAGCAACCCCAGAATTCGCCGTTCTTATGACTGAGTGAGCAGTCAAATCTGACAACATTATGACTTCAGGATAATTGGAATAGTATTCAATGATTATTAAATAATCATTCCCCCTGAAATAGAACAGGTCCATCCCAACCTTTGACCATGGATTTGTGACTATATCACAAAGTATTCTTTACACTGGGGTGGTTGATATGTTTGACAGACACTACACTCTTGCACGTAGTTGTCAACATCTCTATTGATGCCTGGCCAATATACTGACAGCCTGACATGTCTTCGACACTTCTCTATCTCTTGATGCTCTTCATGTATCTTTTCCAGAATACTTCTTTGTAGGCAGGATGTGTTACAATTCTGTCTCCTTTCAACAGGAATCCATTTATAACAGTCAAGTCACCCTTGATACTTTGAAAAACGGTTACAACTACCATTAGGCCAAGCTTTTCTTGGGTTTCTGATCACCCATGGAAGTATTGTGATTTTTTTTCAGTTTAATCCGTATTAAACTTTGTATCAGACGCAGGTACCGGCCTCCCTGAACAGGCGCCAGAGTGTGGCGACTAGGGGCTTTTCACAGTAACTTCATTGACGACGACTTGTGACAATAAGCGATTATTATTATTATTAGGTAACAGATCTGCGACAAATGTGGCATGTGGCATGTAAATTGAGTACTACGTCCGATGCATTCTCATCATTGCAACTCAAAGGGCAGCACGGTGGCCAAGTGGTTAGCACAGCTGCCTCACGGCGCTGAGGTCCCAGGTTCGATCCCGGCTCTGGGTCACTGTCCGTGTGGAGTTTGCACATTCTCTCCGTGTCTGCGTGGGTTTCACCCCCACAACCCAAAAATGTGCAGAGTAGGTGGATTGGCTGCACTAAATTGCCCCCCTTAATTGGAAAAAACAATTGGGTAGTCTAAATTTTTTTTTTTAAATAAAAAAATAATTGCAACTCGTAGCTCTTGACAATGTATCTTCTAGAACTAGTTCTTTGCCTGGGGTATAGACTAATGTGGAGTCGCATCTACGTAGTTTCATCATCATATGCGGAAGTCACGGTGACATGTCATTGAGATCCTTCTTTATTATGTTGACCAGAGGACGATGATCTGTTGTCACAATGAAGTGTGGTAGGCCATACACACAGTAATGGAACTTGTTTTTGCCCATTAACAGATCTAGGCATTCTTTCTCTATCTGCGCATATCTCTGCTCCGTTGGAGTTATAGAGCGAGATGCATACGCAACTGCTTTCAATAGATTATTTTCTGCTTTCTGTAACAAAACTGCACCAATGCCACTCTGAGTGGCATCCATTGATATTTTTTTTTCCTTTCTGGAATCAAAAATGTTAAGACTGGAGCTGTAGTCAGTGCTGATTTCATGTCTTGCCCCTCAGCTGTATGCTGACGTTTCCCCTGGCACAACCTCTGTCCCACACTCCTGTAACTCATCCTCACCCACCCTTATGTGGCCCACACCAGGGGGACCAGTAGGCAGTGCTAGGTGAGGATGGATTATCCCCAAGCCAGCCAGGATGAGTCACCAGTGCTGTACCCGACATCATCCTCGTTATACACACCCATAACCATTCCCCCTCCTCGAAGGCGATCGAACCACACCCGGCGGCAGTCCACATGCACTCCATCCTGCAACACATGCCAACATCCATACCCTCCTCCATAGCCAGGAGTCCTGAGCTCACAGGCCACTAGCTGCAGACCCCCTGCGCTGCTCGCGTCAGAATGTTCCTCTAGGAGAAGGCGATCCACAACCGCCAGGAGCAGGAGAAGACCAGAGGAGCCCTTCTGGACCTGCGGTCCCTCACCATCGCGGAGCAGAGGGCGATGGATCTGGTTGGCAAATGAGACAGCAGATATTCGCAGAGGGAGAGGTTGGCATGGGACAGCCAAGTGACCCTCAATGCACTGAGATGTCACAATAGCATGCAAGTCACCCCTCCCCCCTACACAAAGCCTACCCACAATCTCACCATGCGTCTTGTCTTATGTCTTGCAAGGCCACCTCCCAACGAGGTGGAACCCTTGCCTCCAGCCGCAACACCGCAACTCACCTGATGAAGAGGCGGGACTGTCCGGGGTCCCTCACCCCCAGCCAAAAACCTGCAACACCTGGAGCACCTGTTCAGGACAACACCAAGCTCTCGTCACTGCTGTCACCGACTCTCCACCATCCCAGAGGTACTCACCTCAGTAATATCTTGTGCGACCACACACATGCACTGGTGTGTCAGGTGGAGGGGGCGGACAGTTGGAAGGTGGCCCGAAGTCTCGGGCTTTTGGAAAGGGCGGTCCCATCACTGTTGGAGATGCAGACGGAGACGACATGAGGGGTTGTCAGCATGTGTCTGCTGTTCTGGGTCCGCTCTGAACTTTCCCTGCACCCGTTGCAGGGGGGCAGTGCCTCGGAAGGGTGTACTGAGGGGTTCCAGGGGCTGATGGGCCACTGGCTGCGTTGGACCACACCCATCCTGTTGGTGAGGCAGCTGGGGTCTGAGAGTTCTTAGGGGGTGGCCTGAGGGGGGGGGGGGGGGGGGGGGGGGGGGTGTCCACCCAAATGGCCGGTGGAACTCTGCAAATTTACGGGACACAGTGGGCAGTCAGTGGAGTATACATTGCAGGCCGCGGCGATGGCGGACCATGCCCGGCCACCCGGATCCCACTGTCAATCTCTTGGTCGCCCTTTGCTACTCTCCCCCCATTCCTGGAAGATACATCCCCACCAGCTACACAATTGTTCGCCAACGTTTGTGCCTTTGGAAACATTTCTTACCTCCTCTCTCTCTCTCCCTGAGCAGCCACATCGCCCAGTCACTGACCCAGACTACAGGGTTGGATCCATTAATATGGTAACGAATGCTGCTGTACATTTGCATGTCCACGCCGCCATCGGGGTGCCAGAGCATGGCGCTCCATTGGGCGAATGGTGCCAACATTGCTTTTCAGCTGACACCTGACTCTTCGCCCGATCTCGACGCGGTTCCAGCGTCACTGGACAGAGAATCCCTCCCATTTTATCCAACATGAACCAAGAAAATAAGTGATTTATTTGACCATGAAGGAACCTTATTATTGATTGAGGAATGAGTGAGAATGGGCAAAGTGCAAATAAAAATTGATCAATTAATGGATAATAACCATGTGGCCAAAGGAAAAGCAAGAGATGAGAGGCCTTTGTGATGAGTGTAAACCAGACCGAAATGGAACAAATAAAGGGTGGTGGGCAGAACCTAATGCTCTCACTTACCCCACCCCCACTGACCCCACCCTCAGCTCCGAGGTAGACTGGGGGCAGAAGGGGGCTGTATAATTAGATGAGAAGGTGAACATTGGAGAGCCTGTTATCTTCCTTGCTCCCTCCTCCACATTGGGAAGGGCCAAAATGGCCTTCCCACAAATGGAAAATTGCGCCCCAACTAAGTGGTCACTTAAGGACCTCGTGTCACTGGTATGGGACAGGTAGTGGACAGAAACTATGCCTTGTGAGCAACTGCCAAGGAAGCTCTGGTGATTATGCCTGCAGCTTGGTTGGTGGGGTTGCCACCTACTTGGTCAGCATGTGCCCAAAGAAGAGACCTGCCTGTGCCAAAGGCTGTCCCCATGGGGCAATCCTTAACTGCCTTTTAAACTGAGACCGCTTCCCCATGTCTTCAACTGCCCCTGGCTATCCCGCCTCACCCACCTTTCTTCCAATGCTCCAGCGATGGTCCTCTTCCTTGACCCTCCTGCCATACGAGCATACTCTTCCTGGTGGCATGTCGGTACATGAAAGCTGCCAGCCTCTAATTGGGCAGAAGCTCTTGAAGATCAGACTGCTCTGAAGGTGCTGAAGGGTCTGTCGCCAACCAGCTCAGTGCCACTTTATTGTTAAAGGACCATCTGTGCTGCACATTATACAGGCTAATGGGGGGATAAAACAGTCAATCCAAAAACTTAAGAATCATGAGTACTGGGAAATAGCCACTGGTGTGGAACTACATCCTTTGGTTAGAATGTTCCAGATGGGATTAACGATAACATTTGCATTTGGGATTTTCACTATCGGTTTTCCTTACACAATGAGAGATGGGAGAAAATTAAGAAAAGAGGGAAATAGCAAGGACATAGTATCTGATCCAAGGAAGAAGCATACAGATTGGCCAAGAAAAATAACAGGTCTGAGGATTTTGAGCAGTTTAGAATTCAGCAAAGAAGGCCCAAAGGATTGATTAAGGGGAAAATACAGTACGAGAGTAAGCTTGCAGGGAACTTAAAGACTGACACTAGCTTCTATAGATATGTGAAGAGAAAGAGATTGGTCAAGACAAATGTAGGCCATCGATAGTCAGAAACTGGGGGATGCATAATAAGGGGCAAAATTATGGCTGAGCATTTGAACACATAGTTTGGTTCTGTCTTCACAAAAGACGACACAAATCAGACATCAGTAATATTAGAGAATGAAAGGTTTAGTGAGAGGGTAGAACTGAGGGAGATCAACTTTAGTAGAGAAATGGTGCTGGGAAAATTGATGAGATTGAAGGCGGATAAATCGCCAGGGCCTGAGAATCTGCATCCCAGAGTGCTTAAGGAGGTGACTCTGGAGATAGTGGATGCATAGGTGGTCATCTTCCAGGATTCTATAGACTCTGGAATAGACCCTGCAGATTGGAAGGTAGCTAATGTCAGTCCAATATTCAAAAAGGGAGGTAGAGAGAAAACAGGAAATTATAGAGCAGTAAGATTAACATCGGTAGTGGGGAAAATTCTTGAATCCATTATCAAGGACTTTATAGCGGAACATTAAGAAAGCAGTGGCAGGATCAGTCAGAGTCAGCATGGATTTACGAAGGGGAAATCATGCTTAACCAATTTGTTGGAATTCTTTGAAGATGCAACCAGTACAGTTGACAAGGTGGAGCCTGTCAATATGGTACACTTAGAATTTCAGAAGGCGTTTGACAAAGTCCCGCATAAGAGATTATTGTGCAAAATTAAAGCGCATGGGATTGGGGGAAGTGTATTAAGGTGGATAGAAAACTGGTTGGCAGAGAGGAAACAAAGAGTAGGAATTAATGGGTCCTTTTCAAATTGGCAGGCAGTAACTAGTGGGGTGTCCTTATGCACCAGTCGCTAAAGGTAAGCATGCAGGTACAGCAGGCGGTAAAGAAGGCTAATGGTATGTTGGCCTTCATTTCGAGAGGTTCCGAGTACAGAAGTAGGGTTGTGTTGCTGCAATTATACAGGGCCTTGGTGAGGCCACAACTAAAATATTGTTTTGGTCGAGGGAGTGCAGCGAAGGTTAACCAGACTAATTCCAGGGATGGCGGGACTGTCATACGAGGAGAGATTGACTAGATTAGGATTGTTCTCACTGGAGTTCAGAAGAATGAGGGGGATCGCATAGAGACTTATAAAATTCTAACAGGACTAGACAGGGTAGATGCAGGGAAGATGTTCCCAATGGTGTGTGTGTCCAGAACCAGGATTCAGGGTAAACCATTTCGGACAGAGATAAGGAGACATTTCTTCACCCAAAGAGTGGTAAACCTGTGGAATTCATTACCACAGAAAGTAGTTGATGCTAAAACATGGAATGTATTCAAGAGGTGGCTAGATATAGTACTTGGGGCGAATGGGATCAAAGGCTTGGTGGAGAAAGCAAGATTAGGCTATTGGGTTGGATGATCAGCCATGATTGTGATAAATGGCGGAGCAGGCTCGAAGGGTCTTAAGGCCTCTGTTCCTATCTTCTATGTATCTATGACATTCAGAGAGAATCTTACACCCTGGTAGGTAAAACAAAACAGTGGAGATCACTAAAAATAGTTGGAATATGGGCAAAAGAAAAGCTAGAGTGCCAGTTGGAAAATACAACAAATGGCTTTGAAGAGAGATCCTTGGGAAGTTGGAAGTTACCATATAGAAACAAGATAATAGGTAATTGTAATGTAGTGAATAACACATTGTCCCTGGACCTTGAAAGTCTGCCAGAAAACAGCCTCTGTTTGTAAAGTTTGATAACCGAAAAAGTTATTTAAAATGCAGCAGTGTCTTTGCAGATTTCACACAGAAAGCTGGCACACAAAGGAAAGGCTACATGCAGAATAAACTGTTCAGGTGGTAAAGGGAGCCAAAGAAAAGGAGGCAGATTCAAACTTGATAAAAGGGGGAAACAAAGAATAAACGGAGACACTCTGTGCTTCAAAAATCAGTAACACGAGAGCACGCATGCTTACGGCCACTGTACTTCATCTCATATCCATTCTGCTTTTAAATTGCTTCCTTTGCTGAGGGAAGAAATAAAGGTATTGAATTTCTCAGCATTGAGTATTTTTGACACTATTCAAGTAAAAAGAAAACATCTATCTTTGTAAATAGGAATAGCACAGCAGGAATGTTAAGGGCTGCCTTCTCTCAGATGACAGCCTGCCTGCTCTTCCTTCACCCCTTTGACAAACAGCTGCCATGATGTTTGTTAGTTATCAGGTCTAATACGGCAGTAGCTTAGCTCTCACAGGCTTAAGCACCCGGAAGTCATTAGTGAAGCATCTTGTAGAAATAGGCAAGTTAGTAAACATTTTTTCTTAAAAGTCACTGTAGGTTGATACTGAGGTGAGAGATGAATTTAAGACAATTTTTGTGTTGGACATTAAATTAATCACCGTTACCACTTCAGTCTGAAATGTGGTTCAGAGCACCTACGGAGTCTGCATTGACAGTATGTCGCTGTAAGTTGGTTGAATGGTTTCACATTATTTAAGGCAAAATGGATCAGGAGGACGGTTAGGGGAGGTGCTTTGTGCAACTCAAAAGTAAAATACTGCAGATACAGAAATGATAAAGCAAAATATAAAACGTTAACTCTTGTTTCTCTCGAAACAAATGCTGTCAGGCCTGTTGAGTATTTTCAGCATCTTCAGCTTTGTGTAGCTTTTCAGGAGGGCAGAATGAGCCAGAGCGCTATTCTATAAATGCCTCTACTTTACTTTCATCCGGTTTTTCCTCTTCTAAGATGGTTCTTTCTGTTGCTCTTCCACCTTCAGATGTAATTCTCCCTGAATTACCTGGTTATGCAAAATGCAGCACATATTGTAGGGAACTCATGAGATCTATCCAGCCACCTGAATCTTTGCTTCAATTGTGGGCTCAATTATGTTACTGGTGGTCCTAAAGCAGTGATTCTAACTGAGCTATTCAGTTAGACTATTCAGCTGCAGTAGTATGTCATGAGCCTCGGGATGAGATGTGTAATGCTATGAATGCTCTCCTGAACTTAAAGGTGGTAATACTCTCCAGATTTGACAAAATCTGTGGAGGGAGAAAATGTAATTGTTGCAGGTCTTTTCCATTTCTGATAATAGGCTGTCAACCTGGGGCGGAGGAGGGTGGGGGGGGGGGGGGGGGGAGTGATTCTCCACCACCCACTGTGGAGTTCCCAATTCAGTGGAGAATCCCGTTTGCAATGTTCTGGTCCCCTGCGGGTGGCTGAGTCGGGAATCACACCCTGCGTCAGTGGGAGGGTGTAAATGGGTCAAAATAACCCACTTGGATCCCAGTAACAGGCTAGACATGGGATTATCCACGTCCCTATGATGCTCCGGCCTCCTAGCTCCTAGTTGGTGCAAGTATCTGCCAGTGTGGCCCTGTTGGACCAAGAGGTATTTTAGGCAGATGTCCCTAAATAATAATAATAATCCATCAGAGGGCCCTCCTCCCCCCCACAATGCAAATCCTTTCCACCCCCCCACCAGACTCCCCATCAGACTCCCACCAGAGATCCCCCCCAACAGATACTCAAATCAGAGACCCCCCATAAAAGGAAACCACCCATATCAGAGACACCCCCCCCCCATAGCTCGGAGAATACCCCCTCCCCATAACAGAGACCCCCACCCCTATCAGTCATCCCTGTCTGAAAGATGAAGAGCATTCTAGACGGAAAGTGCTTTTTCACTCACCTGTCACTTTCACCTGTTGCCTCAGACAGATGTCTAGAAAGCAGCAGCTGTTACTTTATAGAAAGCCAAACCACATCACAAACTCCTCAGATCCTTTGATTTGCAAGGCTTCTATTTATTTCAAAGTGAAATAGCTTTAGTAGGCTGTAATTGACAGCTTACAGACAGTCAGATATCCGGATTGTTTATCTTCATTTTCCTCCACGCTTGATTGCATTTCAAGTAGCCTGCTTTGAACCAACCCACAATGTTTATACACACCTGGAGTCAAGTGCTTTCACTTCCTCTTTTTCTCAGCAGAAAGCACTTAACTGCTTTCGATTTGGTCAGGAGCTATAAATCACATCTAGATGCTTATAAACATTGTGGTTAGGTTCACAGTAGATTACTTAGGATGCTTTCAAGATATCTATCTAGGCAGCAGCTATAAGGGAGTGTGACCCAGCAATTCCCATGTGGGGGTGAGGGGGAAGGTTGGGGGGAGGATGCCCTTACTTGTCGGCACAGGGAGGGGCAGCATTTGTAAATGTAAAACGCTTGTCTTTCTCTTCAAAGATGCTGCCAGCATTTTCTGTTTTTAATGCAGATTTCCAATATGGCCAGTGTTTTGCTTTTACACGAGTGTTGCCGTGTGGCAGATTATGGTCATCAAGTGCAAAAATACCCCTCAACCAACTTCAATTGCATTTATGAAGAGGAATATTATTTTTTTCAAACTATCAGGGAGGAATAGATTAAGCAAACAGTGCTGAGGACCCGGGTTTGATTCCTGCCCTGGGTTACTGTCTGTGTGGAGTTTGCACATTCTCCCCGTGTCTGCATGGGTTTCACCCCCACAACCCAAAGTTCTGCAGGGTAGGTGGATTGGCCATGCTAAAATTGCCCCTTAATTGGAAAAAAATAATAGGGTGCACAAAACTTATTAAAAAAAAGAATAGATTAAGCAAATATAATTAATGAAAATGAGTGATGAATTTAAATTCTCAAAGGGAAAGATTGTGTTCAAACATATTTTGTGAGGTAGTATGTTACTAGTGGCAATGTGTCCTTCATCCCAGCTTTTACCAGTTATGAAGATAGATTTTCAACAGCAATTATAAGGATGAAGGGATCCTGCACACATGGGAAGCCAGCTAACTAACAATGGGGAATGAGAACATCTGCTTCAAGTACAATCAGCTGTTTATTCCAGTTCTAATAATTAATTCTGTAATAATTGTGACAGAATGAAATAATAATTATGGCTCCCATGCACAATTTAAAAAAAAAATACACAGGAAGAGTTAAACAGCAACAACAGGTCATGGTGGTGCAAGGGCAAGGGAAGTAAGAGGTGAAAAATAAGAAAAATGCCAAACCTGACCCAATGCGCCCATTTCCACTTTTAAGAGAAGCGGGGACTGGGGGTCACATGTAACCTGTTTTCGGGAGACAGGTCAGTCCTTCAAATATTCTAATGGGGCTGTTTGGCTCAAATTTAACCTCGGTTTCACATTTAATTTCTTGAGGTTGGCTTTTCCAGACATCTGTCACTAGAGGGGGATAAAATGGTTGGATCCATCCTTTACCTTTCCAGTATTGCTCGGGGGCAAAAAGGAGCAGGAATGTCTCCCATCCCAATGTAACAAGTATTTCAATCTTTCTTTCCACCCCCCCCCCCCCCCCCCCCCCACCATCACAGCCCACCATTGGCATTTAAACCTTCCTATGCATTTTAAATTAATTTTGTATTTGAGCCACAATTATTATTTAAGTCTATCACAAGCAAACCTGTTAATCACCTATCACAATCAGGCAACCAATGTGTTACTAAACTCCCACTGATATCCAACTGCCTTCTAGATCATTACAATGTCTGAAATCTCACCCACTCATATGTACAACTCACCTCCATTCCATTGCCAGCCACCGCCTGTTCAATATATAGCCTCTGGAAATCTATTCACAAAATGTCAAAGTGATCCTGCTGTTCCATTCGATAGGGCCTCTGGAAACCCAAACAGCTTGACTTCCCATCCATTAAATCTCTTCCTCCGCCCCAAGCACCCACATGCCTCACAGTTAATATCAGGGCAATAACGATGAAATGAAAACAAACATTTTGTGACCACTATTTTTTCATGAATTGATGAAATGAAGAATATACTGGAACACAAGTTTTATTGCACAATTATCTTTCTCCTTTGCATTCTTCAGGATATGTCTCTTCAAGAATCAGTATACATGCATCAATCAGTTTTGCAACATTGTGTTTGAATACATAAATTATGATTGCATTAGAACAGCACAGATCATATATATTTTTCTTTGTACAAAGCAACAATACACATCATGTGAAAGGTGGGGACTCATTGAACTCGAAGATGGACTCACTCAAATCACTTTTCAAACCTGGAACATGAGTGATGAGGCAGAAAAGTGATACATGCACAGTGCCTGTAACTGTGCATCAGTAAGTCAAGAATTGTTAAAGTGGTTTATAATATTGGAAATCAAACAAAAATAAACTAGTTTAAGTGAGTTGTCTGCAAATATGTAGTTCTATTATTCTCATCGTTCAGATTAGTATTTTTGTAAGCTTAAGCAAAATTTGGGAAGGATCATCTATAATCACATACATCACTTGCAGTGTAAATCTGATTTTTTTTAACTATTCTACTCAGTTAGAAACAAACAGGCAGAAAAGTACAAAACGTGAAGTTATGGACCATATGACTGATGCTGAATCCATCTTTCAAAGTTGGCAGTTATGACAAAACTTTTCAATAAAGAACATTTGAGACAATTGTAACAACGAAATTTCAAAATCCACCAAATACAAACACAAAAAAATCAGTTTTCTCTTAAAATCCTGACAACATTCCATTAAGAAACTTGTATATTGCTACCACCGCTGATAAAGCAAGAGTTTCAACAAAGGATGAAAAAATGCACCAAATCTGGTATTTTTTGGAAATCAACCACAAGGCTGTATAATTGCTTACTACCCAGTTTCTCAGGTGTATTAAATAAAGCTTTTGATAAATGCATCCCTGATTTAATTAGGGCCTAAGCAATGTAGGCACCCTATGTAACAATTCAAATCTACTAAAAACACAAAAGTATCTATTCCAGTCATATTAGAAAGAACATAAATCCAAAATAATGAAGAATATGTTAATTGCATTAGTTTTTTTCAGGCTAATTTAATAAAAAATCATCAATAGAGGCTCAACTTCAGATTTATAAGCATTCAATTTAAAACTACAGGTTTATGAGTAAAGCACTTAGAAATATAGATTTCATGGAAATATGTAATAAAAGCCTTTAGAACACTTTCAAAGTTTAATTGTATAAAAGAAGATTTAGTATAGAAACTACAATTTAGTGTTCTTCATATAATTTCATGTAGCATATTTTTCTTCTTCAAAAACTGAACTGATATTACTGTACTTTGAAATCCAACATAATACAAGCCAAAATAGGATTTTATTGCTCTGTTTACATGTTAAGGTTTGTTCTGAAGTACATGAAGATTACAATCACATTTTATATTTTTCCAAATTTACAAAAGTGCTAGAATATGTGTTGCCACACAAACCCAGAAACTAAGATAAATCTTTGAAGTAAACAGTGACAAAATACTACTGCAAGTTAAACATTGAATTTATTTACTGGAGAATGCTTATTTTTAAATTGATAAAATTAAAATCAAGAAATATATATCATTGTATATACATTTTAATTTTGATGAAAAAAAAGCCCTAAATAACTTGCTATTTATTTCATCCTTGTCCCTCACCATTCTGTTCTATATACAAAGTACTTTGGATGTGTTGAAAAGGAACCCTATAAGAGTTAAAGGTAAGCATTCGACTGAGATTAATCTAAGGTAGAAATGTACTTTTGAAAGTTTTATAAAATACTGATCTCAGTCATATTTCCTTTCTGCTTTAACTTCCATCTTTAAAATATTTTTATATATAATATTTTTTAAAAGGGCCACCTATACACATTGATTGCAACTACCATTGGTTGTTCTATTTGGGGTCTGCTGCAGGTGTAGCAACTGTGAGAGTTTTCCGTGAACTGGTTACCTGTCGTTGTTTTGCTAAGAATGACCGATTTGCGTTTAGACCAAAGCCTCCTAATCGGTCTTCCGTGGCTATCTTCTGAAAAGCCAAACTCTGAAAGCAGTCCACAATTACTTGTCTTACATTGAGAAAAAGAAAATGACATAAAAAACAAGTAGTAAACATATTACCCGATATCGTAGCAAGAAATGCCTATCAACACGTATAAAGCACTAACTGAGGCGCCAGGTAATCTGCAAGCCTGGGGGATGAGGGGCAGGATATTGTCTCATCCTTGAGGTGGGGCTGGTTGTCACCTTAGGTGGACCTGGGACCCAGGAATTTGTAAGGACAAGATGATTTATCATTGTGTAAATGGCTGACTTGAGGGTGAGGGGGTGAGGGGGAGGGGGGTGAGATGAGAGACCCCCAGCAAGGTTGGTGACCTGGAATGTGTAGGGCCTGGGATGACCGGTGAAGCGGGCAAGAGTTTTCTCTTATTTAAAAGGTTGTGGGCCGATGTGGTGTTATTACAGGAGACTCACTTGCAGATGTAGGACCAGGCCAGGTTGCGGAAGGGCCCGGGGGCTGGCGACTCTAATTTACAAAAGGGTCCATTTCCAGACAGGTAAGTCTGGCTGATCAGGGGGATTGGTACATGATGGTTTCAGGTATATTGGAGGGGAATTTATTGTTGGTGA
Organism: Scyliorhinus canicula; assembly: GCF_902713615.1. NCBI lineage: Eukaryota > Metazoa > Chordata > Chondrichthyes > Carcharhiniformes > Scyliorhinidae > Scyliorhinus > Scyliorhinus canicula. Next base: position 62,287,988 of record NC_052149.1, read on the forward strand.
ATTTATTTATTTATTTCTTTATTTTAATTTAGAGTGCCCAATTTATTTTTTCCAATTAAGGGGCAATTAAAGTGGCCAATCCTCCTACCTTGCACATCTTTGGGTTGTGGGGCCGAAACCCATGCAAGCACGGGCAGAATGTGCAAACTCCATACAGACAGTGATCCAGAGCCGGGATTGAACCTGGGATCTCGGCGCCGTGAGGCAACAGAGCTAACCCACTGCGCCACTGTGCTGCCCGTGTTAGTGAATTTATATGCCCTGAATTAGAATGACGTAAAGTTTATAAGGCGGTTGGTGGCTGCAATACTGGATTTAGATATGCACCAATTGATTTCAGAGGGGGGATTTCAACTGTGTGCTGGGCCTGAAGCAGGGTTGCTCCAGACCAAAGTTGCTGGTCCCTTCGGGGCTGGCGAAGGTGTTAGCTGCATTCATGGAAAAAACAGGAGGTGCGGACCCGTGGCGGTTTATGCACACTGGGGATAAGGAATTCTCATTTTCTTCTCCGATGCACAAGGTGTACTCGAGGATAGACTTCTTTGTCATGGGTAGAACTCTTCTCTGCTGGGGTGAAAAAGACAGAATACTTGACAGTGATTATTTCTGACCATTCTCCGCACCTGGTAGATCTGATGGTAGAGGCGGGTCAGACTCAGCGGAATGGAGGTTGGACATTGGGTTTTTTGGATTGGATTTGTTTATTGTCACGTGTACCGAGATACAATGAAAAGTATTTTACTGCAAACAGTTCAAACAGATCATTAAGTAAATGAAAAGAAAACACATACTAGGGCAACACAAGGTACACAATGTAAATACATAGACACTGGCATCAGGTCCATCCATAAGAGGGTCGTTTAGGAGTCTGGTTAAGGGAAGAAGCTGTTTTTGAATCTGTTTGTGCGTGTTCTCAGACTTTTGTATCTCCTGCCCGAAGGAAGAAGTTGGAAGAGTGAGTAAGCCGGAAAAAAGCTTTTATTGGATATTGGGTTTCTGGGGGAAAGCCTCTTGAGTTAGAAGAAAATATCTAAACTTCAATGGGAATGGAACGGTCTCGCCCTCTACTCTATGGGAGGCGTTGAAGGCAGCGGTTAGAGGGGAGATCATATTGTACAAGACGCATGTGGATGTGAAGGCCAAGAAGGGGCAACAGAGGTTAGTAAATGAGACCAAAACTGAAAAAGCTGGAAAATCTCAGCAGGTCTGGCAGCATCTGTCGGAAGAGAAAAAAAGCTAATGTTTCGAGTCCAGATAACCCATTTTCTCTTTTAGTTTCAGATTCCAGCATCCGCTGTAATTTGCTTTTAATTAGTTAGTAGATGAGAGCCTGGGAGTGGACCGTGGGTATGCAAGCAACCCTATTACGGAACCATTGGCACACAGGAAAAAGCTACAAATGCAATTTGACCTGCTGTCTATATGCAGGGCCAGATGAGTTGGTGGAAAGGATGGTGTATGAGTATGGGGAGAAGGTTAGTCATCTCTTGGCTCACCACTAAGGCGGCAGGAGGCTGCTAGGGAGATCATTCAGGTTAGGGATTTGGAGGGCAGGTTGGTCTCTGCTCCGGACAAGGTGAATGGGGCATTTTGGGGCTGTTATGAGAGATTTTATACGTTGGAGCCATTAGGGGTTGAGTGGAGAATGTTTTTTTTTTAAAGAGTGTCTGGAGTTTCCCAAGGTGGCGGAGGAATTGCGGGAGGAGTTGGTGGTGCCACTGGAATTGTAAGAGGTCCGAACAGCCCCTGGAAAGATGCAGATTGGATAGGTGCCAGAGCAGGATGGGTTCCTGGTAGAATTTTATAAGATGTTTGCCGATTAATTGGTCCCGTTACTGATGGGGCTGTAAAAGGATTCCCTTTCCCTGAGATGTTCGGGCAGGCATCTGCCTCCCTTCTCCTGAAAAAGGATAAGGATGCCACAGAGTGTGGAATGCCCTTTTCACTGCTCAATGTGGACCTGAAGCTTCTGGCCAAGATGTTGGTGGTGTGGTTGGAAATCTGTTGGGGAGGACCAGACGGGATTTGTGAAGGGCCGAAAGTTGTCATCCAATGTGAGGTGACTGCTCAATGTGGTTCTCACCCCAGCAGCTGGGCTGGAACCGGAGACCATCTTGTTCCTGGACTCAGAAAAAGGGTTTGACAGGGTTGAGTGGAGGTACCGCTTCATGGTTGTGGAGTTGTTTGGGTTGGGATTCTGAGTTTGTGTCGTGGATACAGTTGTACAGGGCTCCTTCGGCCAGCATGCGCACCAATACCAACACCATGAGTTTGGGGTCATTTCAAATACATAGGAGGAAAACGAGACATGGGTGCCATATGCATCCACTCTTGTTCACACTGGCGATTGAGCCATTGATGATTGCCCTGAGGGCCTCAAATACGTAGAGAGGAATTGTTAGAGGTGGGGCAGAACGCACATTGGGTGTCCTTGTACGTGGATGACTGTCTGCTATGTGTGAGGGACCCGGGGCCAGCTTTGGGGGCAAAATGGGTAAATTGAAAAGCTTTGGATCCTTCTCAGGCTACAAGTTAAATTTAGGAAAGAGTGATTATTTTGTGGTCAATACTTCAGGGAGGGGAGCCAGTTTGACTTTCCACCTGGCCGGGACTAGCTTTCTGTATTTGAGGTGCAGGTGGCTCGGAATTGGACATGGCTCGGTAAATTGAATTACACTAACCTACTGGGGAAGGTCAAGGTGGATGTGCAAAGGTGGGACAGCCTTCCACTGACCTTGGCAGGCCGGTTTCAATGCGTCAAGGTGTACATCTTGCTGAGATTTTTGTTTTTATTTCAGTGTCTTCCGGTAATGCTACCCAAGTTTTTTTTTACGGTGATTTAGTGGCTTCTATTGTGTTTCATATGGGGGCAGGAAAACCTGGAGGATTCAGAGATGGGTTTTTTAAAACGATACACAGTCGGAGGGGTTTGTGATGCCTAATACAATGTTTTACTACTGTGCTGCCAACGCAGAGAAGGTATTGGGGTGGTGTGGAGACATGGAGTCTACCTGGGTGTGGATGGAGTCTGGGTCATGCAGAGGGTCCAGTTTGGGAACACTGGCAATGGCATCTCTGCCTTTTGCTCCGGCAAAGTACTCGTCAAACCTGGTGGTTGAAGGGGTAGTATGTCCGGCACCTTTGGACAGATTTTGGGGGAAGAGTTGGTCTTGGTAGAGGGGGTGAAGTTGAAATGTGAGGAGGACCTGCTGGGTGAGGAGGTGTGGTGCGGGTCCCTCTGCAGGGTGAACACTACGTCATCCTGTGCGAGGCCGAGCCTGATCCAGCTCAAGGTAGTGTTCAAGGTGCACCTCACCAAGGCCAGAATGAGTCATTTCTTTGAGAGGGTTAAGGACAGGTGTGAGCGATGTTCAAGAGGGCCTTCGAACCACACACACATTTTCTGGTCCTGTCCCAAACCTGTGGTTTTCTGGCTCTCTTTTTTCAACAACATATCAGCAATCTTGAATATTGAGCTGGAGGCTGTCGTTTAGTGGCTATATTCGGGGTATCGAAACTGCCAGAGTTGTGGACGAGGCGGATGCCCTGGCACTCACCTTGCTCACTGCTTAGAGGCAAATTCTCTGGTGACACCACCTAGCGCTTGGCGTGACTAGGTGATTTAATGAAGTTTTTGCACCTTGAGAAGGTCAAATATAAAAGGTAAAGTTGCCATAATCCCAGATGATTATCGGCTGCTTTTCATTTTGAGGGGGAGAGCTGATAGTGGTGACTTAACCTGAGGATCACCACACTTCAGGCAAGGGCCAAGATTGAGAAGGTGGTACCTTCATGAATAAACTCAGCCTGTACGGGAATTGAACCCATGCTGCTGGCCTTGAATCAATATAGGGACCTTCAAACAACATATCCCCTTATTCAATTTCTTCCACTGAAATAAAGTTAGTAAAAACACTCCTATTCTGTGAGGCTGCCTGCTCCTTAAAGCTCTTACATGCATTGGTGTCCTCTAGCAGCCGCCATCTCCTCTCCTCTCCCCAACCACCACCTAAGCACCAACTCTGAAAAAAGGAACAATGTTGTTCCCAGAAGTGTACAGTTGACCCCAGGGCTTAGTGTTTTATTCTATTGCTATTTTTATCATATATTAAGGACCAAGGCTTGGGTATTCAGGGCAAAAATTTCAAAGTTTGCAGCTGACACAAAACTTAGAAACATAAACGGAAAACAATAGTAGCAAACATTAGGAAGGCATAGACAGGCTGAAATGGGCAGACACATAACAGGTGCAAATCAAAGCAGTGAATTGCATGACTGTGGAGGAGGCATATAAATCACACTGCACAATTTTAAAGGGGTTGAGGAACAGGGAAACCTGGGGACTTATGTACACAAATCTTTTGAAGGTGGCGGATCAAATTGACAAATTATTATGAAGATATATGTGATCCTTGGCTGTATAGAAGAAGAATACAGGTATGAATAAGCAATGCTAAACTTTTTCGGCACACTAATTAAATCTCATGTGGAGAATTGCATTGCAATAGCACCTTCTAATACTAATAGCACCCATATATTTTTGCATCTATGTATACATAATCAAAGCAGAATTAACTAATTTCCTGTTGTGAACTTTTAAACTCCATGTGCTGCACACTTTGCCTTTTCTGTCCTGCAAAGATATGCCTCAAATTATGGGCACCACACTTTAGGAAGGACATCAAAGCTCTGGAGAGAGGGCAAAGGTTATTTACCAGGATAAAACCCATCTTCAGCTATTTTGAAGGATTAATGAAACTGGAATTATTCTATGTAGAGCAGGAAAGTTACAGGCGAGTTTTAATAGGGCTCTTTGCAAACATGAGAAGCTTGGATAAAGAAGAAATAAGGAGAAACGGTGTCCATAAACAGATTGTTACCGGAGGATATAGATACAAGATAAATCGCAAAATAACCAAAAGGTAGAGGAGGAAATTATTTTATGCAATAAGGTGGTTATTATCTGGAATTCACTATTGGTAGCACAGTTGTTAGCACTGTTGCTTCACAGCACCAGGGTCGCAGGTTCAATTCCCGGCTTGGGTCACTGTCAGTGCAGAGTCTGCACATTCTCCCTGTGTCAGTGTGGGTTTCCTCCAGGTGCTCTGGTTTCCTCCCACAGGTCCTGAAAGACGTGCTGTTAGGGAACTTGGATATTCTGAATTCTCCCTCAGTGTACCCGAACAGGCGCTGGAATGTGGCGACTAGGGGATTTTCACAGTAACTTCATTAATGTTAATGTAAGCCTACTTGTGACAATAATAATGATTATAACAAAGATTCTCATCTAAAAGAGCGGTGGAAGTAGATTCAGTAGCCATTTTCAGTAAAGAATTAGCTCTGTACTTTAAAAAGAACAATTTCCAATGGCTACAGTGAAAGAGCAGCAGTGAGACTAATGACAAACTTATCCATAAAGCAATCCACATCGATTGCTGCTGTGCTACAGGATTTCGGATTGTTAGGTACGTATATAATTCTACATTGTCTATGGTTAATAATTTACCTTATTGTACCATGCTGTTACTATCAGCTCCTCTTCATATCCTCGAAGTTTTGCTTGCTCACATTCACGCTAATAAAAATACAGGAAAAGAAGACAAACCATTCAAGGAAATAATCGACATATTCTCATTGCAAACAAAGAGACAGCTTTTTCTGAATAAAAGGTTTGGGATAAGTAAACCAGAAAATGTGAACTTACTTATAATTTATAATCCTAATGCAAGAATACTATCTACTTGTAGAATCTAACAAAACCAATTAGACTGAAAGAAAGAAAAAGGTCCCAAATGTCCTTCCACAGACATTATGCCAAACTTTAAATGATTTCTCTGGTGGATCTTATTGATGGGAGCATCATACCTAAAAATTGTTCTAAGCTCCTTTGCCCAGGCCAGAATTTAAAAATTGACGCTAAAATGAATGTCAACACAATGCCAGGCTGATGAGTGGGCTGTTATCTTCTGCAATGTTGCTTCACTCTCAGAACCCCTTGTCACTATGTTTTTACTTCTGGCTGTATTATTCAGAGCTGCCCATTGGGAAGACCATTCCAACTGTTTAGTCTAGCTGAAAGCATGGTGAAAGAGATGGGGCGAAATTCTCCGGTGACCGTCGCGATACCCGGGACCAAAAACGGCGCTGATGACTCCGGCGTCGGGCCCCGCGAAACATTGTGTATTCTCCGGGCCCGAATGGGCCAGCAGCGGCGTTACGCCATTCATGTCGGTGTCACCCGCTGACGTCGGGCGACATAATCAACGCCTCCCGGCGTGACTACACAAAAGAGACCCCCCCCCCCAACCCACCGGCACCCGCACTCTGTGATCCCTCTCCCCCCAACCCACCGGCACTCGCACTCTGTGATCTCCCTCTCCCCCCCCCCACCCACCCACCCACCGGCACTCGCACTCTGTGATCTCTCTCTCCCTCTCCCCCCAACCCACCGGCACTCGCACTCTGTGATCTCCCTCTCCCCCCCCCCCCCCCCCCCCCCCCCCCCCCACCCACCCACTGGCACTCGCACTCTGTGATCTCTCTCTCCCTCTCCCCCCAACCCACCGGCACTCGCACTCTGTGATCTCCCTCTCCCCCCCCCCCCCCCCCCCCCCCCCACCCACCCACTGGCACTCGCACTCTGTGATTTCTCTCTCCCCCCCCCCTGCCTGTCACCCACCTCCACGATGAACGGCGTCAAACATCAGCACTGGTTGACGCCGTTAAATACCTGTTGTGATTAACGCCGACGTGCCCCATGGCCACGTCGGCGGGACTTCGGCCCATCCGGGCCGGAGAATAACGGCAGCACAGAAACCCGTAGCCTCCCGCCCGCCCCCGCCGTTCTCCGAGGCGGGCGGCGGGATTGGTGGCACGCTGACTTTTTGCGGGTGGGAGAATTCTGGACATGGCGGGGGCGGGATTTTCGGCGGCCCCATGCGATTCTCCGACCCTGCTGGGGGTCGGAGAATTTCGCCCATGGTTTGAAACGGTTTGTTGCACTGAGGCTGATAGCACTTTAGTTAAGCATAGAGCAATTATACTCTATAGCCTGTAGTGTGCAACCTTTCCGTAGGAAGAACATTTACAACCGCAGTGGGTCATGGTACGTGTGACAAATGGTTACCAGGCCAACATTACAGATGGGCCAGGGGACAAGGAACCAAGCCCCAGAATCAGATGATCACAAGAGCATGAGTTGATCTTTGCAGACCTTGGATTCTATCTTGCAGGAGTCTTTCACTACGGGGATTTGACAGGCTGGGACATTGGCCAGGTAGAGTTGTGAAGCCCAACCTCAAACTCTAGACTGCACAGCTTCATAGAGCAGTATAGCATGAACATATTGGCAGCAAAGGTAATCTCAGGATGACCGCATATCTGTTCAAACTAGTCGACCCCACAAGGGACAGAAAATAACAAGGCTTTCTTGGACACGGAACCAACTGCAGCAGGTGCATCTCCAAGGTGCAAAGTCTTCTTTATCCCTTAGAGTCTGTACTGATCAACTTCAGTCAGCCACCACATTTGTGTTTTCTGTTTCCCATTCTCTATCACACCCCTGACTTGGGCCTTGTCGATGGTGGACAGGCTTTGGGAAGTCAGGATGGGAGTTACTAGCCCCAGAATTCCTAGCCTCTGACCTGGATTTCTGCCACACTATTTGTATGGCTGGTTTCATTAAGTTTTTGGCCAGTAACTCCTATCATGTTGATGATTAGGGATTCAGCATTGGTAATGCCATGAATGTGAAGGGGAATGATTAGAATCTCTCTTGGTGGAGGTGATGGTACTAAGTGGCAACCAGCAGTATTTGTGCCACTTATCAGAGCAAGGCTGAATGCTGTCCAGATCTTGCTGCATTCGTGAATAGATTGCTTCAGTATTTGAGCAGTTACAAATGGCACATAATATTATGCACACATTAGTGAACATTCCCACTTCTATGATGGAGGGAATGACATTGATGATAATGCTGAAGATGGTTGGGCCTAGAACACTACCCTCAGGAACTCCTAAAGTATTGCCCTGGGTTTGGCTGATTCCAACAGCCAAAATGATCTTCCTTTGTGCTCGGTATAACATCAGACAGCAGAGCTGTTTCCCTCTGATTCCCAACAACTTCGATTTCGCTAGGGTTCCTTAATGCCACACTTAGTCAAATGCTACCTTGATATCAGGTGCAGTGACTCTCACCTCACCCCTTGAATTCAGCCTTTTTGGCCATGTTGGAATTAAAGCTGCAATGAGGTCTGAAGGCGAATGGTCCAGGCAGAACCCAAACTGATCATCAATGAGCCAGTCCAACGCCGGCATCTCCACATCGTCAATGAGCAGGTTATTCCTGAGTAAGTGTCACTTGATTGCACTGTTGAGAACACCTTTCTTCACTTTGCCGATGATCGAGAGTAGACTGATGGGTTGTTAGTAGGTTGAATTTGAACATGACATACTTGGACAATTTTCCCACCTTGTCTGGTAGATGCCAGTGCTGCCGTTGTACTGGAGCAGCTTGGCTGTGAACAGGCAGGTTAACACTTATTGCTACATTTTGTAATTGAAGATAATGGGTTAGCGGCAACTTGGGGATAGATATCTCAAAGTGATGGGAATAAGTGTTAATTCAGCACGTCTAAATGTCCAAGTCAAGAAATAGTCAAGCATTTAGATGAATCAAGCTAGTTATTATATAGTAGTATGCTAACCACTCAGAACATTGCAATATTATTGAGGAAAATATTCCAATCTGTATGAAGTGTAATAATAGTGACATACTTCCAACATTTGTATTTTTTTGTCCTTTTCATTGATCTGGGCTTTCAGCATTTGGATTTCTGCATTTGCTGGATTTTGTTTCGGATCCAGAGCTTTAATCACCTGTGTACGTAATATAAAAATATTTTTTTCTTCATTAAGCCTCTCCATAAACCTATAGCAAAATAGCATCAGTTTAGGTGGTTTGGTGGAGGGGGTGGGGAGGAAGATAGTTGGGGGTCAGGGGTCAGGGGTGCCTGCCGAACTTGTATTCAGATTTCCCAACAGCCACTTACTGTGGGTAACTCCTCCAAGAAAAATGGTCTCTGTGAAGTTCTTGGCTTTGCGCGCACCATTATTGGGAGGTGAAGGAAGTGGGACTGACAAATTTGGTTCCTTGTCATTTTTTGAATGCTGCATTTACCCATTTCCCTTTTTGCTGAACTAAAATTGTAAAAGATAAAATCACACAAGAACGCGAGGATGGGGGGAAATTTTGTCTGCTGGCACTGGATATTGAAAAATTGCAAGAACATTGCAGTATTTTATCAAATACGCCGGTGGCAGGTGAGGTCTCCAGCTATTAGGGTGTACTCAGAAAATTGCCCCTTTATGATTTGCATACTTTAAAAACAAATTTAAGAAGAGCACAAAGATACATGCCTACTCTTGGCAGCATAGCACATGGTCCCTGCTCGACATATCCTTCCATGTATTCCAATTTTTAAACCAGTTCTGATGCTCTCCATGTTTCAATTTTAAAATTCCCATTTCAATCCTCTGACGTTTGGTATTAAAAAGTAATTCTACAGAAACACAGGTGTCAAAGGCCCACAGATCTTTTATCACACTGTGATGGCTACTTCCGGTGTTGACCCTACTAAAGTTTGCAAGGACAGGGGTGTAACATCAACTCAATTCAGTAATGACAGCAGGAGCCTATTCTACAAAGGATACATGTCTAATCTCCAACTGCTATCGGAGGTCAGGATTCCTGGCAAAGATTTCCAGTCCAATTAATTTATGGAGATGAGGGTTTGGTGTATTGTGCTGGATCCCACAAAATCAATCTCAACTTTTCCTATTGATCCATTTATAAGAGTGATTGAAATAGATTCAAAAATGATCAAGCCATGCAAATGCAGGGTGAGTACATAGAATATCTACAGTGCAGAAGGAAGCCATTTGGCCCATTGAATCTGCACCGACCCTCTGAAGAGTACCCTAATTAGGCTCATCCCCACCTTATCCCTGTATCTCCATGTGCTGATGATGGCCAATCCACCTAAACTGCACAACGTTTACCTGTGGGAGCACCCAGAGGAAACCCACACAGACATGGGATGAACGTGCAAACTCCACACAGACATAGTCCAAACCTTGAACCCAAAAATAAATTCTACTTTTGCATTTGCATTGGTTAACATGCCAATCTCAGTTAGCGTATTGCCCCCACATAGAAAATGTCAACCGTGGGTCAACATGCCCTCCTAAACTGCTGAGCTTGTTTGAAGTGGGTAGAAGCTCAGCCCATCACAATCTCACAAAAAAACTCCCAGTCAAAGTCAAAACCCCTCATATGTGGATTCCAATTCTTGCCCTTTAGCCACACTTCCACTACAGTTGAAATGAGAATATTGACTATTTCAGAAATAAATTAACACCGCAAGGTTAAATTTAAAATGAGCCAGATGCAATTAAATTTTACATCAAACTGTTGAACGTTGAGAAAGAGATCTAGTAAATGAAGAGCTCTTCTTGGGAGTTGCAATTATTCACAACGTCTTCCAATACGTTTATTTTCAGTGTAAAATGATAAAGTTAAATGGAGAAGTGTGCTCTTTTAGTTTCCCTTGGTAAAGGGCGGCTGTTGATCTTGATTATTTGAAATCATGTTTCAGTCTCGATTCACTAAATAGGGAATATTTCAGAAAGTAGGATTAAATGAGGAGTGGAGAAGTTGACTGTTTAAGACTTGAAAAAAGTTGACCAAAAATCCTTGATACCCTCATAATCAATGGTTTCCTGTGCACAAAGGTTTCCACCAAAACAATGCTCAGATCATTTTCTACACACTTGCATATATCTTTTTATATTTTTGTTTCACATTCATTGGTATTTTGACAGATTTGATACAAATCATGAGGAAAATGTATTTGGAACAATTTACAGGCCAAAGAAAGAAGACGCTATTGGGAATTAGGGATTATAAGGAATAAATGCTGAATAAAAAGCAAACCAGAAGACACACATACTCACATTACGAGCTTTTTCAAGGTACGTCTTGTACCTTTCCTCCATTGCCCTCATGTCTTCATCCTTTTTAGTCAGGGCACGTTGCAATTCCTCAATTTTTTGCGCTAGAAAGATTGGCACGTTAGAAATATTTCAATTAGGATTCAGAACTTTATATAATTTTTATGAATATTCAGGTATACTATCGTAATTATTTTTTAACTGATTATTGTAGAGAAATTTGAATTGCTATTTCTGTTGTAAGAATGTTTTGAAGTATCATACATATAATTTCAAATTACTAACAGAGGATTTGGATACTTTCTAAAACCTAGGGCGCGATTCTCCGTTTTTTACGCCGAACAGCAATTCTCCCCAGACCGATGAGTCGAGTTCCCAGGTCTTTACGGCCATTTTTACGGCAGCAAACACACCTGCTTGCTGCCGTCGTAAAAGCGGCCGCAACATGCCCGTTCTGGGCATCCAGGGCCCCGATTGGCACGGCCGTGCCAAGGGGGGCATGGGCCCGCGATCAGTGGGCACCGATCGCGGGCAGTGCGTCCGTTACGGACGCACTCTTTCTCCCTCCGCCGCCCCGCAGGATCAGTCCGTGGGGCGGCCGAGGGAGATGACGGCCCCGCGCATGCGCGGCTGACGTCATCGTGCGCGTCAGGCGACGTGACGCTTGGCGCGCAGACTTAGCGACGGTCTAGCCCCGCCCGAGGGGGAGAATCGGGTCCTGGGAGGGGGCGCGGAGGCTGCCGTGAAACACGGCCAGTTTCTCGGCAGCCTTTACGATTCGCCGCATTTGCGGAGAATCACGCCCTAATCTTTGGATACTAGAACTGGTATGAACAGGGATAATTAGTAAAAAGGTTTTCTGTAATATTTAGGTTATCATAAATAGAATCATAGAATTTTGCAGCACAGAAGAAGTCCATTTGGCCCATTGTGTCTGCACTAGCTATCTAGCTAGTCCCATTCCCCTGCCCTATCTACAGAGCCTTCTAATTGCATCAGTTTCAAATATATATCCAGTTCTCTTTTGAAACCTCCTCTGGATCCGCCTCCACCACCCTCCCAGGCAGCACATTCAAAATCCCAACAACCCTCGGAGGTTCTCATCTCACTCCTAGCTCTCTTGCTGACCATCTTGAAATTACGACCCCCTAGTCACTGACCTACCAACAATTGGAAACAGAATATTCTTCTTTACCATATCAAAATTGTTCAAAATTTTGAACACTTCAATAAGGTCACCTCTTAATCTTCTCTGCTCTCAGGAGAACATGCCCAATTTCTCTAATCTTCCCTTATATCTAAAATTCCTCATTCCTGGTGTAATTCTAGTAAATCTCCTCTGCACATCTTTCCTTAAATAAGGTGCCCAGAACTGAACACAATATTCCAAATGTGGTCTGACCAATGATTTCCTTGCTTTTATACTCTATGCCTCTACTAAACCCATGGATCCTATCAGCCTTCTTAACAACTGTTTCAACTCGCCTGGCCTTCTTCAGAGAATTATGCACTTGAACTTCAAGGTCCTTCTGCTTCAGTACTTCCCTCAAAGTTGTACCATGCAGCCTATTTTGTCTCCCCATGCTTCTTTTCCCAAATATCTTGCCTTCTTGGTATAGTTTTTACTGACCAATCATGCAACATATAGAAACCTCATGATGAGTTCATGCAGCCCTGCACCACCCATCCGCACAAACTCCTGTTCAAACCCCTCAAGATTCTTTTGTTTTCCTACTTGTCTGCCTCCTTTCCAGGTTTGATTTCTGCTGGGATTAATCCATGCCTCACTCAGGATCATCCAAAAGACCAATATCACTTTACACCCAGATCACTGGGCTCTTACCAGATTTTTTTAATGATTCCTTCCCCTCTGCCATCCTACTGTAACCATTCACACATTCAATGAGTCTCAGCCATATCTAATTTCCCTCATTATTTCCTCCTTTAATTTCAAACATAGAACATAGAACAGTACAGCACAGAACAGGCCCTTCAGCCCTCGATGTTGTGCCGAGCAATGATCACCCTACTTAAACCCACGTAACCCGTATACCCGTAACCCAACAATCCCCCTATTAACCTTACACTACGGGCAATTTAGCATGGCCAATCCACCTAACCCGCACATCTTTGGACTGTGGGAGGAAACCGGAGCACCCGGAGGAAACCCACGCACACACGGGGAGGACGTGCAGACTCCACACAGACAGTGACCCAGCCGGGAATCGAACCTGGGACCCTGGAGCTGTGAAGCATTGATGCTAACCACCATGCTACCGTGAGGCCACCTTCAGCATTTCTGTCATTTAATCATCTCCTGTTTGCCATCTATTATTTTCTTCTCTATTCCTTCTTTTCTCCTTTTAAGCTGTTCATCTATAGCATTCTCGTGGTTCTGATGATGGGTCATAAACCTAAACTGTTAACCCTGTCTTCCTTAATCCACAGGTGTTGCCTAACCTTTGGAGTTCTTACAGCATTTTCTGCTGTAATTGCATAGTTACAACTTTGCGACTGTTATATTATTTTTAAACTTACAGCTCTGTTGTATTTCAGGTTGTAAGTCTTCAATAAATTCTCGCTTTTTCTGCAGCTCATCATGGGCCTCATGAAGTTTCTCTCTAGAGGTAGATGTGCGACAAATAAAATGCAGAGAAAATTACTGTTCAACTCTCAACATAGCATGGTAGCATAGTGGTTAGCACAATTGCTTCACAGCTCTCGGGTCCCAGGTTCGATTCCCGCTTGGGTCACTGTCTGTGCGGAGTCTGCACGTTCTCCCCGTTTGGGCGTGGGTTTCCTCCGGGTGCTCCGGTTTCCTCCCACAGTCCAAAGATGTGCAGGTTAGGTGGATTGGCCATGCTAAATTGCCCTTTGTGTCCAAATTTGCCCTTAGTATTGGGTGGGATTAAAGGGTTATAGGAATGGGGTGGAGGTGTGGGCTTGGTTGGGGTGCTCTTTCCAAGAGCCGGTCCAGACCCGATGGGTCGAATGGCCTCCTTCTGCACTGCAAATTCTATGTCTATGAACTGACCTATTTACTCCATCACCAAGGCAGTTTTTAAAAGTGCAAATTGTCTCTAGTTTGCCATTATTTTTTTTTAAATTTAGAGTACCCAATTAATTTTTTCCAATTAAGCGGCAATTTAGCGCGGCCAATCCACCTACCCTGCACATCTTTGGGTTGTGGGGGCGAAACCCATTCAAACATGGGGAGAATGTGCAAACTCCACACGGACAGTGACCCAGATCCGGGATCGAATCTGGGACCTCAGCGCCATGCTAACCACTGCGCCACCGTGCTGCCCTTAGTTTGCCATTATGCCCAGCAATTTCAGTTTCTGTGTTTCAATCAGGAGAAAGCTTTCAGGCAGGCTCAAAACTGTCAACTTTACCTGTAGAGGTTAGAAACCTTAACCGACTGAACTGTAAGCGGTTGTAAATTTCCTGCAAGGGATTATACATTTAAGAAGAAAAAATTCTTAAGTACTATTTACTTACAGGTGTGCATCCAATTTCTTCTTCAGGTCACTTGACTGCAAAAAAAGAAAACATATCAAGAATATTTGGTACATGATATTGTAAGGTTGTGGCGTGCATGATTCAATAGCATATTCGTGGCAATTAATATTGAAACAATCTATATTGGATACTTCAGCAACATATGCTCATGAAGCAGTTAAAGTTATTTTTTATAACTGTATAATGCCGATTAAATTGAAATTGTTTTTCACTGTCCCACAGTCTGAAGCTACTCTTTAAATCAACATCAAAAGGAGAAAATGGAAATGCATAAACACAATTTGATAGAAGCAAATGGTGAAAATGTATTAGAAATGTATTAACTACAGTTTTGCTATGATTATATCCACCTGCTTTTTTCTTGTCCTTCAGTCATAATATCAGTGGCAAAAGAACGAATTACGTCAACATATATTTTTTTGAATTAATTTTAAGGGATGTGGGCTTCGCTGGCTCAGCGCCCATCCCTATTTGCATTTGAAAGATGGTGGTGAGATGCCTTCTTGAAACACTACAGTCCATTTGGTGCAGGTATACACACTGTGCTGCTAGTGAGGGAGATCCAGGATTTTGACCCAGCAACAGTGAAGGAACAGCGATATATTTGCATGTCAGGATGGTGAGTGACTTGGAGGGGAACTTCCAAGTGATTGTGTTCCCATGTGTCTGCTGCCCAGAAGGAGTCAATGTTTGTGGAATGGGATCCAATCACGCGGGGCTGCTTTGTTCCAGATGGTGTTGAGCTTCTGAGTGTTGTTGGAGCTGCACTCACTCAGGCAAGTGGGGAATATTCCATTACACTCCTGACTTGTGCCCTGTACATGGTGGACAGGCTTTGGGGAGCCATGGAGTGAGTTACTTGCCACATGAATCCTAGCCTCTGACCTTCTCTTGTGGCCGCAGTATTTATATGGTTACTCCAGGTTTGATTCTCTCTTATTGTAGATGGCCATTGCCTAGCACTTGTGTGACTCAAATGTTACTTGCCACTTGCCAGCCCAAGCCTGGATATTGTCCAGGTCTTGTTCCATTTGTACGTGGGCTGCTCCAGTGTCTGAGGAGTTATGGATGGAGCTGAGAATTGTGCAATTATCAGCTTGCAATCATCAGCAAACACCCCCACATCTGACTTTTTGTTGGAAGGACGGTCATTGGTGAAGCAGCTGAAGATGATAGAACCTCAGACACTACCCTGAGGAACTCCTG
Organism: Scyliorhinus canicula; assembly: GCF_902713615.1. Taxonomy (NCBI): domain Eukaryota; kingdom Metazoa; phylum Chordata; class Chondrichthyes; order Carcharhiniformes; family Scyliorhinidae; genus Scyliorhinus; species Scyliorhinus canicula. The sequence goes on from NC_052149.1 coordinate 62,303,726, forward strand.
CAGTGATGTCCTGGAGCTGAACTGATTGACCTCCAACCACCACAACCATTTTCTTTTGTACCAGGTAAGACTCCAACCAGTGGAGAGTTTCCCCCTGATTCCCATTGATTCCAGTTTTGCTGGGGCTCCTTGATACCATACTCGGTCAAATGCTGCCTTGATGTCAAGGGCAGTCACTCACCTCATCTCTGGAGTTCAGCTCTTTTGTCCATGTTTGAACTAGGACTACTTGCAGTAGTCTGCAGGACAGGTCAGGAGTTGAGTGACCCTGGCAGAACCCAAACTGAGTATCAGTGAGCAGGTTATTGCTAAGTAAGTGCCGCTTTACTGATGATTGAAATATTGTGGTAATTGACCGGGTTGGATTTGTCCTGCTTTTGGAGTACAGCACATACCTGGGCAAGGACAAGGACTGTGCAGTGGTAACTCCGACTGGTACTATCATGGACGAATGCATCTGTGGCAGGCAGCTTGGTGAGGATGGGATCTAGTATGTTTTTCCCTGTTGTTGGTTCCCTCACCACCTGTCACAGACCCAGTCTAGCAGTTATGTCCTTGAAGACCCGGCCATCCCGGTCAGTACTGGTGCTACCACATAGGCTAATGGGACCCATAATCAAAATTAAACACTTGCTATTTGAATAATATAAATCATAAACTGTCTAGATAATCAGATGCCTTTCATTATACAATATTAATATTCAAGAATAATTCCGCATGTACTTTTCTATGTTTTATTACAGAATTTCTTTCTCCCTTAATCTTGATTAATCAGCAGTTAAGAACAAACATGTCCAAAGGTTCTTCAAGTTGTGGGCTGAATGTCGGAAGGTTGGCAGGAAACTGCAAATCTGGGGAAGGTGTGTTTTCCTGTAGCTCTCTGAGCCACAGCTTAGCATCCTGCTTCTGGGCTTCCCGACCAATCAGAAACAGTGGGTATAATCAGACCGAACGGCTGAGGATCCTGGGATTGTATTCATTGGAGTTTAGAAGGTTAAGGGGAGATTTAATAGAAACTTACAAGATAATACATGGCTTAGAAAGGGTGGATGCAAAGAAACTGTTTCCGTTAGGCGAGGAGACGAGGACCCGTGGGCACAGCCTTAGAATTAGAGGGGGTAAATTCAGAACAGAAATGCGGAGACATTTCTTCAGCCAGAGAGTGGTGGGCCTGTGGAATTCATTGCCGCGGAGTGCAGTGGAGGCCGGGATGCTAAATGGCTTCAAGGCAGAGATAGATAAATTCTTGATGTCGCGAGGAATTAAGGGCTACAGGGAGAATGCTGGTAGGTGGAGTTGAAATGCCCATCAGCCATGATTGAATGGCGGAGTGGACTCGATGGGCCGAATGGCCTTACTTCCACTCCTATGTCTTATGGTCTTATGGTACACCTGATGGTTGCCAAGTCTCATTATTTAAAAGGACCCCCGAAGGCACAGAGTGGAATCATTCTACAACTGAATATTCCGGTCGGGCTTTCATTTGACCTCATTTGCAGGATGCAAATCAGTTTCATGCCGGCCTCCTGTGGATTCTTGATCTGCAACCCCCCCCCCCCCCCCCCCCCCCCAAACCTTCTGCCCAACATTGATCCCGCTGATTGGGGCTTGTGGGAATTCAACTCGGCAATTCATAAGCCCCATAAAGATATGCAACTAATTTATTTCTATTATTTCCTTTATAAATGTAATACCATCTTAAATTACTTTTAATCAATAACTCACTTCCTCTGACTTGGAGCCTTGCTCCTGTAAGACTTTCTGGAGATCGTCAACTTGATGCTGCAGCTCTTGTACACGCTGGTTTTTAATTCTGTTTTAAAAGGTCACAAAAGAATTAAACCAGCTAGGTGAAGTCAAATATTATTTTGGATCATCATGCTATGCTGATGCTTGTTCTTCCACTGAAGACATCTCGCCTAATTTTATATCCCTACTCTTGACCCATAGCCATTTATATTTTTCCTTTCAAATACTCAACCGAATAGTCTCATATTCTCTGCCTCAATAATCACTCCCCATGTGAAAGCATTTCCTCTCACTTTCTCACCTGCCTTCTAATGATAATCCTTAGTACCAGTTCATTAACCAATCAAAACAACTGTTCATCAATTACCTCTCTAAACGTTTCTCAATTTTGAAAATCCCTTTGGATCCTTCTTAAACCGTTTCTGTTCTAGTGAAAAAATCTTCCATGTTGTTCTTCACATCGATAGCCTTGGATTTTGAATATCAATTTTGCAAATCTTAATTCTACCATTTCAGGAAATTGAATATTTTTCCTATAATGAGGCATTCAGCACTACATCCAATACTCCAACTAATTTGCACAATTTCAATGTTGCTTATTTACTTTAGGATTCAATAACCCTCAGACATATTTAAAAAACAAACAAGCCCAAATCTTCCGCTCTCCAAATTGTCGGTGACCAGGGGCGGGATTTTTCGTGCCCCTACCAGCAGTAGGATCCTCCGTCCCGCCAGCTGGCCGATGGGGTTTCCCATTGTGGGCAACCCCATGCCTTCGGGAACACTGCGGGCATGAGTGCACTGCCGGCAAAAGGGAGGATCACGCCGATGGAGAATCCAGTCTCAGCTGTGCGACTGAAGATGTGCATCAGAGCCCTTTGGAAGTCACAAACTGCAGACCTACATGGGAACTGCTTGAGAAGTTTTATCTGAACATCTGAAGGGCAATTCCGCAGCTCCAGGGGATCCTTCCCAAACGTCTCAACACTAAGCTTTGGCCCTGGAGACATTGGACCATTCTGCAATACTCATCGGGCTACCCAGGAAATACTAGGTTAAAACCTAGTCTAACCCCTGAATGACTACAAAACCGACTCCCCAATTACCCCACTGACCCCCACATAAACCCCCAACCACCCCTTATGAAACTTCCCTCCTAACCTGACCGGGCTACTCTCCTGATCTGATTAATCCCCCCAATCCGATTAACCCCCTCTCGTCCGATCACCTTGACGCAACCACGTTCCTGAGCCAACCTGACTAACAACACAGCCCCCCAACGAATGGCAGGATGTAAATCAGATTGGTTCCTGGCATTTAAAAATATTTCCTCAGAAATCAACAGATGAAGAACAGATCAAGTCATACCAAAAACATATTCATACCTATTTTCTGTCTCCAGTTCATTTTTTGTCCGATTCGCGTCGTCTAGCAGCTTCTGCAGGGCCAAAATACGTTCATTTTCTGATCCCTCATGATGCAATTGTAACATCTTGTTCTCATGTTGCAGTCGGATGAACTTTTCCCTGCACATACGAATGAATTGCAAAATCACTGTTTAAAGTGTCTGTCCCAACGTTATACCTGCAGTCAGGAGTGTTGTCTCTTCTTTGTGAAAGTTGGGTATTATTGCATAATAATTACCTAATTAGTTTTAAGCAATGTATATTAACAAAAAAAAACACAACAAAAAATATAATATACGCATTTAGAAAAGTATATTGCACAAAATAGTTTTCTGTTTATTTATTTATTGGTGTTGAAATATTCAAAATGTACATTTATTTTAAATATCGGGATAATATATTTCCATGGAACTGTCCTGATATCCTACTGAATATTAATGGAACCACTGGGAAAACACTGTAGATGCCTGGAAGCCACAGCATAATGCGATAATCTGTGGAATTCAGGATCAAGGAGTTTAGTACTGACATTGCCAGAAGTTAAAACTGCTTTTTCATTGAAACAACAATGTTAACAACATGGGCCGGGATTCTCCCCTACCCAGCGGGGTGGGGGGGGGGGGGGGGGGGGGGGGGGGGGGGGGTCCCCGGCATGATAGAGTGGCATGAACCACTCCGGCGTCGGGCCGCACCTTTAGGGGCCAAGCCCTCACATTGAGGGGATAGGCCTGCGCCCGAGTGGTTCCCGCTTGGACTTCCGCCGGCCAGCGAAGTCCCTTCGGCCCCAGCTGGCGTGGCGCCAAAGGCCGTTCCCAACGGCGGAAGTCCACGCATGTGCCGAAGCGTCAGCGGCTGCTGATGTCATCCCCGCGCATGCGCAGAGGCGGGGGTCACTTCCGCCACCGCCATGGTGAAGACTATGGCAAAGGCGGAAGGGAAAGAGTGCCCCCATGGCACAGGCCCACCCGCCGATCGGTGGGCCCCGATCGTGGGCCAGGCCACCGTGGGGGCAGCCCCCGGGGCCAGATCGCCCCGTGCACCCCCCCCAGGACCCCGGAGACCGCCCACGCCGCCTACTCCCGCCGGTCAGGTAGGTGGTTTGACCCACGCCGGCAGGAGAGGCTTGACAGCGGCGGGACTTAGGGCAATCGCGGGCCGGAGAATCGCCGGGGGAGGGGGGGGGGGGGGACACCGACCGGCGCAGAGCGATTCCCGCCCCCACCGAATTTCCAGTGCCGGAGAATATGGGACGCGGCGGGGGGCGGGATTGACGCCGGACCCCGGCGATTCTTCGACTCGGCGGGGGGGGTCGGAGAATCCCGCCCATGATCTCCAAATTGTAACATTAATTATAGGGACTTCAATTTTTGGAGTGTGTAGGAATGAAAGAATTATACCTATATTCCACAGGAAGAATTTCAGCTGCAAGATGGTCATGTGAATCCAGAGAAAATTTACCTGGAGAACAAAACTTTGAATTATTCACCATTTGCTACTGGAAATTAAGCGGTTTTAACATGACGATTCCACTTACATTCCCTTGATCCAGGGCACTATTTCACACCAAGTATACACCTAGTTCGCCAAATAGAAATAACTTGGAAAAGTGCTTTGTGTGAAAATCAGGTAATGGGTATTTTCACATTTATCAGTGGTGATTTTCATAGATTCAACGTTCTGGCAGAGTTACAACATTCCCATGGGGGAAGAGGAGGAAATAGTTTGGTCTTATTTGAAAATGAGAACCCTCCAAATGATGCAACACATAATAATGCTGTTATGACAAAGCAACAAAAGTTCTGTGAATAAATTTATATTTATGGATTTAAAGGCATCTTAACCAGCTCGAAGAAAAAAAAATGCACAATCATAATTGTTGGAAACCTACAAGGAGAACACAGAAAACAAACAATTAAACAAACTGAATCATACCTGATTGTAACAAGTGATCTTGTTGCACTTGTGTGCATTTGAGTTCCTCATTAGTTTCTTTCAGTGTATCGCGCTCTACTATCAGTCGCTGAAGGAAAAAAAATCAGTAAATAACAGAGACATGCAACTCCTCAAAAATGCTACTCGATACCTCTCAATAAATAAAGAGGAAAAATATTCTGAGTAAGGCAACGTTGCATATTTCATAAGTATCAAATCTCACGTAATTTACTAAACCAGCAGTTGAATGAAGAGGTTAGATTATAGAAATCAATCCAGTATATCTATTACTTGTGTGAATTTTGTTGAATGATTTTTAAACTCAGTGCTGGCCGGGTTTTGTTTTCCTTGTCACTGACAGGGGCTTTTAATGTGGACAATTGTCATTTCAATCTGCTTCACTGATCCAAGATGACAATTAAGCTGCTGTCATAACAATAGGAAGCTGTGACTGAGTGAGATCCACCTACAACTTCAGCAGCTAACCACAGACATAATGGGTGTGATCTAACTAAAAAGTTTCAAAGTGTCATTTCAGGCGAGTTTGGCTGAGAGTTTCACCCTGGCTCTTGTCGGCAAGTTCCCCACCGCTATCTAACCACACTTAGAATGCACTTAGTCACTGACTCGGGCCCTGGGGCGTTTCTCTCTGGGTTAGTCCACACTTCGAATTGTTTCCATCACTGGGGGGCTGAACTCACTGGCCATACTGGCTCCTCAGATATCAGGCCACCATTTTAGAAGAATGTCCAGATTTCCAAGTGAGCTTGAGGGTCCCCCACATCTCCCCCACCCATGAGCACCATCACCCCACACACACTCCCCAGTGAAGACACCCTACTATGGGGTCACTGAGGGCCCCCTTTTCAGACATTCCTACATCCCCTTTCAGGCCCCCCCCTTTCATGACTACCACCATTCACCCCCCCCCCCCCCAACCTTCCAGAGGCCCCTTCATACCAGCCCTTTATACACCCCCATCATCTTTCCTTTCATAACCCCCCCAGGTCCAGTCCACCTGGTCCACATGTGTGCCATTTGTGTACTAATGGTGCCTGGCTGGGATCTCCTTACCTATCTTGGAGGCAGATAGATGCCGGGGGCCGGTTAGATCTACCCACTTAATCGTGCGAGACTGGATCCCACGCATTGTGGGCGGGACCCAGATCATGACGCCTTGCTCAATCTTGTTAGACTTCATCAGATCTCATGTGGCGCAATGGATGTCAGGAATCCCGTGGGAGGTTTCCCCCGGCATTTACCGACTGTGTGCCACTCGATCTGGCTGGTAGATCATGCCAAAAGAGAAAATGCTGGAAAATCTCAGCAGTTATGGCAGCGTCTGTAGGGAGAAAAAAGAGCTAACGTTTCGAGTCCAGATGACCCTTTGTCAAAGGTAGATCATGCCTATTGTTTAAAGAAGACCTGTTTTCAGAAAATAGAAGAAAAGGCAATGATGAAAATGGCTGCCATGAGTCACCTGATGTCTGATGTTGTATGGTGACCACTTCTCTGGAAACCTTCCATACAAATTGTACTGCAGACCTGTTGCATGGCATTTCATACCTGATGGGTGTCACAGTCTACTCAAAACAGGATTTGCTTGAAAGGAAAGTGTTAGAAATGCAAAGTACAAGACTTTGATCCACTGTAGTTCTATCACGACAATGAGAACTGCCAGCCAGTCAGATACTCATTGTTTAAAATTCCCTGTGGAGGAGGATATAACCCCAACCCTAGTTGATTTCTATTTTAAAAAGTGCAAATGTTTCAGAGATTAAAAAAAGATCAAAAATTGGGATTACTTGTCTTGTGGTCATTGTTGCAGGCCATGTTAATTCAATTCCTTTCTGGGAATACACAGGTAGGATTTTTAAAAACTGGTCCTGCCAAGGAGGTCAATGCAGTCAACTGAAAACACTGCTGGAAGAGAACAGTAAAGTTCTCTCTTTATCTAAAGCTAAGAGAGTGCATCAACAAACTGCTGACCTGAACCAAGTCATCTCCAGAATCCTACAAAAAAACAACTAACTTCAAATGGCCACAATGTTCAACAATCCACACCTTAAAGACAAGCAGAGAACTTAATTGTATACTCTTTTAACTTTCTTTGGACTCTAACCTTGGAGGATATGTATGAGAGTGAGTGAATGTGTGTGTCAGAGAGAGAGAGAGAGAGAGTGGGCGGAATTCTCCGCTCCCACGATAAATCGGGAAGGCCGTCGTGAACTCGGCCAAGTTTCACGACGGCCTCGGAGGCCGCTCCTCTCACCTTATTCACCCCCACCCGGGAGGCTAGGAGCGGCGCTCCGTAACTCTCGGCCGCCGGGCCTTGGCGCTTCCGGCAAGGCGGCGCGCCGAGAATGATGTGATGGCGGCGCCTATGTGATGTCAGCCGCGCATGCGCAGGTTGGCCAGCTCCAACCCGCGCATGCGCGGCTGATGTCACGGCGGCTGACGGCTCCAACCCGCGCATGCGCGGTTGCCGTCTTCCCCTCTGCTGCCCCGCAAGACGTGGTGGCTTGATCTTGCGGGGCGGCGGAGGGGAAAGAGTGCGTCCCTTTGAGACGCCAGCCTGATGATCGGTGGGCACCGATCGCGGGCCAGTCACCTCCCGAGCACGGCCGTGGCGCTCACTCCCCTCTACGTCCCCCACAAGCTTCAAACGGCACTTTGGCGCCCATGTGCATGACGGCAGCGACCAGGTGTGGTTGCCGCCATCGTGAACCGGTCGGGAACGGCAGGCCGCTCGGCCCATCCGGGCCGGAGAATCGCCGGTCGCCGTGAAAAACTGCGAGCGCCGATTCTTCAGAGCGGGATTGGGAGAATCGAGGGGGGCGCCAGGGGGGTGTGTTGTGAGTCGCCCGGCCCTCCCACAATTTTCCCACCCGGCGTGGGGAGCAGAGAATTCCGCCCAGTGGGTGTGTGTGAGACTGTGAGAGTGCGTGTGTGTGTTTGAATGGGTGTGCAAGAGTGTGCACATGAAAGAGTGCCAAGTCCTGAAAGACGTGCTGTTAAATAATTTGGACATTCTGAATTCTCCCTCCGTGTACCCGAACAGGCCCCGGAATGTAGCAACTAGGGGATTTTCACAGTAACTTCATCGCAGTGTTAATGTAAGCCTACTAATGACAATAAAGATTATTATTATATTATATAAAGATTTAGATTTATTGTCATGTGTGCTGAGGTACAGTGAAAAGTATGGTCTGTGTACAGTCCAGGCAGATCATTCCGTACATGAAAAACATAGGACATACGATAAATACACAATGTAAATACATAGACATAGACATCGGATGAAGCATACGAAGTGTAGTACTACTCAGTAGAGAAGGTGTGTGGAGAGATCAACTCAGTCCACAAGAGGGCCATTCACGAGTCTGGTAAAAGCGGTGAAGAAGCTGTTTTGAATCTGTTCGTGCGTGTTCTTAGATTTTTGTATCTTCTGCCTGATGGAAGAGATTGGAAGAGAGAATAACCTGGATGGGAGGGGCCTTTGATAATGCTGACCGCTTTCCCAAGTCAGGGGGAGCTGTAGACAGAGTCAATGTATGGGAGGCGGATTCCCGTGATGGACTGGGCTGTGTTCACGACTCGCTGTAGTTTCTTATGGTCTTGGGCCGAGCAGGTGCCATATCAGGCTGTGATGCAGCCAGATAGGATGCTTTCTATGGTGCATCTGTAAAAATTGGTAGGAGTTAATGTCAACATGCTGAATTTCCTTAGTTTTCTGAGGATGTATAGGTGCTGTTATGCTTTCTTGGTCGTAGCGTTGACATGGATGGACGAGGACAGATTGTCGGTGGTGTGTACGTCCAGGAATTTGAAGCTGTCAACCATCTCCACTTTGAGAGTCTGTGAGAGCATGTGTGCGTATGAGGGTGTGTACGCACTTACGAGTTCATGTGTAATTGGATCTTCATTATTTTTTCTCAGCTTTAGTAACTAACAAACCTACTCTTTATTTGACTCAGTAAATCCAACTTGATTTGTTCCTTATTAACAAATACATATATTAGGATTTGAAAAGGCACTTAAGGGGAAAATAAACTGTAAAAATCTTTGTTGTAACCAACCAAGGTGAGTGAGTAGGAGGGGAGTCAGCTCACTCCTCCTCACTAGGTTGTAACACTTGAGAATTTAAAATTATGCCTACATCATTGGGAAAGTTTGACGTTGACATCTAGGAAATTGTATGACAAATATGAAATGTAAATCCAATTAAGATTATGGTAAGTGTGTGAAGTCTCAAGTTATGTCAAATCATCTAAGCTCCTTAAAAAAAGTTAGGATTAAAATGACTAGAAATGGTTAATTATGGACAATGATTTTTTTTCGTGTGTAAATTATATTTTCTTCCCCAAGGGAGAAATATCTTTAAATCGATGCTAGATGATTTTTTTGGCGTTGCTCTTTCAGCTTCCTCTGCAATTTCCCTTTGAACCCATAACTCAAAATAAGTTTAAAGTTTTAACAAGATTTCTTGCCAACTACACAACAAAAATCACTATTCAATAGACAATTGGGCAGGAAAAATCATTTAAGTCAATATTCAGGCTTATGTTCCATTACACACCTCAATAGCGCTGGATTCTGGTCAGCTGAGAACTATTATAAAATACACAATCAATTTCACTGCTTTCTATTGAAGCTGCATTCTAATACAAACATGGTGAAGTACAAAACATGAGCATGTATAAAGTCTTAATCAAGTATAGTAATAAGGAACAAAAAGATGAGCTTATTTGAGTTTAAACGCACTGGAATTGTCTTTAGAAAGTGGCAGATGTTAAAATCCTCAATGACTCACGATTGTGGCATATTGTTTTTACTATTGCCTGAACACAATACAGACGAATATCACAGCAACAATGCTAAAACAGTGATTAACCCTCCTACATTCAAGTCTAAATCATTTATCTCAATCCAAGTGTAGTATAGAATGTGCAAGAGGGAACTTAAAAAGGAAATTAGGAGAGCAAAAAGTGGACATGAAAGGATACTTGTAGGTAAAATAAAGGAAAATCGTAAGTTGTTTTTCAGGTACATTAAGAGTAGAAGGATAAAAGCAAATTACTGCAGATGCTGGAATTTGAAACGAAAACAGAAAATACTGGACAATTCTAGCAGGTCTGACAGCATCTGTGGAGAGAGAAGGGAGCTAACGTTTCGAGTCTGGATGACTCTTTGACAAAGTAAATCAACTGGACTTTTATAAAAATTCAACATATGTCCTTTTTTTCTGGTGCCAAAGGACAAATTACAAAATTAATTCTCTATAATTTCCCAATTTGATACCCAAACCCATGACTCCCGAGCTGCGGATCTGATAAGTTAGTTACTCAATTCTACCATGTAGAATTTCTACAGTTGGTCCTCAAAGTTCACGGATCACGAGTTGCCAGACTAAACAGGTGATTCCAGATCCACAACAATTTGTGTGTCCCCACTAGGGGGAAGCATTAAATTAAAGGGGCAGTACTCCCTCCAGGTTCCCACATCCTCTGACCACAGAGCACTTTTACACTGGACCGGGCAGACCACCCTTTCCCCAATTCAGGCCCTTAAGTAGCCCACCCAGCATTAATTATTCATGCCCTCCCCCACCCCACTGAACCCCTCAGGCCTTCCCCGTGGGCAGCACGGTAGTAGTGGGTAGCACCGTTGCTTCACAGCTCCAGGGTCCCAGGTTCGATTCCCGACTTGGGTCACTGTGCGGAGTTTGCACGGGTTTCCAACTGGGCGCTCCGGTTTCCTCCCACGAGTCCCAAAAGATGTGTTTGTTAGATGAATTGGACATTCTGAATTCTCCCTCTGTATGCCTGAACAGGTGCCGGAATGTGGCGACTAGGGGCTTTTCACAGTAACTTCATTGCAGTTTTAATGTATGCCTACTTGTGAGAATAAATATTATTATATTATTATACTGTAGTATCTTGAAAGACTGGCGACCACCAAGTAGATCAACAATTATTGGTTGTGCCGAACTGAGGTAATATTAAAAGATCTGTACAGGTTGAGCATCCCTTGTCCGAAATTCCAAAACCCGAAAAGCTCCGAACCTGCACATTTGTTTTGAGCGCCGGCATGATGCCACGAGAAGGTGGAGAAGGTTCTCGGGTGATGCACAGGTCCCAATCCACTGTCATGTTGGAAAGCATCAACTAGATGATTTGTGCAGTAGCATGGCCCCTTTAAGAGGGCAAGTCTTGCGGCCCCTTTGAGGGGGCGGCCCCTGCTGCCCATGTGCCTGACTCAGGCCATTTTAGAAATTCTTGTGTTTCTTTTTAAGATATTGTTTATGAATGTGTCAGAACGACAACATAAAGGTGACATTGATGAATGCCTGGAACAAGAAATTAGCTTTCATAGGAACAGGAACAGGCCATTTCGCCCCCTCAAACATCATATTCCGAAATCTGAAAAATTCCGAAATCCGATACACATTCGACCCCAAGCATTTCGAGTAAGGGATGCTCAAAGTGTACTGTATTTAATAGTCAATAAAGCTAGGAAACTCGGCCAAATTGTATTTGCTTCCTCAGTTTAGTGATGGTAAGTTAAGGTGGTAGTTGACAGGTTTTTAGGAAAATATACACAGTGAAAACCATGTCATGATAAATGCCTTGGAGTGATATGACAGTTTAAAACATTTCAGCTATCAAAATACTCAGATTTGAAGGACTAAGAAATTAGGTCATGTATTTCTATTGGAATACCAAGAGCACTTGCCTCTTTTTCCTTCAGTAATGTTTCATGCTTTTCTTCAATCTGTTTCAATTCAAAAGCCAGTTTGTCTGCTCTTCTTACTTCCTCAGACAATGAGTTGTGAAGTTCCTGAACCTTTTAATGACAATAAAGCAGCCAGTGCTACAAAAGGTCATTGGATCAAATTACACTGCTGTAGTAATTATGCAAAATGTAACTTTTTCGCTGGCTCATTCGGTACACACACCACCCGGCATGGCACTTTGGTCAAGTCAAACAAACTGAGAGAAATTCTCAGGATCAATCCCTGACATACTCCGAGTAAGATGTTCACAACTGGAGCAACAGTGGTATGGCATATGTATCTATTGTGCTGCCTATGTCCCAAGAACGAATTTTTAAAAAGTATGCAGTAGGCATTACAGAAATATAGCAAAAAAAGGATATACAACTGGCCGCCCTGGAGTTCGGCTGGTTAACATAGAGCATAGAACAGTACAGCACAGAACAGGCCCTTCGGCCCTCGATGTTGTGCCGAGCAATGATCACCCTACTCAAACCCACATATCCACCCTATACCTGTAACCCAACAACCCCCCCCCCCCCCCCAACCTTACTTTTAAGGACACTACGGGCAATTTATCATGGCCAATCCACCTAACCCGCACATCTTTGGACTGTGGGAGGAAACCGGAGCACCCGGAGGAAACCCACGCACACACGGGGAGGACGTGCAGACTCCGCACAGACAGTGACCCAGCCGGGAACCGAACCTGGGACCCTGGAGCTGTGAAGCATTTATGCTAACCACCATGCTACCGTGCTGCCCCGTTAAGCCAGACCTCAACCAGTATACGGTTGAGTTATGAAGGGGGTGGTCGAATACAGGTTCTGACCACTCCACACCTCAGCCAAGAGAAGGCTGTGTTGGGTTCGAACATGTTTAGATGAAATGCGGAAAGGGAGGGGAAGTGTCACGGATGGTGACTGTGTGATAGAATGAGCGCAGACTTTTGGCGTGCGATAATAACAGAAACTATATTTGATCCCCCAGGACGCTCAGGATGTCACACAGCAGATGCAGAAGGCACAGCCAGAACTTGTTGGGATGATCCCTGGGATCGGGGCTGACCCCACCTGGCTGTTATGCTGATCCTGTTTACCTTGATCTACCTCATCATCCTCACGTAGGTGGACAGCAGAGATCACGGAACGCGAGGACATGGGACTCATGTTTACTGCATGGGCCACTTTAATCCAGCCAGACCAACGATCCCCAGGGACTAATACTTGTTTTGCACCAAGTATCCAGGTGTTTTGTATATGACCTTTGTAGAACTGTAAATTCTGAAGGCCAGCCTGTTTATATTGATCTGCACTACTGTCTGTATGTTCTGCAATTTGTACCGGACAGTATTCCTCCACTTCTGCATCAAGATTTCGATATTGTCCCACCTCTGCATTAGACCTCCAATTTTATCTTACAGTACAGACACTTCCATTTCTCTGACCATATTAGGTCCGTTATGGAATGTATATTTATATTTGTCTTATTATCAAGAGCAATTATGGATAGGTAAAAAATGCTGACCTTGCCAGCAAAATTACACTTCAGGAATGAATAAATGTTAAAAACTGCATCATTTTAGCTTTCATGACGTTCGGGGAAGTACAATAGAATATTTCTACATTTTTCCTTTTACAGTATTTCTAGAAAGCCGCAAAAAAATCGGTTTGTTACAATTTTGAACAGTCCCAGCATTTGGTATTAAATTTAATTTCTGTTCATGTCTCTAATTATCTGGATGACTTTTCATAAATCTAGGTCAGAGATGCTGATGCAATGGACTTACTCAACACAGACCATAAATCAATTGTGAGATCTTCTAGACTTTATGACTTTGTATTGCATTGAACAATGCATTTACTGATTGGACTATCCAGGAAAATATTTCATTTTACGTTTAAATTATTTAAATTATAGAACAAATAATGATTTGCCATGAAACTCCACACTCCATTCAGTTAAGAGGATTTGCGGTCAATGCTTACTTGTCTTTTGTATGTCTCCAGCTGAGCACGTGCAGCATTAGCTTTTCGTAGTTCTTCCTCCAGGCTGACTGTATTCTGCATATGCAACACGTTTTTGTCCTCCAACAATTTCACCTGCCGCCTCAAGTCATTCAGGTCTTCGAGTTTTTTTTTGTATGTCTCCACTGATGCCTCTAATTTGATTACCTTATCTGAATAAATCCTGTAAAAACAACGGTCAGAATACATTAAAGTTTCCTTGGCCTCAAAAACACTGCACCCAGCCTTGAAGCCTGTTCAGCTTAAAAACTAAAAGGCGCCATTCTTTTTTTTTTTAATTTAGATTAGCCAATTATTTTTTCTAATTAAGGGGCAATTCAGTGTGGCCAATCCACCTACTCTGCACATTTTTGGGATGTGGGGGCGAAACCCATGCAGACACGGGGAGAATGTGCAAACTCCACACGGACAGTGACCCAGAGCCGGGATCGAACCTGGGACCTCAGCGCCGTGAGGCGGTTGTGCTAACCACTAGGCCACCGTGCTGCCCTAAAAGGCGCCATTCTGATTCAGTTTAACTACACTCTGAATAGAAAGTTGTTGTGTTTGGCTTTCGATGTCTTGCAAAGGAATCCACCAAACATCTTGACTTGTCCAAAGCAGGATCTTTATTGAATCACACGTGGTAAGATAGCGATCTGTTACAAAGCAAGTTATCATTGAATTACTTTGTACTCCTCTGGAACTACACCGAGCACGATGGTTCACCTGTATGTTTTACAACCATCTCCTACAACCATCTGGTGAAGGTCGGATGTGCTCCCACTTATATTGGAGTATCGTGCCACATGACCACCATCTTGAGACCACATGGTGTGTCTGCACGACCACTGGTTGGAAGTTGCACACCATCTATCTATGATATTGCTTACAGGCATATCACACAAAAGTCTCCATGAGATGATACATAATATGCACAATGTTGCTTCGATATGCATAACATAGAAGGATTCAATAAGATTTTTTTTTTAAACTTTAATATTGTTAAAACCGAACTCCAACTGAACACTTCACTCAATATCTCGCTCTGAAATGAACCGCAGTTAAACTCGGTATACAAGGCCAACAGGAGCCATTTCATTCAGAAATGAACTTCAAACAAATTACCAAAAAGCCAAGATAAGAGTGAAGAAAAGGAAAGCATCCAAAGGCCTGAGGAAGAATGATAATCATAAAGAGCCGACTGGAATTACTAGCACACACCTTCTTCCTGGATATTCCAGAATCGCATTGATATTGAAACAGCAGAATTATATAGATTTGTAAATTAAGTTAAAATCATAAATGAAAGAGGAACTCACAGACCATAAATCAATTGCCAAGTTTGTGGATGACGCAAAAATAGGTGGTAATGCATATGGTGAGGATGTTACAAAGAGTCTACAGATAGGCATAGACAGATGGTATATCCTGTAGGAAAATGTCAAGTTATGAATTTTGGTAGGAGAATAAAGGAAATGGATATTACTTAAATGGAGAAAGAATGCAGAAAGCTGCAGCACAGAGGGATTTTGGGGTCCTTTTGTATAAAATCACAAAAAAGGTAGAATACAAGTTCAGCAGGTAATAGCAAAGGCTAATGGAATGTTCACCTTTTTTCAAAGGGATTGAAATATAAAAAGAGGAAAGTCCTGCAAAAACTATACAAAGCACAAGTTAGACCATACCTGGAATACTTGTGAAAAATGTTGGTCCTCTTATCTAAGAAAAGATATACTAGCATTGGAAGCAGTCCAGAGAAGGTTCACTGGGTTGATCCCAGATATGGAGGGATTTTCTTGAGGAAAAGTTGTATATGTTGGGCCTGCACTAATTGGAGTTTAAAAGAATGAGAGATAACCATATTGAGACATAGGAATCTCAAGGGGCTTGACAGGGTTGATGCTAAGAGGATGTCTCCCAATATTCCCATAACAAGCATGTTTAGCTGCGTGTTTACGGCGCTCACAGTACCAAGAAACACATGTTTATTCAGCACAACACCCCAGCCTCCCACCCGCAACACCCCTCAACACCCACACAGGGCATACCCAGCCTGATCACACACACACATAAAATGCCAGCTTAGCACCTTGGAGTGCCAACCAAGTACCCTGGCAGTGCCTATGCCAGCTGGAAATACCACTTGGGCACCTTGGCAGTACCAGGCTGACACTACCAGGGTGCCCAGTTGGCACAAGCAGTGCCAGGGCACCACCCTGCCCAAAGAGCATGCAGCTGGGGCCTCCAATCCCCTGTGGGGACTGTTTGTGGGGACCAGGACCAATTTATTTTTTTCAAAAAATATACTTTATTCATAAAATCTCTAATAAACATTACAGATCATTTCAAATTGTCTTGACTGTACATTTCCATCAAAGTTACACATTCACTCGTCTTTCTTCCATTCAATTGGGATAACATTACACACATATCCTTCTTTATGTTACAGTTCTTTCTTAAATATTTACATTGTCATGTTTCTTTTATACATTGGAGTATTGAAGACCCGGACCGAGGGGTTTTACACTGTTACCCACCCCTTGGTGTATATTCGCTGGTGAGACCTTACACAGTGGTCTTTCCCCATTGCGCCTTGGCGACAGCTGCCCCAAGCTTGAGTGCGTCCCTCAGCACGTAGTCCTGGACCTTGGAATGTGCCAGTCTGCAACACTCGGTTGAGGACAATTCTTTGCACTGGAAGATCAGCAAGTTTCGGGCAGATCAAAGAGCGTCTTTCACCGAGTTGATGACCTTCCAGCAGCAGTTGATGTTTGTCTCGGTGTGTATCCCTGGAAACAGTCCGCAGAGCACAGAGTCCTGTATCACAGAGCTGCTCGGGATGAACCTTGACAAATACCACTGCAACTCTCTCCAGACCTTCTTTGAAAAGGCACATTCCACAAGGAGGTGGGTGACCGTCTCATTTCCCCCACAGTCACTCTGAGGGCAGCGTGCAACGGTGCTGAGCCTTCGGGTGTACATGAAAACTCTGACAGGGAGGGTCCTTCTCACCACCAGCCAAGCTAGGTCTTGGTCCTTGTTTGTAAGTTCTGGTGATGAGGCGTTCTGCCAGATGACTCTGACAGTCTGCTCAGGGAACCATCCAACGTCCTCCATAGTCTCCTTTTCCATAAGACCATAAGACATAGGAGTGGAAGTAAGGCCATTCGGCCCATCGAGTCCACTCCACCATTCAATCATGGCTGATGGGCATTTCAACTCCACCTACCAGCATTCTCCCCGTAGCCCTTAATTCCTCGCGACATCAAGAATTTATCTATCTCTGCCTTGAAGCCATTTAGCGTCCCGGCCTCCACTGCACTCCGCGGCAATGAATTCCACAGGCCCACCACTCTCTGGCTGAAGAAATGTCTCCGCATTTCTGTTCTGAATTTACCCCCTCTAATTCTAAGGCTGTGCCCACGGGTCCTCGTCTCCTCGCCTAACGGAAACAGTTTCTTTGCGTCCACCCTTTCTAAGCCATGTATTATCTTGTAAGTTTCTATTAGATCTCCCCTTAACCTTCTAAACTCCAATGAATACAATCCCAGGATCCTCAGCCGTTCATCATATGTTAGACCCGCCATTCCAGGGATCATCCGTGTGAATCTCCGCTGGACACGCTCCAGTGCCAGTATGTCCTTCCTGAGATGTGGGGCCCAAAACTGGACACAGTACTCCAAATGGGGCCTAACCAGAGCCTTATAAAGGCTCAGTAGCACATTGCTGCTTTTATATTCCAACCCTCTTGAGATAAATGACAACATTGCATTCGCTTTCTTAATCACAGATTTAACCTGCATGTTTACCTTTAGGGAATCCTCGACTAGCACTCCCAGATCCCTTTGTACTTTGGCATTATGAATTTTCTCACCGTTTAGAAAGTAGTCTATGCTTGGATTCTTTTTTCCAAAGTGCAAGACCTCACATTTTCTCACGTTGAATTGCATCAGCCATTTCCTGCACCACTCTCCCAAACTGTCTAGATCCTTCTGCAGCCTCCCCACTTCCTCAGCACTACCTGCCTGACCACCTAGCTTCGTATCATCGGCAAACTTCGCTAGAATGCCCCCAGTCCCTTCATCCAGATCATTAATATATATGGTGAACAGCTGTGGCCCCAACACTGAACCCTGTGGGACACCGCTGGTCACCGGCTGCCATTCCGAAAAAGAACCTTTTATCCCAACTCTCTGCCTTCTGTCAGACAGCCAATCCTCAACCCATGCCAGTAGCTCACCTCGAACACCATGGGCCCTCACCTTACTCAGCAGCCTCCTGTGTGGCACCTTATCAAAGGCCTTTTGGAAATCCAGATAGACCACATCCACTGGGTTTCCCTGGTCTAACCTACTTGTCACCTCCTCAAAGAATTCTAACAGGTTCGTCAGGCACGACCTCCCCTTACTAAATCCATGTTGACTTGTTCTAATCCGACCCTGCTCTTCCAAGAATTTAGAAATCTCATCCTTAACGATCGATTCTAGAATTTTACCAACAACCGAGGTTAGGCTAATTGGCCTATAATTTTCCATCTTTTGTCTTGATCCTTTCTTGAACAAGGGGGTTACAACAGCGATCTTCCAATCGTCCGGGACTTTCCCTGACTCCAGTGATTTTTGAAAGATCTCAACCAACGCTTCCGCTATTTCTTCAGCCACCTCTCTCAGAACTCTAGGGTGTAGCCCATCGGGGCCGGGAGATTTGTCAATTTTAAGACCTTTTAGCTTTTTTAGCACCATCTCTTTTGTAATGGCAACCATACTCAACTCAGCCCCCTGACCCTCTATAATTTTTGGGATATTACTCATGTCTTCCACTGTGAAGACAGACGCAAAGTACTTATTAAGTTCTCCAGCCATTTCCTCGTCTCCCATCACTAGCCTTCCGGAATCAGTTTGAATTGGCCCAATGTCTACTTTGGCCTGTCGTTTGTTTCTTATGTATTGAAAGAAACTTTTACTATCATTTCTTATATTACTGGCTAGCCTGCCTTCATATTTGATCCTCTCCTTCCTTATTTGTCTCTTTGTTAACCTCTGTTTGTTTTGTAGCCTTCCCAATCTTCTGATTTCCCAGTGCTTTTGGCCACTTTATAGGATCTCTCTTTTTCTTTGATACATTTCCTGACCTCCTTTGTCAGCCATGGCTGTCTAATCCCTCCCCGGATAATCTTTCTTTTCTTGGGGATGAACTTCTGTACAGTGTCCTCAATAATGCATACAAACTCCTGCCATTTTTGCTCTGCTGTCTTCCCCACTAGGGTCTGCTTCCAGTCGATTTTCGCCAGTTCCTCTCTCATGCCCTCGTAATTACCTTTATTTAACTGTAACACCATTACATCCGATTTTGCCTTCTCTCTTTCAAACTGCAGACTGAACTCAACCATATTATGATCGCTGCTTCCTAAGTGTTCCCTTACTTTAAGATCTTTTATAAAGTCTGGTTCATTACATAGCACTAGGTCCAGAATAGCCTGCTCCCTTGTGGGCTCCATGACAAACTGTTCCAAAAAGCCATCTTGTAAGCATTCCATGAATTCCTTTTCTTTGGATCCACTGGCTACGTTATTTACCCAATCCACCTGCATATTGAAGTCCCCCATGATCACCATGACCTTGCCTTTCTGACATGCCTTTTCTATTTCCCGGTACATGTTGCGCCCCTGGTCCTGACCACTGTTAGGAGGTCTGTACATAACTCCCATTATGGTTTTTTTGCCTTTGTGGTTCCTCAATTCTACCCACACAGACTCCACATCATCCGACCGTATGTCGTTTAGTGCCATAGATTTAATTTTGTTCTTAACTAACAAGGCAACCCCACCCCCTCGGCCCACCTCCCTGTCTTTTCGATAGGTTGTATATCCTTGGATGTTTAACTGCCAGTCCTGAACCCCCTGCAGCCATGTCTCTGTGATGCCTACCACATCATAATCATTCACGATGATCTGTGCCATTAGTTCGTCTACTTTGTTACAAATGCTACGAGCATTCAGGTAAAGTACCTTAATGCTAACTTTCTTATCATTACAGATATTGGAAGTCCTAAGATGTCCAAAGTTATCCTTCCTTTTTGTTGAATTCCTAGTCTGCATCAAGCTTAAATCCACCTGCCTACATGTTATCCTCCTGCGTATCTTGCCATTTAACTCCATGCTCCCTGTCGCTTTCACTTTCCCTTCCCCCCAACTCAGAAGTTTCCCTGAGGGCCTCGAGGACATTACGTGCTGATCACTGCTTCATTGCCTTGGGTCAAAGGTGTTTTTCTTCAAAACGTTTTCCACGAGGGACAGGTGGTACGGTACGGTCCAACTACTTGGAGCGTTCCGCGGCAATGAGGCCAAGCCCATCCTTCGTAACACCGGGGACAGGTAAAACCTCAGTATATAGTGACACTTGGTGTTTGCATACCAGAGGTCCACGCACAGCTTGATGCAGCTGCACACAAAGGTGGCCATCAGGATGAGGGCGACGTTGGGCACGTTCCTCCCTCCTTTATCCAGAGATTTGTACATGGTGTCCCTTCGGACACGGTCTATCTTGGATCTCCAGATGAATTTGAAGATGGCCCGGGTGACTGCTGCGGCGTAGGGTTGGTAATGGGCCAGACCTGCACTACGTGCAGTAACACCGAGAGTACCTCACACCTGATGACCAGGGTTTTGCCCGCAATGGAGAGGGAGCGTTGCTCCCACCAGCCCAGTTTCGGTTTTACCATGGCAATGCGCTCCTCCCAGTTTTTGGTGCACGCCCCTGCCGCTCCGAACCATATCCCCAGCATCTTCAGGTAATCTGACCTGACAGTGAAGGGGACAAAGGACCGGTCGATCCAGTTCCCAAAGAACATGAACTCGCTCTTGCCACGGTTTACCTTGGCTCCCGAGGCCAGTTCAAAACCGTCACAGGCATTCAAGAGTCTGCGTACAGACGTGGGATCCGAGCAGAAAACGGCGACATCGTCCATGTACAGGGAGGCCTTGACGTGCACACCTCCGCTGCCTGGGATCGTCACTCCTTTTATACCCGGATCCTTCCTGATGGACTCGGCAAAAGGTTCTATGCAGCACACAAACAGGACCGAGGAGAGTGGGCAGCCCTGCCTGACTCCAGATTTGATCTGGAACTTTTCTGATTCCCACCCATTGATTGAGACTGCACTATAGATGTTTGTGTAGAGCAGTTTGATCCAATTGCGGATTCCCTCCCCAAACTCTATTTTGGAGAGCACAGCCATCATGTAGGTGAGGCATGTTGGGGCAGCAGGGTAGCATGGTGGTTAGCATAAATGCTTCACAGCTCCAGGGTCCCAGGTTCAATTCCTGGCTGGGTCACTGTCTGTGTGGAGTCTGCACATCCTCCCCCTGTGTGCGTGGGTTTCCTCCGGGTGCTCCGGTTTCCTCCCACAGTCCAAAGATGTGCGGGTTAGGTGGATTGGCCACGCTAAATTGCCCGTAGTGTCCTAATAAAAGTAAGGTTAAGGGGGGGGGGGGTTGTTGGGTTGCGGGTATAGGGTGGATACGTGGGTTTGAGTAGGGTGGTCATGGCTCGGCACAACATTGGGGGTCGAAGGGCCTGTTCTGTGCTGTACTGTTCTATGTCTATGTCTATGTAGGTGTGCGATATTCTGTCAAAAGCCGACGCTCGCCTGAGGTCTCTGAGGTGAGGGGATGAATCCCAGAGCCGCAGGTAGCTTATGAATCATGCACATTAAAGTGAGACTAACTGTCTGGCTCTAATATGCAGATTTGCGAAAAAGTGATCCCGCCCACAATGAGTGGGATTTACATCGCACCGTCTCACAAAATCGCATTGGATTTTGTGACGCATTGTGAGCCGGGTAGATACCGGGGAACAGGGTCTCCCGGCATTCATCGGACGCACTGCGCTATGGTGAGCTGCTTTTCCTGTGCAGTGTAGCCATTGGATCGTGCCCGATGTTTCCCCTTAGGGGAGAGTGTAAGTCTAGGCGGCACAATCTCAGAGACTGGGTCGTTAAGTATGTTCAAGGCTGAAATACAGATTTTAATCAGTAAGGGAATCCAGGGAATATGGAGATAAGGCAGGAAAGTGGAATTGAGGAGGATCATATCAGATCAGTCACAATCTCATTGAATGGCAGAACAAGCTCAACGGGCCGAATGGCCTACTTCTGCCCCTATGTTTTATGGTCTTATTCTTCAGTAGACAAATAAAATTACAAAACAAATCACCAAGTGCAAAAACAAAGTACTGTGGATGTATTTGTAGCATCTGACATTAAAAATAGAAAATGCTAAAATACTCAACAGCTCAGAAGGCATCTGTGGAAAGAAACAGAGTAATTGTTTTGGGTCGATTATCTTAAAATCAGAACAGTCCTGATGAAAATTGGATGTTATGAAATGCAACAGACACGAGGAGGCTGAAAATACCTGACAATAAGCTACATTTTAAGGAAAGGTTAAGACACCTGCTACAGGGCTTAAATGCCAGGCTGTCCCTTTGCACCCTTCTGCTCACTGCAGTTAAACGGTTTAAAAGAAATGGAGTATTGTTGATGTTCAAATAATCGAAAAATATCAGTTCAATGGTCAGTTGTACACCCTACACCGTGAAGTCCTGCACATTGCTGTAAGTCTACTAACAATCCTGCAGAATCCTCATTTATTTAATTACTCGAGCTTTACGGATAAAACATTAGGGAAATCTGCCAGGCTCCTAACAAAAATCTCTCAAAACTGTATGTTGACAAACAATTGGCATTTGTATACTTAACAGGAGGAACTAGCTGTAATATTTGAGAGCTAGGTAATGGAGAAGCCATTTATTTATTTATTATAGCAGCAATGCAATCTTTTGTACAAATTTCACACACGTTGCAAATGATATGAACATGACATAATGTTGGGCTGGATTCTTTGGCCGCGCCCGCCGCAACATCGGTACAGACAGGACAGGGACCATGTAAAGTTCTGTTGACCTTGGGCGGGAATTTCCGGTCGCTGGGCGGGCACTGCCATAGAATCCCGCCCGTTATTCTGGTGACCAATCTTTAGCAGTACAAATCGTTGTGAAATAATTCTTAATTAGTGTTAATGCAATATAGGTGTGAATCGAGAGATTTCTCGGACTGTCGACATTCCTTTACCTGAGGACATCAATTTCATCTTTTAGAGCAAGATTTTCTTCGGCCAGACTGTTTAACTCATCGTTTCTGTGCTGTATCTCAATCAGTTGTCGCTCTAGTTCTTCACAGTGAACACGATAGTCATCCTTTGCTGCTTCAAGCCTAGAGAGAAGGATGACAAAAAAAGATCTTTTAGAATAGATACAAAAAAAAGCCCCAATCTGAGTAACCAAACTTGTAGTGAACCATGTCACAGCCAGTAAACCTTTTGCAAGGAAAGAATTACGCATTGGCTGCTGTGCTTAATATGATACCCACTAACAACAAATTAATTGTAAAACTAATGAACATTGTGCAATGATTTCAGGCCATAATCTAATCTTGTAATTCAAAAGATGGCGACAAACCATTCAAGGTCACTTGCTTATGAAATAGTTTCAATACATGTTCACGCCACAAAAGTGCATTTGTCTCCTAATTGTACATATTATATATTACATATATGTAATTAAGGTCTTCAATTTTTCGTATGAAAGACAAAATTGTACAGATGAAACTAGGGAAATAGGTACAATCTGACAGAGACATACAGATGATTGTACGCTTCACTGGTACATCTGGCTGTCACAGGTAAATTGGACATATACCAAGTTGAGTGCCAAGAATGTGCCAAATCAAGCAGCCTCCACATGCAAGAATGAGAAGGGGCGATTGGGAGGCAGAACTCTTTCAACGACCCACTTTGCATTCTGGTGTAATATGATTTAGGTACAATTTTCTGCCAAGCTATAAAAGCAACAATTCTGTACACAAAGGCACCTTTACATAAATAGAGCTGAAAACAAAAGGGTACACTTGCTGTGCCTGGTTTTCACCATGCCAACTGTCCTGATCCCTAAATATGTTGAGTTGAAAGTCAAAATGTAATCAGGAAGAACATAAAGTAACTGAGATCACATACTGGGGAAGAAGATGGTGAAGAAAAGAAAATGATGAACTATAGAAAGGAAGAGAAGCATCCAGAAAATTCAAATACAATGAACAAGCATTAAGCGTTCAAAAATAATTTCAGTGCTGTGCAAAAAAAAAATATAAAAACCAAAGAAAAGTAAACACTGGTACAAAAAAGAAACACACAAAATTGAAAGCAGAAAAGCAGAGTAAAAACGTGAAAATAGATTTAATGGCAAATAGCTTTAACTTTTCCAGTGGTAACTCATGCAGCCAAAATGCGAACCAGAATATGTCAGATGTGACGAGAGAGTGAAATATGTGGAAATGATAGTGTGAGAACAACACAATAGAATCTGAAAGAAGAAAAACAAGTAAAGAGAGAGAGATGGAAATCAATAGAAGAATGATGAGAGCATGAGAGTTGATAAACAGGTTATTCAACAACATTTTAAAATCACGTGTATTTCTGGCATTTAGATTGGGAATTTACTTTTAATTAATCTCACAGGAAATCATGAGGAAGTGAATGTCCCTCATTTCATCAGTTATAATGTAGTTAAAGGGATGAAGGCGTCTGCATATTCTGGAGGCTACGATGCGCCATCTGGTGATGTAAGTAAGCAGGGGAAGTTGTGTGGGAATGCTCAAAGAGCTAACTTGTATGCAAGACGGTCAAAGAAAGCTGAACAAGGGGTAGCACAGTGGTGCAGTGGTTAGCACTGCTTCCTCACAGCACCGAGGTCCCAGGTTCGATCCCGGCTCTGGGTCACTGTCCGTGTGGGGTTTCAAAATTCTCCCCATGTTTGCGTGGGTATTGCCCCTACAACCCAAAGATGTGCACCTACAAATGCACAAACTCCACACGGACATCTTTGGATTGCGCACGCTAAATTGCCCCTTAATTGGAAAAAATGAATTGGGTACTCTAAATTTATAAACAAAAAAAAAAGCTGAACAATGGGTTTTGATGGCGGGTAATAACCATTTTAATAGGCAAAGAAAACAGGCAACCCTGGAAAATGTAAAAAGGAACCAATGAGATAGGGCTGGCAGGAAGAGGTTGCAAAATTAACAACAATGTATTTATATAGTGTATTTATTGCAGGGAAAGATGCCAAGACGCTTCACAGATTAAGTAGTGCAAGATTTGACACTGAGCCAAATCAGGCGATATTAGGGCAAGTGAAAGAAATAGGTATTAACGAGTGTCTTAAAGGAGGAAAGGGAGTTGGACAAGAGGAGAAATTCAGGGAAGGAATTGCAGAGATTAGGACCTCAGCAACTGAAGGCATGGTTGCTAATGGCGCAAAGGTTAATTGGGGATTTGGAGGAGCAGGAGATTTGGAGGAGGAGATATTTCTCAGAGGGGAAAAATATTCAGCAAGGTTTCATTAAACTATTAAAAAGACAGAAAATCGCAGAATTGAAGCAAGGCAAGGAAGACATGGCAAGCGGCTCTCCCTGGAAGGTCAGAAATGTATGCAATGTCCTGCAGCTAGTGAGGCTGCCTGGATAATGCTGCTGCATGTGTTGGTACTTGGGTCTGCATTTGGAGGAATTTATGAAGCCCTATCTCACAGTACAAGGGTGTCTCTCCAGTGGTGATTCTAAAATAAAAGTGTACACTAAATATCAGAAATTTAGCAGGAAATGTTAATGAGTGAAACTGAATCTTATACCTGTAATTTTCTTCCTGCAATTGATCCAATTGAAGCTTCTTGCTGGCAAGGCTCTGTGGATCATCAAATGCATCCAATTGGTTTATCCTCTCGGTCATAAGGTCATTCTCAGCTAATAAGCTGTTTTTTTCCTCATGGAGTGTAGAAACCTAAAAGCAGAGATGCATATATTTTCATCCAACTAATCAAGCTAAATAAAAAAAATATGTTCCCAGCATCTAATTCTACTTGTGCGGATAAACAGTTAACAGGATCTTGTCAGTTTCGATCACAGAGAGAAAGTTCCTGGTGATTTTGTTCTCTTATTAGCACATAATTTTTCCAGTTTTTCCACCTAGACAGGAGATGGCTGCAAGGGTGTGGTAGGAGATGTCTCAGCATGTTGCTCTAGGCGTTGAGTAGGTTTGGTGAGCCAGCAAGTTGATTCCTGCCCATTATTTTAACCTGAAAACATAATCTTGCACTTCACTAATCAGCTTAACTCCTCCACACTGCTCCAAAATGCATTTTTGGCTAAGTCATTGAAATATTTCGAAAGTTGATGTACACCTTATCTGATTCATCCCGAGCTGTTACAATTGCACTATTGTACCAAAGAAGAACTTGAATAAAAACAAAACCAGAAAATACTGGACAATCTCAGCAGGTCTGACAGCATCTGTGGAAAGAGAAGGGAGCTAACGTTTCCAGCCTGGAAGACTCTTTTGTGAAAGCAACCAGACTCAAAATGTTAGCTCCTTTCTCTCTACACAGATGCTGTCAGACCTGCTGAGATTTTTCAGGATTTTCTACTTTTGTTTCAGATTCCAGCATCCACAGTAATTTGCTTTTAACTTGAATAATAAAACTGTTTAACAAGTTTAAAAGTTGTACT